>NW_012116032.1:669148-715425 GCF_000951035.1 Colobus angolensis palliatus | reverse complement strand
GCACCCATCAACTCGTCATTTACATCAGGTATAACTCCCAATGCCATCCTTCCCCCCTCCCCCCTCCCCATAATAGGCCCCGGTGTGTGATGTTCCCCTTCTCATGTCCAAGTGATCTCATTGTTCAATTCCCACCTATGAGTGAGAACATCCGGTGTTTGGTTTGCTGTTCTTGCAAAAGTTTGTTGAGATTGATGATTTCCAGCTGCACCCATGTCCCTACAAAGGACACGATCTCACCCTTTTTTATGGCTGCATAGTGTTCCATGGTGTATATGTGCCACATTTTCTTAATCCAGTCTGTCACCGATGGACATTTGGGTTGATTCCAAGTCTTTGCTATTATAATAGTGCTGCAGTAAACATACGTGTGCATGTGTCTTTATAGCAGCATGATTTATAATCCTTTGGGTATATACCCAGTAATGCGATGGCTGGGTCATATGGTATTTCTAGTCCTAGATTCTTGAGGTGCCATTCCTCCCTTCTAAAGGTGGAGACTGATTCCTCTCTCTATGAGTATGGGCTGCACTTAGGGACTCACTTCTAATGAACTGAGTATGGTGGAAGTGATGATGTGCAGCTTCCAAGATGAGATCATAGAATGCTTTGTCGCCTGCTCCTTGCTCTCTCTTTCAGATCACTGGCCTGGGGGTGGGGCAGGAGCCAGGTGACAGGTTGGGAGGATACATCAAACAGCTCTATGTGCAATGAGGAACTGAGGCCTACTGCCAACAGCCATGCACGTGAGCCTTTGTAGAAACGGATCCTCCAGTTTCAATCAAGGCTGTGAATGCCTGCCGCTCTCGCAACCTCATGAGAGCTCCTGAGCCAGAGCCACCCAGCTAAGTGGCTCTTAAATTCCAGATTCACAGAAACTGAGATAATAAACATTTTAATTTTTAGTCACTATGATTTGGGGTAATTTGCTATGCAGCACTAGATAACTAATTCAAGGTTATAAGAAAAGTCTATTTTATTGGCATAAACATTTTGAAACTGACCCAATAGTCCCACAGACCAGGGGTCCCCAACCCCCATCCATGGCCTGTTGGGAACTGGGATGCAAAGCAGGAGGTGAGCTACCAGTGAGCATTACCACCTGAGCTCCATCCCCTATCAGATCAGTAGCAGCATTAGATCCTCTTAGGAGTGTGAAACCTATGGTGGACTGCGGATGCCAGGGATCCAGGTTGCATGCTCCTTATGAGAATCTAATGCCCGATGATCTGAGGTGGAACAGTTTCATCCCACAACCATGGCCCCCAATGTCTGTGGAAAAATTGTCTTCCACAAAACCAGTGCCTGATGCCAAAAAGGTTGGGGACTGCTGCCATAGACTGTTTTTTGGATAAACATAGAAATTAACTGTTCTGGTCTTAAAGCTTGAAACTTACATTTATTTTATCTGAGCTTCTTCCTCCAGAAGGCCTCTTAAAAAATGTATCAAAAAACTGAAACACACAAAATCACTGCATCCAGACAATGAGATGCCAGTCCCTTCATTCATTATGATCACTTCCTCACCTCTCCCTAGTTGCTGTTTTCTTATACATTGTTACATTTCTTTCCTACTATATAAACCCCTAATTTTAGTTAGCCAGAGACAGATTTGAGACTGATTTCCTATCTCCTCAGCTGTAGCACCGGATTAAAGCCTTCTTCCTTGGCAATAATTGTTGTCTCAGTGATTGGCTTTCTGAGCTGTGAGCAGCGGGACCTAGACAGAATACCTGGTGTTTCAGTAATAATTTACTATTGAATGCTAACCAAAAATATTCTAATTAACAATTTTTTTCTTTGTTTCGATACAGGGTCTTGCTGTGTTATCCAGGCTGGAGTGCACTGGCACAATCATGGCTCACTGCAGCCTCAACCTCCGAGGCTCAAGTGATCCTCCCACTTCCGCCTCCCAAGTAACTGGGACCACAAGCTTGTGCCACCATGCCTGGCTAATTTACATTTTTT
Organism: Colobus angolensis palliatus; assembly: GCF_000951035.1. Classification (NCBI taxonomy): domain Eukaryota; kingdom Metazoa; phylum Chordata; class Mammalia; order Primates; family Cercopithecidae; genus Colobus; species Colobus angolensis. The sequence continues at coordinate 713,457 of NW_012116032.1, read as the reverse complement.
ATTTTTTGTAGGAATCTCACTATTTTGCCCAGGCTGATCTTGAACTCCTGCACTCAAGTGATCCTCCTGCCTCAACCTTTCAAAGTGTTGGGATTCTAGGCATGAGCCACCATGCCAACCTTAATTAACACTTTAAAATAAAATTACATGAATATGCCATGTGTGTAGGGAAGGAAAAGAGAAATGAGGGGTTGAGCACCTCAGTGATTTTATTGTCCTCTTATTATACTATATTAACAACCAAATAATTCCAAAGAAAACCCCAGAGAATTTAGATATTTTCATTGAAATCTACCAATAAAATATAGAAATTTAATAACTACTGTATATGCCCAACATTAAAAAAGGATTCCCATTTTAAATTAGTCATAATAAGGTTTAATTTATAGTAATTAAAATACAGATTACTTGTTCAGTGTGTAAAAGAAGGAAATGTGTTCATGGCTATGAGAAATCAGATTTTGATCATACATAAGCTGCTAGTTACTTGCTGTAATGAGTCTAATTTGATATTTAGGGTCATATTGTTGTCAGTTTTTACTGTGTGGTAGTTTAGGCTTGGTGGTAAGATGTCTAAAAATGACTAGAACCACTGTCCTATTATAATGAAACTCTGTAAAATAATCAAATTTGCTTTTATTTATGTGTCATATTACCTTTCTTTTGGTGATAGATTTCAAAGTAAAACTTAAGAATTAATATATCACAAAGATTTTAAATATGGTCTACATCGATTAGTCTTTTTGCTATCAAGTAAGTAATATTAATAATAACACCATGATCTCCCAAAGAATCAGCTCACAGGATGCTTGTATCCATGAGTCCAATAAACTTGATCATATTGATACCCTGACCTTAGGCATGAGCTCCTAATGAAATAAAAAAAAGATCATTGATATATAATTTACATACCCATATAATTCACCCCTTTAAAATGTAGAGTTCAGTGGCTTTTAGTATATTCACAAGATTGCACAACTATCACCACAATCTAATTCTAGAACATTATCATCATCCCCCAAAGAAATCTGGTACCCTAGCAATTACTCCTCATTCTTCCCTCCCCTCAGTCCCTGGTTACCCATAATCTATTTTCTGTCTCTGGACGTTTTATATAAATGAAATTATGCAATATGTGACCTTGTGTATATGGACTCTTAGCATAATGTTTGCAAGGTTCATCCACATTGTAGCATGTATCAGTATTTCATTTCTTTTCTTTTTTTTTTTTTTGGAATCCTGCTCTGTTGCCCAGACTGGAGTGCAGTAGCGTGATCTCGGCTCACTGCAAGCTCTGCCTCTTGGGCTCAGGCCATTCTCCTGCCTCAGCCTCCCAAGTAACTGGGACTACAGGTGCCTGCCACTACGCCTGGCTAATTTTTTGTATATTTAGTAGAGATGGGGTTTCACCGTGTTCACCGTGTTAGTCAGGATGGTCTCAATCTCCTGACCTCATGATCCTGTGTCCAGAATTGGTTCTTTCCAGTGGGTTCTTGGTCTCACTGACTTCACGAATGAAGCTGCAGACCCTCGTGGTGAGTGCTATAGTTCTTAAAGATGGTGTGTCCAGAGTTGGTTCCTTCAGATGTTCAGATGTGTCTGAAGTTTCTTCCTTCCAGTGGGTTTGTGGCGCTGCTGACTTCAGGAGTGAAGTCACAGACCTTCACAGTGAGTGTTACAGCTCTTAAAGGTGGCGCGTCCAGGGTTGTTTGTTCCTCCTGGTGGGTTCATGGTCTCGCTGACTTCAGGAGTGAAGCTGCAGACCTTTGTGGTGAGTGTTACAGCTCTCAAAGGTAGTGCGGACCCAAAGAGTGAGCAGCATCAAGATTTGTTGTGAAGAGCAAAAGCACAAAGCTTCCACAGTGTGAAAGGGGACCCCAGCGGGTTACTGCTGCTGGCTTGGGTGGCCAGCTTTTATTCCCTTATTTGGTGCCGCCCATATCCTGCCGATAGGTCCATTTTACAGAGAGCTGGTTGGTCCATTTTACAGAGAGTTGATTGGTCCATTTTACTGAGTGCTGATTGGTGCGTTTACAAACCTTTAGCTAGACAGAGTTCTGATTGGTGCATTTTTACAGAGTGCTGATTGGTGTGTTTACACACCTTTAGCTAGGCACAGAGTACTGATTGGTGCATTTGCAATCCTTTAACTAGACAGAAAAGTTCTCCAAGTCCCCACTCGACCCGAGAAGTCCAGCTGGCTTCACCTCTCAATGCCGCCTCTAAACAGGACACCCCAACTGCTGTTGGGAATTGGGCAATGACCACTCTAGCTACTTCCTGCTGGATAGGGGTGATGAAGGAGCCCTGCTGTTGTAGTGTCCTCCAGAGGGGAACTCTTTAGGCCAGTGAAAGGGCCAGTGGGTGGGTCCAGGGGTCCTTGGTAGAAGTTGTTAGTTAAGCTCATTTGGGGTTTCATTTGTAAGACCATCTATAGATTGATGGCCTTGATCCCAGAGGAAACAAATTTGACAAGGAGGTTAAAAATACAGGGCCCAAAGGCAAGTAATAACAAGATGGCTACCATGGGACCTAGAAAGGGGAGAAGCCATGTTGCCCAACTCCAGAGGTTGATATAAGAGTTTGAAAGGCGTTGTCTGATTTCAAAAGCCTTTTCCTGTAAATGCTGGGCAGCATCTCGTACTATCCCTGACTGGTTAGTGTAAAAACAACACTCTTCCCCTAAGAAGGTGCAGAGTCCTCCTTTCTCAGCAGTGAGGAGGTCTAGGCCTCAGCGGTTTTGGAGAGTCACTGCTGCCAAAGAGTCTATTTGGGATTGTAGAGTAAGGATAGATTTTGTTATTTCTTGTAAACTGTCTGAGAAATCCTTTGAGAGTGTGTGGTAGTAGGATAATACATGTTACACTCTTAACTTTTAGCAAATTTTACCTTTGTTGAAAATCTTGTAAGTTTGGGATTTCAATTATTCTTTGCTATCAAGAAGACCTCGTTCAGTCCATATTAGGATTGGTATAGATGGCTCCTTCCTGATACGGTAAGTACTTTAAGGTTTGGCTGAGTGCAAACAACACGCAGACCAATTATTAGACAATTTTCCTAACTCTGCTTCTACAAGAGTTTGCTTATCACTTGCTGAATACCCATTGTGTCTTTTTCCCTTAATCGCCCAGGAGGAACCATCTATCATCCTGTTCTGAAGGGAGTTCCTCCTAGATCTGGTCAGACCTTTGTATGGTAATTAAGATTTAGATCCCCTATTAGGAAACCTGCTGGGTTAAAGATTTTTGATAGGAAGGCTACAGGTTGTCAGTGGCCTCAGTGCTTTCAGGCTATGCCCTTGTTTACACTAACAACAAGGTGGTATTGGAGTGTTACAGGGTTACAGAGAAGACCTTAAATTATCAATTAGAGGTTTTAAATTTACCCTGGCTTTTAAAGGAATGGGGTACACTGTTTTTTCTTTACTACTTCCATCTGTCTTTCTTTCTCTTTGACTTCTCCTTTGTCTCTTTTTCTCTTTCCTTCTCTCTTTGGTTCTTCCTTTCTTTCCTTCTTTGACTTTCTCTCTCTCTGTCTCTTCCTCTCTCTGTCTTCTTCTCTTTGTCTATTTCTTCCTCTCTCTCTCTTTCTCTGACTTTTTGACTCTTTCTTTCTTTCTGCTGCCTCTGCCAGCTGCTTATGCTGCTGTTCTCCCCTCTCCTTCCCCTTTTGATGGCTTCGGCAGTGTAAGACTGCCACCTCCTTGGGTTTTTGCACTGTGTGCAATAATAAACAATAAAATATCCTTGTGATATTTAATGGGGATTCCCCCAGAGGTTAGGAACTCCCTTTCTTTCCATATTGCAGCATGGGATTGTAGGATTAGATAAGCATACTTGCTATCTGTATACACATTTATTCTTCTTCCCTTTCCCTGTTCTAAGGCCCGGGTAAGTGCCACTAGTTCTGCTAACTGGGTGCTGGTCCCTGGGGGAAGAGGCTTACTTTCAAGTACTATTACATCACTAACGATGGCATAACCTGCCCTTCATATCCCATTCTCCACAAATGAACTCCCATTGGTATATAGGTTAAGGTCAGGATTAGCTAAGGGGACTTCTAAGAGATCCTGTCATGCAGCATGAGTCTGGACTATAATTTGTTGACAGTCAAGCTCGATTGGTTCCCCATCCTCTGGGAGAAAGGTGGCAGGGTTGAGGGCCACACACATCTGTATTTGAAGCACTGGTCCCTCAAGGAGTAGTGCCTGGTATCTAAGTAGGCGGTTGTCTGATAGCCATAAACTTCCTTTGGCACCTAGCATGCCATTTACATCATGAGTAGTCCAGACAGTGAGATCCTTTCATTGTATTATTTTGACAGCCTCTGACTCTAAAACGGCCACTGCCGCAACTACCTGTGAACAGTGAGGCCAGCCTTTTACTACTACATCAATTTCCTTACTTAGGTATGCCACTGGTCATGGGATTGCCCCACAAGTCTGAGTAAGAACCCCAAGAGCTATTCGTGCTCTCTCTGTGATGTGTAAAGAGAAGTTTTGCCCTGTGTGAAGGCTTAAGGCTGGAGCTTGAGTTTGTTCCTTCCAATGCCCAGACTTCAGGGTTGATTCCCTCCTCAAGCAGGGTGCAACAAATGGGTAACTTGTTCCCCATATTCATGTAGATAATAGCTCCAACTTTGGGTAATATGTCCCTCCCTAATAAGGGTATGGGACTTTCAGGCATAACAAGAAAGTAGTGTGAAAAGATCAAAGTCTCCCAATTACAACTGAGGAGGTGGGAGAAATACCTGGTTACAGGCCATCGTAGGGTTCCTTGGATGGTAACGGACCTTGAGGACAGCCGTCCGGGACAGGAGATTAACACTGAGAAAGCCGTGCCAGTGTCCAGGAAGAAGTCAATTTCCTAGCCCTCAATGGTTAAACATACCTAGGGCTCAGTGAGGGTGATGACATGAACTGGTGCTAGCCCCGGGTACCCTCAATCCTGTTGTTGGATCATCTGGTTGGGGGCTTCTGACCCAGAGAACCTTTGTCCTCTGGGGCAGTGCACCTTCCAGTGATTACCTCGACATAGCGGACATGGACAAGGGGGCGACTTGTTTCTCAGTGGACAATCTTTTTTTTAAAGTGTCCTAGTAAAGCACACTGATAACAAACCTTACCAGGTGACTGGCCTGCTCCATTTTCTGTCCTCTCTGCACCATCAAGATTTGTTTGTATGAGAGCCATGACTAAGGCTGAGGCCTTTCTCTGATCTCGCTTTTTCTTTTGGGCCTTTTCCTCTTGGTCCCTATTATAGAACACTGAGGTTGCCAGGTTTAATATGCCTCCAGAGTTTGTTCAGGGTCCAGGGCTCGCTTTTGGAGCTTTCTCCTGATACCTGTGACTGATTGGGTAATAAACTTATCTTTTAGGATCAATTGACACTCTAGTGAGTCGGGTGACAGGGGAGTATATTTTCTTAGGGCCTCCCATAGCCACTCGAGGAAGGCAGAAGGATTTTCTTCCTTTCCCTGAGTTATGGTGGACATCATTGAAGAATTCATGGGCTTTTTCCTAATTCTCCTTAGTCCTTCTGGAACACAAGTCAACAGATGTTTACCACTCCAGTCCCCATGATCTGAGTCTAGATCCCAGTGGGGATCCATACTGGGGATGGCTTGCTAACCGGTAGGGAATTTGTCCTTTTTTTTGGCTGTCATTCTATCATTTACTTGACTAAGATACCAGGTATCTCCAAATTCTTGGGCTGCAGCTAAAGCCACATTCTTTTCATTAAAGGCCAGGGTTTGATCTAACAACAGCCTGACATCTCTCCAAGTGAGATTGAAGGTTTGCCCTAGACCCTGTAGGACGTCTATGTACCTATCAGGATCATCTGAAAACTTCTCTAGGTCTGCCTTGATCTGCTTTAAATCGGAGAGGGAGCAGAGGACATGTACCCGGGTTGGGCCAAATTCCCCTCCCCCTACGGCTTGAAGGGGACATAATCGATACCCAGGGGTTTTTGTGGTCCTTTGGAGATTTCTTTGCTTGTTTCCTTCTGGGTGGGAGAGATTAGAGGAGGCTTTTCATTAATAGGAAGTGGAGCTATAGGGAGGCTAGGATATGGGGGTAAACTGAGAGATCTTCCTGTGGGATGTAAATTGCAAGCTTTGCATAGTCGTGTATTCTCCTTCAATGAAAAGAAAGCTTGGACATAAGGTATTTCACCCCGTTTGCCTTCCCTCTTACAGAAAAGGTCAAGCTGCAGGATAGTATTGTAATTTATACTTCCCTCAGGTGGCCATTTTTCCCCATCAGAGAGAGAATATTGGGGCCGGGCCTTAGTGCAGAAAAACAATGAGCCACGTCTTTTTCAGGGTTTGCGGGTCAAATGGGTCGCAATGACTTAGGATGCATTTTCAGGGTGAGCCTGTTGATGCCTGAGTGTTTCCCATATGAAAGACAAAACCGCCCATGGTTTTGGTTTGTTTGTTTCTCCCCCTGCCCAAGAACTTGCAATGGTCCCTGGACGCTGCTGAACGGAATAGTTGAGCTCACCGACGCAGCAGCAGAAACACCTCTTGTCTCCTTAAGTGCTGGGATTACAGGCATGAGCCACGGCTCTCGGCCTTCGTTCCTTGTTATGGTGGAATAATATTCCATTATAAAGATATACCGCACTTTGTTTAGCCGTTCAACAGCTGATGGACATTTGGGTTCTTTCCACATTTTGGCTATTAAGAATAATACTGCTATGAGCATTTATGCACAAGTCTTTGTGTGGATGTTTTCATTTCTGTTCAGTATATATGTAGATATGGAACTGCTAGGTCATATAGAAATTCTATGTTTTAACTTTTTGAGGAACTACCAAACTGTTTTCCAGAGCAGTTGCATGATTACATTCCCATCAACAACGTATTGAGGATTCCAATTTTGCCACACAACTCTTATTATCTGATACTGATTGTAGTCAGCCTAGTTTTTGTGAACTAATATCTCGTGATTTTCATTTTCATTTCTTAATGACTAATGATTGTGAGTATTGTTACAGGTACTTATTGGCTATTTGCATATTTTCTCTGGAGAAATAATAAAACCATTTTAAAACTCTCTCCTGTCACTTATTAATCCAAACATTAGTAGGGGTAGGTATAAAAGTTTTAAAGACATTTTGTGTATGTAATTATAGTTTATTATTCTCATGTTGACAGCATCCGCTTCTCTATGGCCAGTCTTGAGTAGTTAATGTATAGAAATTACTTATGCTAACCCACGTTAGGAGTGCTGCTTGTCCAGTTTTGCACTTCCTAGACACCCAAATATCCAAGGGTAGAGACTGCTTAGTTCAAATATTTGTAACAGTTCCTACATGGGCTTCCTAAGATGTGAGATTATTAAGAAAACAAAGAATATTAGGTGGAAATAAACACTATATTTAATTTTCTATATTGTTGAGAAGTAAAATTACATGTAACAACTAATACTGTACAGTGAGAATATTGATATTATTAATTTTAGTTATTTTTTGTTCATGCTGTCACTATTTTTCCATGTTATTGGAGGAATTTTAAAATTTGAAGTTCTGTAATTATAAAATTAATACACATTTATTGCAGAAAATTTGAAAACTATACAAATACAAAAGAGAAAAGAAAAATAGTCTGTTATTTTCAGAGATAACTACTATTAATATATTGGTATGAGTCCTCTTTGTTGTTACATACATATATTTTAAAATTATTTACTTTATTGTTTAAACTAGTTTATACATACAGATAAAACAAAATTAAAAGGTTCAAAAGGGCATATGGTGAAATGTAAGTCTCTTTTTACATCATGTCCCTGTTTTCCTACCCAAAGCAACCTCTGTTATCAGTATTTTATATAATCTTTGAGATATAGGCACATATACACATGTGTGCGTTTTAAATTCCTCTTTTTTAAGGCATTGATGAGAATTATACATTGTGGATGGTTAAAGACAATGGTCCCTCTTCTGGTCCAATATGATTTCCTTGTCTTTTTGGGTTGTTCCCCTTCTACGGAGCCTAGTCTGCCTAATATTTTGCAGATTTTTCAGTCCCTTTTTATGTTTCCCAAATTCTCTGTAAGTATTGAATTTTCACAAATGGTATTCCTAGGAAACTTTACTTCTACAATATGTTCTATAACATTTCTAGTAGTTATACAAAAAAAAGTTCACGGTTCCCTTAAACTCGCTTGGAGTACTCTAGTTTTGTACCTCCATATGGAATGGAGAGCTATTTTAAATTCTGTTTCTTTTGGCAGAAAGAGTAATTTTTTGATTGAGCTTTAGCTAATAATGGATTTTCATGTTTATTTCTGATTTCAGCTAAATTATAAACTCTGTAATAGTAATGACCAGGCCTTATACCTTGTATTACTTACAGCATGCAATGCCAGCACTGCTCCGAAGATAGCAGATATTTAATAGTGTTTGCGGATTGAGTGATTAAACGGAAAAAGCAGATCTTCAAAACTTGCCAAGAAAGCAAAAAATGAAGCAAAAACAAAACAAAAATTTCAGTACAGAAAACAAACCAAATGAAATCACAAACTGTTTGTTCCCTTTGCAAATGTCTGGATAACAAATAGGTGAGAAATTTTTAAAGTTTTATTTATAATTGACATGTAATTGTACATATTTATGGAGTACAGTGTGATGCTTTAATGCAGATATACATCATACCATGATTAAATCAGGGTAATTAGCACATCCATCACTTTAAACATTTATCATTTCTTCATGGTGGTAACATTCAAAATTCTTTCTAGCAATCTTGAAATATACAATGCATCATTATTAGCTATAGTCACACTACTGTGTAATAGAACAGCAGAACTCATTCTTCCTGCCTACCTGCAACTTTGTACCTGTCGGTGAACATCTCTCCATTCTCCTCTCCCCTCAAGAAAATGTTTACTTGGAGAAATTATTGGAAAAAGCAATACCAACTTAAAAAAATCCATACTCTTTTTTTTTTTTTTAAATTGTAGTGCTTAAAAAAATTCTATGCAAGTTTACGTGAAAGGAAATGAAAGAAAGCAGTGATGGGGCTTGGTGAATACACAATTGCCCTTAGACTGGGATCTGTGCCAAATTATTTAGTTTCAGCTACTATATCCAACTCCCAGGCTGTCCAGAATGTGGCAACGCCCAGTTGAGCAGGACTGCAAGGCACTTTGGGTTATCACAGAGGGAAGAATTAAGATTTAAGAAATGGTACATTTGGCCCTGCTGTTTGTTTGGTTAGTTAGATTAAAATAGGCATTATTGCCAGCTTGAAAGAAAAAACAAAACAAAACAAAAAAACAGCATTGCTCCAGCAGATGCCCCAAGAGGGCTTCAGAAGAACTTGTCTTGGCCCTGGTTTGGAATTGCTCCTCTCCTACCCAGCTTTCTGTTATGTGGGTAGTGAAAGAGTGGCAGGGGTAGGGAACTCTCTGAAAACTATTTCCAGATATTTCAAAATTTAAACTTTCTAAACTAATCCCTGGTATGCAAACAGTTGAACAAATAACAGTATACAATTAGATTCAAAGTAATAGGTAGTGATAAGAAGCTCTCATTTCAAATAGTTTTCAACCTTTGACTGACCCTTCCATGACATTAAGCTCATTTTCCTAACAACAAATTATGACAGAGCATTTGGAGTACTTCAGGCCCCCATAAACCAGGTGCAATCTAAAGAAAACAGCTCAACATCTGGGCCTTATTACCTTTTCCATCATCCAGGCATCACCAGGTTTCCCCATCTGTGATCAGGCCTGATCACTCATGCAGTTTTTATGGTAGCAAATGAAAATAGTTTGGAAATTTCCATCTCGAAGGCCAACACTTCATGGAAAACATTAAGAAGTGTTTTATTCATTACTAGAAACTTAGTTTATTAGCATTCTTAGTATGTATTTTTGCAGTTCTTTTGTATTTCATTAAACAGATTATCTTTTAAAAAACCATTTTTCTGCTAGGAAGGGAACAGGTAAAACGGAGAGAAATTTAATGCACTGAATGTATAAAATAGCATGGGTCCAAAACGATAATCTTTCATTATTACCTTGTACAGGGACTATATTCTAGAAGATAAATTAAGCAAAAATGATGAAAGGAAAACATATACCTACCAGAGATCACCACTGTCAACACTTTACTATGTTTCCTAGAAAATATATGTAAACATTAAAAATATATAAACATAAGAATGCATAATAAATATATATATATTTAATAAAAATCAAGATTTTTTTAACCCTATCCAATAATGTTTTAACCCTTTGAGAGTTAGACTAAATTGGCATTTACAAATAGAGAAACCAAGGCATGATGCAATTTCTAGAGGACAAGAGTCAAGTATAGACTGCAAGTGACACACTTTTTTCCTTGGTTATGCCACCTGTTCAATGTACAGATCTTCTGCATAATCACTATTGAATGGTTAGAGTTGCTGATCTTCAAAAAATGATAGAGAATATATGGGACATATTTAGGCAGAAATGTTTTCAAATTCATGTAAACCAGAAGAACTCTTCGTGAGAGGGCAAACAGGTGTTGCTGTCAGAAGAAATTATCAAGCTTGTAAAGCCTCACACTCCAGAGAGTACCCAGCACCTGTTATTTTCCCCTGAGGAGAACCTCTGGTAATACGCAGATATATTAAAGATGCTTCGTGGTTGGGCATGAACGCAAATGGAGGTTGCCAGGCTGCAGGACTCATCTCTACATGCTTCCTTTCTAGGGTCCTCTAAGGCCACAGAACAATATTAATATCAACCTAAGATGTCTTTCTGGAAAGACTTTCTAAGATGTTTCCAGCCTAACAACTCCCTTATGGATTGACTGGTTCTGAGACCAAGCCTGTTTTGGGGTTGGTGGGAAAATGAGGCAGTGTTCCAGGCTGGTCTGTCCTGAGCAGATCAGAAGACTCACTGGTGGTAAGGCTCTTCAGGACCTCTGAGCCAGAGGACTCTAACGCAGTCACAACTGTATGGTGAACGCATATGATAGTAACAACTTAAGCATACCCTGAGAATGACTCTGTATGGCAGACACACCTGAATGCATGTTCTGAGCTAGGGAATCTGGGTGTGGCCAACGTGAAGATTTGTTCCTTTTCTATGAGGAACACCTGCGCCCCCAGCCCATCTTGTGAAACACAGGCCATAAAGGGGGTCCAGGTCCCAAGTTTTGGGCTGAATGAAGGTTGCCAGATGGAGGTCGTTAGGAAGAGTGCTAAGTGAAAATGCTAAACCACATGGCTTTTGCAAGCAGTTGTGGTTCTCCTGCCTTGCCCGCTGCTACTGGATTCCTTCCTCTGTATGTAAGCCCCCAATAAAATGCATGTCTTGTTTGCTGGCTCTGGGTCTCTTCTTCGGCCTCTTGAACCTGGTGCCATCCCCAGTGGTATCCACAGGGGTTCAGGCACAGCAACAGCTTGTCAACTTCTAGGGTATTTTGGAAATATTCTGGGAGTTTTCCTGGGATTCACAGATGGACCAAGGATCCCACACCCAGGAGGAACTTCTAGGAGTATATGTCAAACTCAAAGATTCTTTTGGGTGTGAGCTAATTGGTTTGTATTAGGAGGACATTTAGATTCCTATTCTTTCTCCCTCACCTAAGAAATTATTAAACATAAATACAAAGCTCACATGAAATTCTCCCTTATTAATTTGTTCATGCAATTATTTATATCTATCAGTATAAACTTGTAGATATTTATTTTAATATGTTTAATATGTCATAGAGCGATAATTTTTCAAAGGAGTATTAATGTGAATTTTATACTGCTGCTTTGAAATGTATAAAAAGAAGAGGGTGAAAAAGTCATTAGAAACTCATGTTGTCTCATAGCGCAAATGAATTTTTATATGGAAAAGGAGATAATATGTGGTTACTGACATGGGTTAAAGTGGAATTCATTAAAATTATTAATTATTTTTTTTGAGATGGAGTCTTGCTCTGTTACCCAGGCTGGAGTGCAGTGGTGCGATCCCAGCTCACTGCAACCTCTACCTCCTGGGTTCAAGCAATTCTCCTGCCTCAGCCTCCTGAGTAGCCGAGATTACAGGCATGTGCTGCCATGCCCAGCTAATTTTTGTATTTTTTTTAAGTAGATATGGGGTTTCACCATGTTGGCCAACCTGGTCTCGAACTCCTGACCTCAAGTGATCCGCCTGCCTCTGCCTCACAAACTGCTGGGATTACAGGCGTGAGCCACCACCCGGCCTAAAATTATTTTTTAAGTAAGTGTTTAGTAATGCAGATAATTAAATTTTTGCAACAGAAAAATTGCAAAGATTATAGAGAAGTTTCCTGTCTATCCAGCATACAGTTTTTCCTGTTGTTAATATCTTATGTCTATGTACATACTTATAGTACATTTGCTACAACTAAACCAGTATTGATACATTATTATTAATCAAAGCCCATATTTCTTTTAGAATGCCTTACCTTTTCCTAATGTTCTTTTTCTGTTTCAGAATCCTATCTAGGATACCACGTTACATTTAATCATAATGTTTCCTTAGTCTTCGCTGGTTTGTGACGGTTTTCCAGACTTGTTTTTGATGACCTTGACGGTTTTGAGGTGTACTGGTCAGATATTTCATAAAATGATCCTCAATTTGGGTTTGTGGATGTTTTCCTCATGATTAGCCTGGCGGTATGGTTTCTGGAGCAGAAGACCACAGATATAAAGTGGCATTCCCATAACATCCTCTCAAAGGTATATGCTATCATCGTGACTTATCACTGATGATACCAAGCTTGATGACCTGGCTGAAGTAGTACTTGTCAGGCTTCTCCCCTACCAAGCTACCCTCCCTACTGCCTTCAATTCTGTATTCTGTGGGAAGTAATTCTCATGGATTAGGGATTTGTGCTCCACCTACCTGAAGGGGCAGTAGCTATATAAGTTATTTGGAAATTCTTCTGTGTAAGAGATTTGTCTATTCTCCCTTATTAATTTGTTTATGTAATCATGTATTTCTATCTGGATAAACTCGTGAATATTTATACTTCGGGTTACAATTCAATATTACTTTATATATTTTGTTACTTAAATTGTTCCAGCTTTGGTCTTTTGGAACCTCCTTCAATTGGTGTGCTCTCTCTGTCTCTCTCTCGTGTGTGTGTGTGTGTGTGTGTGTGTGTGTGTCTGTGGAGAGAGAGAGAGAGAGAAAGAGAGAGAATGTTTTAGCATTCTTTACTTTCCAGGCTCATCTTTCACATTCCCTGTCTAGTCCTAGAATCAGCTATTTCTCCAGGGAACCTTGATTGCCCTTACTACAGAATGGTATTAGAAACAAAGAGATGGATGCTGATGTGCTTAGTGGGATGGTGGTGTTTCTAGGCCCTGTCAACTTGGAAAGATTTGAGCAGTATACTAACCCCTTGTATACATACATATCTATAATTATTTCTGTATTTATCCATCTGTATCTATATTAAGCTAAAGATGAATTCATTCTGATGCCCCATGCTCTATATTTAAAGAAAAAAGTTAGCAGCAGATGGTGTGTCATAGAATTGCATTTCAGTTTGAGAATTCACCAGTGCCGCTTTTCCTGGTATGAACATTTCTGAAAGTCATTGATGAAGAGAAATGACTCATCTGGTAAAGAAAATAGTCCCAATAGCAGTTTCTTGCTTGATTTGGCAGATATGAAGGAGCATCAGTAAATGGTGCCAGTAAAGCACCTGTAATTTAAAACGAATTTTATAGCCCAGGTCTTTTTGTTTCTAAGTCTTTCTGCCATTGCAAAAATAATGTCTCCTTTGTTAGCCTAGGGCTTTTGCAAGCCAAGTTAGTGGACGAAAGCCTGTCTCATTGACAGTCAGTGATATGGTAAGGGAAGAAAAACACAGTATATTTCCATTACAGAGAGGTGATTGTGAAGATCAGGTATTCAGGAATGGAGTTCTCAAGAAATGTTTCTCACAATTTGAAAAATGGAGAAACGCCTGGAGAGCTGTATGGGCCAACATCAGCTCTATCTGAGCGTCTTATAAAAATATCTGAAAGCATAAACTGACAGTTAAGGGAAATGTGGGAGAACCAGTTTTGAAGTGCACTGAGAGATGGCACAAAAGATATGCCATAACTTTTCATAAACATCTGATTTGTGAAACTTCCACTTTTCAGGTAGGGAGAAATACTTGAAAGAAAAGGAGATATGAAAGGGAAGTCCAGGAGGGAACAATGTAACTGAAGGTTTGCTAAAATAGAAAAAGACTAATTAAAATCATAATATGCGTTTAGCATGTTTTCAGACTAAAAAGGTAAGACTTTATGAGCATATTAAAAATACATATTAATACATATTAATCACCATTCCTGGCTTATATTACTTACGTGTATATAGAATGTATCCACATGTTTTGATGTGGGCTGGATATTTTGTGTGAGAGTACTAGTATAGGCTATACATTTTGAATACAGGTTATTCTGGGTACAATTATATTTATCTTGGCCAAACATTTTTAAGTGTATATTGACAATATAGCACAGACAAACAAATTAATATGAAATTTCATTTTAAAATCAAAGCAAGATACATGCTATTCTATAAACATACCCTAATACCATTGACTTATGAAATGGAGGAAAATTTAGAGCTAAGTATTTTCAGAATTGATATCGTTTTGTAAATGTTCAAACCCACAGCAGAATCGTGTGTGAATTGTTGAGTGTGGTTCTGCACCTAAGTTTTCCAAGGCAAAGAAGCAACAGAAAGTGCATGGTATTGTGGTAAATAGAGGCTTAAAGAGAACAATGCATCTTGTTAAAGAAAGTATGGTTGCACAAAGCACATTTTATTTCTGTTCATTAAATTGTTGACTTATTCCTTATTTTTATGGTCATTTTAACTCATGAAGCACTCATAGTTGAAATAAGAGATTTCACAAAGATTTCAATCATGAGTGATTGGGAACAGAAGAGCAGTGTAATAGAAATTCCCTTGTATTTATCTTTTGTCAACAATGAAATAACTAAACCTTTTGTGGCTCTCACTATATGAGCTTTCCATGGGTAGTGAAGAAGGTCATCTCATTTCTCATGTGTGAATGTTTAATGATAATGACTAGCATTTATTGAAAGCTTGCTATATGCAAGGCACTATGATAAGATACCCAGTAAATTATGCTGTCATAACAATTACCCCATTTTACAGACGAGGGACTTGAAGTTTAAAAAGATGTATTACTTGTACAAGTTCTACACCGAGTAAATGGCACAACCAAGTCTTAAATTCAGGTATGATATGAAGAGGACCTTTTCATCTGGAAGTTTGTTTGGACGTTATTCTAAAGTTTTCCTATAACCGAAGAGGAAAAGCATGCCTCAACACTATAGTTTTTGTGCATAATTGGGTTGGGGTCATTGTCTTGCTTGATCATGCCCACTCCTAAGACTCTATTAGGGAGCCCCCACAATATTCTGGACTAAGACTGTAGAAAGCTCTTGAGTGTTTACTGAATTACCAAATCTGGCTTATGAGACCCTATGTTCCAACAATAAAACGTCAGGATTAGAGCCAAATCTCCAAATCATAAATCAGTTCCAATAGTGCGTTGGGATGGGGGCACAGCATATGATTTCTTTGAAGTGAGTTCTTCTCTGCCGTTCAAGATCTTATTTCAAACATGCTCCAAAAGTTTGAGGATTAAAACTGCTTTGGGAACTTGGGGAGGGGACCAGAAAGCACAAATCAGAGTTCTGGAAAGACTTACCTACGTCTGTACTTGAAGCTATCCAGTTCCCATGACATGCCCTAACGATGGTTTGTCCTGATATCTTCTGAGGCCTCATCTGGCAGACTTATTAGCGTAAATACTGGTCTATGCAGTTTATATGTACAAAATGTCATTGACTTCCTACTCCTAGCTTTAAGTAATGGGCTTTCTTGTCAACTTTTTTTTTTTTTTTAACCTATTCCTAATAGAGGCAAGCCATTTTTGGCTTCTGGACATACTATTAAGTCAACTAAAGCTTCATCATAACTGAAGACTGGATCTCATGGTAGAAGCTAGGCAACACAACAGACGAAAGGTGTAGGCATTCCCCCAGTTTGTTTTTGTTTTTGTTTTTGTTTTGAGACGGAGTCTTGCTCTGTCGCCCAGCCTGGAGTGCAGTGGCGTGATCTCGGCTCACTGCAAGCTCCTCCTTCCGGGTTCATGCCATTCTCCTGCCTCAGCCTCCTGAGTGGCTGGGACTACAGGCGCCCGCCACCACGCCCGGTTAATTTTTTTGTATTTGTAGTAGAGATGGGGTTTCACCGTGTTAGCCAGGTTGGCCTCTATCTCCTCACCTTGTGATCTGCGCTAGCACCTCGGCCTCTCGAAGTGTTGGGATTACAGGCGTGAGCCACCACGCTCGGTCAGTATTCCCCCAAGTTTTAAGCCATCTTAGTCAATGAGTTTATGATTTAAATCAGTGATTTTCATACGGTACTCTGAAGACTAAGGTTTTTAGAAGTGACTCAGGTACCATGGAGGGCAAGGTGAGAAAAGAATGAATTCTATAGTAGATGCTACATTGTGCTGCTCAAATCCTCCCTTCAGAACCAAAGGATTTATTTTGATAGCTGCTGGGAGTGCCGCTTAATAATCCCCAGCTGTCAGTTCTCCCTGGGAATTGCTTTTTGCAGAAGAAAGCTGTCTTCTCCCAGCATGAAGCAACTCTGAGGGACCATCCTAGCTTCAGACCACTCCATAGAGTTATGGCCCTGTTGTGAATGTATTGCCTAACCCCCTCTGTCCAGTCTTGCGTCTTTTACTTTCCTTACAGGTGCCAATCCCAGAGTACTCCCTAGTAGATTTTCTGCATGCTAATTTCTTCCAAGTCTGCTTCCCAGGGAACTTTGACCTACCACAAAATCAATCATAGCAGCTCTTTTATCATATAAGTGATATTTAGGTATCCTATATGTGATATTTGTGTAAGATTTTATGTTAACTAAATTTAGAAATCTTTGAAAGCCACTGGTCTATTAAACAAATGCTTCATCTCATACGAAAAATCATCACTCGAGTTTTGTGAAAGACGATTTAGGTTCATCTCTCCAAAGTCATACCCAGGGAGGATGTTTTCCTTTTGTAACTGTTTCTTCTTAACCTTTATTTATATCTTCTGTTTACATACATACTCTTGTGCCCTTTAAGACAGAAAATATATTAAAAAATTATGACTTAAGGTCCTTCAGAGGTAGCCTGCTGTGGCTACCTGGTGCTGTGGTCTCATGGAAAAACTAATCATGACTATTTTTAGAATTTTATACCTAAAAAATGAAGAAAACATTAACAGAAACAATCATGACAGACCAGAGAAGGGCATTCAGTAGATGGTACATATTTTCAAATATGGATGATGTCATTACATATCCTGCTACTCCTAGAAAAATCTCTTGAAGTTTTTGTCTTAACTGTGGTACTAATAAGTACATTGTATATAAAATTTTCTTACATTAAACAACCTCACATTAAAAATACACTATAAACTAGCCTCTTATAATACTGGGGGAAACCAATGGCAAAAAAGGTCCATGGTTTTATGATACAAGTTACTGTTTTCGGTGGTGTTTTGGAAAACTGGCAAGGAAATTTCCAACTAAGTCAATGAAAGATTAAATGATAAACTTTAATTGCTGAAAAGATAACTCAAATTTAATAAACATAAATGTGTTTTGGATCCCTAGCAGGCTTCTGCAGAGTTTATTAGATAATTCTAACTTACACAATAGTCAAGGCAACAGAAAGAAGAAAACTATAGCTTGGAGGCAGAGACTGGTCTTGATCTTGGTTTTCCCACTTCTCCTTTCCCAGGAAGCCATACACGTCAGGTCTTGGCATTCTGTTCCAGCAATAGGGATGAGGAAAAAAGATAACCTCTGTTCACCCTCAGGTGTGTTGTTGCTTTGGTCATTCCGAACTGGATGTGGCAGCCATTAACTGGTAAGTAGAACATGTGATAGGGAGTGGGAAGAGACACTCAGAAGGTAGAGTTGTAAAAGAGTATTATTTATTAGAAAGAATAACAAAGTATAGACATGTCATTTAACACATATGTCTGGGCTACTAGGACACTGTAATAATGAATTTCTTCTGGAGCCTAAAATACCACGCTTAAATACTTGAGAATTTCTGCTCACAAAAAACCTTAGGAGTTTTTTTTTTAATTAAAATGTAGGCCAGGCGTGGTGGCTCACGCCTGTAATCCCAGCACTTTGGGAGGCCGAGGCAGGCAGATCACAAGGTCAAGAGATCATCCTGGCCAACATGGTGAAACCTCGTCTCTACTACAAATACAAAAATTAGCTGGGCATGTGCCTGTAATCCCAACTACTCCTGCTGAGGCAGGAAAATTGCTTGAACCCAGGAGGCGGAGGTTGCAGTGAGCCAAGATCGTGCCACAGTCCTCCAGCCTGGCAACAGAGCAAGACTTCACCTCAAAAAACAAAACAAAAAATTAAAATGTAATAAATAAAGTTCTATTAAAAAACACTGAACACATGTGAACTTTTGGTAGTATCAGTGACCATACGTATTGCAAAATATCCTTTTTGGAAAAATAGTGAATCAACCAAACACAACACTGAAAATACATTTTCTCCTAAAATACATGAGTGGATAGTGGAAATACTGTATATATATTTCCAAATAACAGCAGTATTCTTTTATCAAAAGTGAATAACTTTACAAATTATTATGTATACATCAATCCATGCTCTTTGTGCACAGTAAGTATATTTTTGGAGTCAAAGAACTTCAAAGTACAACAACTCTAGCTCTTTTTTGTTCATGGTCTATATGGAGACCATGAGTAGATGAAGTGGGTTTACTTATTTGATAAATATTTTCAAGGCCTATTATGTCCCAGGCATTGTGTTAGGCACTAGCAATGCAATTATAGAATGACAGACATGTTCTCTTTCCTTGCGAAGCCTATTGATTAATGGAAGAAGCTGACAAATAAGCTATTGCAATATAGCATGAGAAGTGCTGACCTGGAAAGTACAGGGTTGCACACAATGAGAAACCAAGCTATAATGAAGAACCAAAACTGGATTTAAAGGATTCAGAGAAGTTTCCCTGGAGGACATGATGTCTCACTTGAGGTCTTAAGGCTGTGAATCTGGTGGGGACAGTTAAAGAAGGTAAAGCATGTACAAAGTTCTGGAAGTAAGAAAGCATGTCTCTTTAAAGAAACTGGGGAAAAGTTCAGTATAGTTGAGTCTTGGAAATGGAGAGTGGCAGTATAGACAGATGAGGTATGCAATAACCAGTATGTGAAGAGCCTTGTAAAACATATTAAGGCATAAGGACTTTATCATAATGAAAACAGAAAGCCACTGAAAAGATTTAGGTCAAGGATATCAGAATCATATTAGAATAATGCTTTAGAAAGATCTGTAACCAAAAAGTAGAAAATGAAGGCAGGGAGGCTAATCAGGATTCTCAGCATGCCAGGTGAGATGATGGTAGAATGGACTAAGTTAGTGATGCTAGGAATGAAGAGAAGTAGAAAGATTAAAGTTTTAGAAGTAAAATAGACTTGGTCATTGGTTACATGTAGGTAGTGTAGGAAATACAGAGTCAAAGATGTCACCTACAACTCCTGCTTGATCTGTTAGGGAAAGGATTGTGTCATTTGCTGAAATGGGAAACAGGAATTAAAGATTTGGGAGAAGGATCTGAGCTCGTTTGGACATGCTGCATCTCGGGTACTATGGGATAACCAAGTACAAATAAATATTGGGCAAGCAGTTGAACGTATGAGTCTTAAATTCTGTACAGTGCTCTGATCTAGAGATGCAAACTGGGGAGTTGTTAGGATGCAAATGGTAACTCTGCAGCCATGGGAGTGGTGACATTGCCGAGTTGCTGTGTGGAGTGATGTGAGAGCAGGCTGTTGGACTGAACTCCAACGCATACCAAAAATTAAATGTTGAGTAGAGAAACAGGAGTTGCAAATGACCTCAAATCCACCAATACCCTCGAAGCCAGAGTTTGTAAATAAGTTTATATTCTTTTTGGCCAACTCTATTACCAGGCATGAAAGTCTTATTTGATTTTTTCTTGTTTATTTTGAGATGGAGTTTTGCTCTTGTTGCCCAGGTTGGAGTGCAATGGCGCAATCTCGGCTCACTGCAAACTCTGGCTGCCGGGTTCAAGCAATTCTCCTGCCTCAGCCTCCTGAGTAGGTGGGATTACAGGCAAGTACCACCACGCCCAGCAAATTTTGTATTTTTTTTTAGCAGAGACGGGGTTTCTCCATATAGGTCAGGCTGGTTTCAAACTCCCGACCTCAGGTGATCTGCCCGCTTCGGCCTCCCAAAGTGCTGGAATTACAGGTGTGAGCCACTGCCCCTGGCCATCTTGATTTTTTGCTGCTTCTCCCTTTAATTGTAAAGTCATAAATTGGCAATGAGAGCATTTTAAAAGCCTGAAACTAATAAACATTTGTGAAGTAACAATTAAAACATAATCTATGAACCACACAAATAGCCTTTGATTGCTCCATACCTGGCTTTGACTATTTTGAGCTTTCTATATTACAATAGATCTTTACTTACACTGTAATATTTCCTCTAACAATCTGCAACTTTCACCTTTCCTGATTGCCTGGACAGTCTTTAGTGGATCTGCAGCTTGGTAACAGCCTAGAGAGATTTTCTGTGGTCAAAACATGATTAAACAGAGATTTGTTGGTCAGAAGATAACCATGGACCATAATACCCACAAGGGAAAGATCCAGACGTGGTTTTGGGTGGGGGATTTACCTCATATGCTTTATTTCACAAAATGTGTTCTGTTCCTTACTTTTGTATCTGTAGGAATAGACATGTGAATGTGGCCTCTAGGGTGTGCTGATATATGTTTAACAGCTGGCTTTCAAGGGAAAGTAAAAGATCCAATTTGTAGTGTTTACTAATATTTTTGTTGTAAATACTCCCACCATGCCCAATTTCAAACTACCAACTTGACGGCACTGAAGCCAGAAAAAATGTTCACAGTTGGCTCTTGTAAGCCGGTGCAAGCTCGCTCCAGCACACTACTGGACTAAGAATGATCTGCCTGTAGCCAGGAATGGGAAAATACCCTGCCCATGACAACTTAAGGTATGAGAGAACAGAATTCTACAAAATACAGAGTCTTTAAGAAAAATGGATTTACTCATCTACAGTCTATCTGTAGACTTTGATCTTTTTCCTTTGAATTACAGGCTGTCCACATGAGTATGCATTATATAATAACCTTAGCATTGTAACTTCTATTTCTTTATTCATAAGCAATAACAGTTTCTAAAACTGGCTTGTATTTGTGATGAGAACAATTTTCAATCTAATTCCTTTTTTTTTTTGAGACGGAGTCTTACTCTGTTGCCCAGGCTGGAGTGCAGCGGCTTGATCTCAGCTCACTGCCAGCTCCGCCTCCCGGGTTCACGCCATTCTCCTGCCTCAGCCTCCTGAGTAGCTGGCACTGTAGGCGCCCGCCACCACGCCCGGCTAATTTTTGGTATTTTTAGTAGAGACGGGGTTTCACCATGTTAGCCAGGATGGTCTTGATCTCCTGACCTTGTGATCCACCCACCTTGGCTTCCCAAAGTGCTGGGCTTACAGGTGTGAACCACCATGCCTGGCCCAATCTAATTCTTTATACCATGAACCAAATAAATTACCAGTTTTATTTCAGGATATTAGTATAATCTGCATTCTAATATATTTCATAAAAGAAAATATTTTATTTCCATTACATAGGCAAAGTTTGTTTTTTCTCATATCAAAGCCAAATATTTGATGGTATACTGTACTAACAACCAATAATATATGTAGAAAGAATAACAGCAAAATATCTTATTTCTTTATATAATTTAATATATACCCTATTAACACCAGTGTGCTGATGCATAGTATTGACAGTATACTAAATAGTTACTATTAAAAATTACTTTAAAAATGTTTTCAACATTAGGTACTGGTGGAACCAGAGCTATTATTTTGTACACAGTATTATTTATATGTTCCAAAGGAAAAGTAAAATTTCCAGTAGCATTAGAAAAAAAGTACTTATATTTTATGTAGATATACAAAATCTCATGACGTCTACTGAAAACCTCACAATTCTACTGTGCACTAATAAAAACACCTTTTCAAACAACTTGCACTTATACTGAGTTCATTTCATAAAGGTTACTATAAAAATATTGCAAACGCAATAAAAACACAATGATATCGTACAAAGTCTTTTGTTTTTTAAAAGTCAAATTTCAAAAGGCCTGTATTTATATAAATGCACAATACTTTTTAGTGACCTGACTAACATTTTTGCTTAGGATTATCTGATTTTAGAAATCTAAGTTGAATGTTCTTCCTTATTTTCTGCTTCAGAATGAGAAGACACTGAGAATGTACAGAGTTTTAGAAATAAGATTGGGTAAAAGCTATAAAAAGTGGAATAGCAAGCACTCTACATGTTTTACTTGTTGCCCTACCAAAGATAAAAATGCCTGACTGCCCCAATTTTCTGAAATTTAACTTGAATTCTAAATGATCTTAACTACCTCTTTCCTTTATAGTCTTTGAGATGAAAGTGTAAAGATTTTAGGTTCTCTAACAAAACCCAAAATACCACTAAAGCCATTCCCCATTTTCCAGGAATATTTAAAGAAATGCAAATTTCAATATAAAACCTAAAAATGCTGAATTAAGACACCTTAATAACATGGCTAGCCAATTGCTGACATGACTTTAGCCTAGAAAAATATTATCAAAATTGGCTAAGTTCCAAATTTAAGCATTTGGTTTTATATTGTTAATATTGTACTTTCTGATATAGATATCAAAGAAAAATGATGTTTTTTCCTGAAAACAACAGTAAAATATAATTTTTTTGTGAAAAAGTCCATGTCAAGATAGGAAATACATTGTTTTAAAACAGAATAATTGTTATGAAAGAACTATAAAATTATAAATTTCTAAAAAATATATACTGAAAATGTCTCTCTAGGAAAAAATATGCAACTTGTTAGACACAAGAAAATATGGCATTAGCATAGGGTGAAGTCAACTAGGCTATGAGACTTCAAAAACTCACAAAAAGTAATTAGCACCAAAATTGTCTGAAACTTCAAATGATATACTAAAGTAGGTCTAGGTCCAAATGTTACATTTTTAAAAAGTTATATTTAACCTGGGAACTTTCCCCAGCAATAATAAATATATTATTTTCAACCTTTAGAAAACGTTCTATCTTTATTTACTGATTTTCATCACAATATTAAGGTAGTGTATGCTAATTACCATTTACCTTAGTTTAGGCTGGGTAGGGACAACTGAAATCCAAATATTTCCCAAATATTATGGGATTATTTGGTGGGGAGGGTTAGTGGGGAGCAGTTTTCTAAGTGAAACTTACTTGTAGCTTATTTCATCCTTTTTCTTCTAAAATGTTTTATTGGAACTCTTTATAAGAACTAGATTGCTTGATTTGAATTCCATGTCCTGTTATTTTCCCTGTTCACTTTCTGGTGGTGTTACTTAAGATTTGGCATGGGGATAGAGGTGTATAAAGGGGACAGAGATCATAGTAGTGAAACAAGAGTTTTGAATAAGCTAATGTATATTCAAAATATATATTCAACCCTGTTATGATCAAGAGTTTAGTTTTAAGTAACATCCATGTATAAATTTACTTACAAAACATCCAGCACACAATTTGAAACAAGACAAACTTTTTCGGTTGTCAAAAAGTGAAATATATAACTTCTTCAATTACATATATGGCTACCAAATGTCAAACAATTCCATTCAGCCATGTTTTACTGTTGCACATAAATAATAACAAGGCAAAGAACAGAAACTAGTCCAAGGGCTTGCAGGCCAAGGAACCACAGCATAACCCAAAAGAAAATGACTATTACTGGTTCCACAATTCGTTCTCCAAAATACATCCTTGTGAAGCCCATGTTGATAAGGTTTTTGTTCAGTTCACCAAAAAGTGTTCCCATTTTCTTGTAGTCATCTCCAACAGGCTCACCAGTGTGGTTTTGTGAATCTTCAACATCCTTTAAAAAAAAAAAAACACAAAACATGAACATAACATGAGAAATATGTAAAGGTCTTTAAGAACCTTAGTTCTTCATCTCCCCAAGTGCTAGGCATACTTGTGATAATTATTCTATAAGTACCTGTTAATTTAATACAATGGGGATGTTCTTTTTGATCCTGAAATTGAACAAAAATGGCTGCTTAAGTGAAGAACCATGTTTGTATTTCTCTTGTGAGTGACCATGATTTCAGAACACCCTTTTCTGCCACTGTCCTGTTTTATGAGGCAAGGTCTGATTGCTCTGTCCTGGTAAGATTCTTTTTTAGACAGTTTCTTTGACACTAAGACTTTAAGAAACTGAGCCTCAGCTGACCAAAGCATGTTTGCTGTTACTATAGAGCAATCCTCAGTCACTACTGCTGTGATCTTTGTCTTAAGTTCAGCTAAGCAGACTTCAGAGCAGGCCCTTGCATAGTTTCCTGTTCATTATACAGATGCCCTAAGTGGCTCTTATTAATTTCATCAGGAGAAACAAATAGTTTTAATAAATTTTTTTTTTTTTTTTTTTTTTACAATAAGACCAAATGTCTACCCAGTAGTTAGTATCCCAGAAAATGTCTACATGCACCCAATTATATATACCAAAAGTGTTATTTCTATTATCTTCCAGTCATATTACAATTAAGGCCATGACAATTAGTAAGCTACTGTCTCTTGGCTTCAAACCCACTCTTTGGAATTCTGCAAGCATTTCTGGCTCCCTGTTAGGCTCTGCCAATACAGGGACCAGCGTGATACTTCACAAGTAGAGAAGGAAGAAGGAATTTGCTGTTTCCTTCAGATGGGTTTCTTAATCCTGTTAAGTCTCACTCTAGCAACAATTCTTCACTCTGAGAGCAACAGTGCCTACTAGTAGTAGCAGCTGATTGCAGTCTGGAGGTTTTCCAACACTTGTAGAACCAATCTCAATGTGCCTTCTTGAGATGCCAGCTCCAATTACTGGGTGCTTCGTCCTCAGATACCTGGTTCCCAGGTCTACAGGCTCCGTCCTCTGAACTCAGAGAAATCAGCACCAGGCAAGCAGTGACCTTGGCCTCCTGAAGTGTTGGAATTACAGGCATGAGCCACCACACCCGGCTTATTTTATATAATTTTTAAAATTACTTTTGGATTTTCACTTCTATCAGAAAAAGACAGAAAAACAAAATGTTGTAGAGTTATCTAGGGAGTTCATGTCCAGGCTGCAACACTTAAACTAGCTGAGTGACATGACCTTAGCCAAATTACTTCACTTTTCCTGAACTTCAGCTTTCTAATCCATAAAATGATTTATGTGATCCTTTTTTGATACTGATAGTTTTCTCTTAAGTTACAATTTGTGGATCTTTTCTTTTTTAAAAAAAATTGATTTCTAAATTATTTTTTTCTTCACTGATACGGGTCAATTTTATGTTTCTTGTACTTTGATATGATCCATAACAATATACTACATTAAAAAAAAAATCTTGTTCTTGCCTAACATTAAAGCTTTTTTTTCTTTAGGGTAGAACTTGAAGAGTCCTCGATTTACTATGTAATTCTGCTGATCCCTCATCCCTCTCTATTTCTCCAGTGTTTAGCATATTGATACTGGTTCTGGCCCTTTTATTCTTCATTTTTTACTAAAGTTCTTAAATTTTTTTTTTTTTTTTTTTTACTCTTCCCAGTTTCTTGTAATCTATGCACTCACTGTACTCTGGGGTTTTTTTGTTGTTACTGAAGCTTTTTAAGACTTTTTTTTTCAGCATTTTTGTGGTTTCAGTACGAAGAAAGTACCCTAATCTGGATATGGTAGGTACTGTCTGAAGGTTTAAATTCTTTGTAAAATAAATAAAATCTACAAATGCTTGTGGGTTTTTCAGGGGAAGAAGGAGGTGTTGCAACACTTAAATGAAAATAGAGAGTTAGTAAATCAGACCAGGTGAGGAGATGGCAATGCTCACATTATCTCAGATCTTGAGAACAGCTGGTGGGATTGAGACTGGAAGTTGAAGACCCAGTAAGGACAAGTCTGGGAAAGCTGTGGCTGTCGCCGCCTGCTTCTTTTTTTTAATTATAAAAAATTTTAAGCACACACAAAACTAGAGAAAATAGTATAATAAACCTACATACCTATCAACCAGATTCAGTAATTTCTAAAACTGCCACCTTACTGAAATACTTCTTAATCTGGGCAATCTAACGAAGAAGAAAAACGTTTAAAAAAATCACTAGACTAATGCCTAAAAGTAACATAGCTTCACAAATGAGGTTCTGTAGAAACATCAAATATATCCAGCAATGAATTGGATAGAGGGTTCAAACAACCCTAAAGGAAGACATTTAAGAATGTGGAAAGGGTGTCAGTTTCCAGGCAGGCAAAAGAAAAAAAAAAAAGAATGTGGAAAAGGAAAATAAGCACTATTCTTCAATCAGTGAGATTATAGTCAATCTCATTACAGTATTTTATGTATCTAGGTTATCCTCTCAAATAACACAGTTCTAAAGGATACAAAGACTGGTGTGTTGGTAAATGTTTAACAATGGGCTTTGTTGGGGGTTGGCGGAAGCTCTGTTTTACAGTGTTTGCCAATTCTGTTGTGATTTCCAGTTTCTGTAGTGTTAGTACTTCCACTGTGGCCAATTTCAAACTATTAACAGCCAGTTCACAAAGTTCCTGAAAATTTAACAACTTGCTCTTTGAGGACTGGTAGGAGCCAGCACCAGTACTTCACTGTAAGAGTAAGAGATACTTGAAATAAGTTGAGGTAAAGGCCTGCATGGTTATAGTTGATGAGTTTGATCCCTCCCTTCTTTCTGTCAATTGGTGCGTTTCTATGTTTGTTTTTTTTAAGTTTACAAAATTGACAAGCTGAGATAATTAAGTACAATTAACTCATTACAAATATATTGCAATTGGGTAAATTGTATTAAGAAAGGACTATATTATGACTTGAGTTATGAGATACAATGAATTGCACGTGGTGTCACAAAACTACCACAAGTAACAGCATATTGCTTTTTCTGGATTGTCTCATTAGCTAACAAAAGGTCATCCAATTCAATTATTTTTAGAAGTTCTTATTTACAATAAAATTTAAACCATCTGGCTGATTTGTGAGGAAGAAGGCTCTCTTGATGCCAGCTAGGTTAGTGAATGGCACCACCATCCATACACCAGATCCAAAGGTCAGAACTCTAAGGCATTCTTGACCCCCCTCCCTCTTCCTCTTCCTCATGACCCACATCCAGGTCATCACCATATCCTCTTTGTTTTTACCTTCTAAACATTTCTTTAAAGTGTATATACTATTCCATCTACTGCTATAATCCTAAGAATCTACTAAGATCTCTTGACTATTCCAATAGTTTCCTAACACTGCTACTGCACAAGTCCATTAGCTCCCCTATAATCTATATACCACAATGTAGCCACAGTGGTTCTTTCCAAGTGCAAATTCAATCATGCCACCTCCGTCCTGCTTTTAAGATCAAGGCCAAAATCTTTAACATGATCTATGAAGCCCTGCTTAGTCTGGCTTCTATCTGAGTCTCTGGTCTCATTCTGTCATCAGCATTCCTCTGTCTTTGTTTTCAGCCACATAGGTCTTTCAGCTCTTGCCCGCCACAGGGATTTGCACATACTATTTTCTCTGCTTAAAAAATTATTTCCTCTCTCCTTTGCTTAGTTAAGGCATTCTCTTCTTTTGGTCTTAGCTTAAGCTTCAACTCAGTCTCACAGCATCAGATAATGCTCTCTCAATGCATTCTAACTCAATGCCAATGTATGTTATTATTTGATTAATGTCTACCTGTACTATAAGCTTCATGAAGTAGGAGCAGTATTTATTTTTGCTGGCAAAATAGCAAAGGCTATGTCCTGGGAATAGCAGCATATAGAAACATCTCAATAAATATTTGTCGAATAAACAGGAAGAATTTATCATGTGTCTTTGTGGCAGGCATTAGAGAAGTATTTGATAGATTCTCTACTTTGCTCCTTTTTTTTTGCCAAACAAAAGATGGGCACTATTTTCCAAAATATTATTTACTACAGTAATCTGAAAACTATGTATATATTTTTATGGGATTAGCAGTATTTCTGTTGTGGATATTACTCAGCATCCAGTCTTCTTTCCTCTTCCCTATTAGAACCTTAAATCCAGCCTTCATTCTTCAGGTGAAGTGAATTCTACCTACTCAGTTCCAGAGATGATTCTAAGAATAATTTTCTCTTTACTAGAGCTAGTTTTGGAAAGGGCATGTGATTCACTTTGAACAATGACTTCTGCATGTCTTTTGAAAAAATTATTCCTAGCTCTTCTGGGTCAACTTTGGAAAGTTATCCTCATTTTCTTTTATTTTCCACATATACTCAAGTAAAGAGAACTTGTGCTTAATATTAGTTTTCTCTTGCTTCCATAAGAATTATAAATGTAATGGTTTAAACCAACATAAACGTATTATTTTATAGTTCTATTAGAAGTCATTTTTGCAGGACTGAATTTCTTTCTAGAGGCTCAAAATAATCTATTTCTGTACTTTTCCAGTTGCTAGAGCTGCCCATATTCCTTGGCTCCTGGACCTCTTCTTTCATCTTCAAAGCTAGCAGTACTGCACCTCTTCGACCATTCTTCAGTAGTTAACATTTTCCTCTGACCACAGTGAGAAAAAGTTCTTTTTTTAAAATTTATTCTACAAATGTATCAGTCTGCAATGAATTGAAAAAAACCTAGCTTTTCACCACATTTTGAGAAAACACTGGTATAACAAACACCTGTATTTTTTATTGCCTACATTTAATTGTTGTTAACAAACAGAGAGAAATACAGAATTCTTCATAGAGAAACACTGCATAAAGAGGACATAAAATTAGGGGCCTCAAAAGTTTTAATTTTAAATTATTTCTTTAGCTCTTTTTAAAATCATTTCAACTTTTATTTTAGATACAGGGGGTACATGTGCAGGTTTGTTACAAGGGTATACTGCATGATGCTGAGGTTTGGGGTATATATTCCATCACTCAGGTAGTGAGCATAGTACCCAATAGGTAGTTTTTCAACCCACACTCCACTTTCTTCCTCCTCCCTCTAGTAGTCCCCAGTGTCTACTGTTGCCATCCTTATGTCCGTGAGTACCCAATGTTTAGCTCCTACTTATAAGTGAGAACACGTGGTATTTGGTTTTCTGTTTCTGCATTAATTTGGTTAGGACAGTGGTCTCCAGCTATATCCATGTTGACTGCTGCAAAGGATATGATTTTGTTCTTCAGACTATGCAGTATTACATACAGTGTGTGTGTGTGTGTGTGTATAGATACATATATCACATTTTCTTTATGCAATCCACCACTGATGGGCACCTAGGCTGATTCTGTCTTTGCTATTGAGAGTAGCACTATGATGAACATATGAGAGCATGTGTCTTTTTGTAAAACAATTTATTTTCTTTGGGTATATATGTAGTAATAGGATTGCTGGGTCAAATGGTAGCTCTGTTTGAAGTTCTTTGAAAAATCTCCAAATCTCCAAACTGCTTTCCACAGTGGCTGAACTAATTCATATTCCCATCAATAATGTATAAGCATTCCCTTTTCTCCACAGCCTCGCCAGCATCTGTTGTTTTTTGACTTTTTAATAACAGCCATTCTGATTAGTATGATGGTATCTCATTGTGGTTTTGATTTTTCTCTCATGAGTGATGATGAGCATTTTTTTCAGGGCTGCTTTTATGTCTTCCTTTGAGAAATGTCTGTGTATGTCTTTTGTCCTTTTAAAAATAGTGTTATTTGTTTTTTGCTTGTTGATTTAAGTTTCTTATATATTCTGTATATTAGACCCCTGTCAGATGCATAGTTTGTGGAAATTTTCTCCCATTCTTTAAGTTGCCTGTTTACTCTGTTGATAGTTTCTTTTGCTGTGCAGAAATTCTTTAGTTTAATTAGGTCCCATTTGTCAATTTTTGTTCTTGTTGCAATTGCTTTTGGGGGCTTAGCCAAAAATTCTTTGCCAAGGCCAATGTTGACAAGGGTATTTCCTAGATTTTCTTCTAGAATTTATATAGTATGAGGTCTTACATTTAAATCTTTTGATCTTAGACAAAGCAGATGAAACAAGCAATTGGGAAAGGACTCCCTGTTTAATGGTGTTGGGATAACTGGCTAGTCATATGCAGAAGAATGAAACTGGATCCATACTTTTCACCATATACAAGAATTAAGTCAAGACAAATTAAAAGTTCTCTGTATTTAAGAACCCATGTGATTAGGTTTGATCCACCTGGATAATTAGGATACTCTCCACATCTCAAAGTCCTTAAATTTAATCACATCTGCAAAATTCCTTTTGCCATGTAAGATATCATATTCTCTGGTTCTGAGGATCAAGATGTGGACATCTTTGGAGAGACCATTATTATGCCTAGCATAGTATTTTATTATAAAATTATTTCTTTATATATCTATGTTCTGTCACTAGCTTTGAACCCGCTAAGGGTATTAAGGGCAATAAACATGTCTTACAAATTTTACATTAGTACTTTGTATATTGCACTGTGCCTGGCCCATCATAGTCTCATAATAAGTATTCATTGAAGGAAAAATGGAAATATTCTACAATAACATACTATGCAAAAAGCCCACAAATTTAAAACGAAGAAAACTTAAATGTAATATCAATATTCATTGTATTCTCCCATGAGCATAGTTGTGAATTTTTTCAAATATTTATAAATTCTAGACTAAATTACAGAAAATGACAGCTGCTAGCTAAAACTTACACGCTCAGTATAATTCCTAACCCACTGTGTTTTAAGGGCAGACACTAATACGAACAGATGAGTTCTTAGGGGTCTGATTCTCTGTCAAGATGCTTGTAATTTTCAGAGTAATAGTAGTGGTAGTGGTATTAATGGTAGAGTAGGAAAGCTAACCCAAGTGCCTCCTATGTAACATGCACTGTGTTTTACATGCATTATCTTGTTTGATCTTTGCAACAATCTGTAAAGGAGGCACTATTATTTCCCCCCATTTATAGATGAGGAAACTGTAAAGTTTAAGAGGAATTAAATGTCTGGATATTGACCTACACTTAGTAATTGAAGGATTTATGACATGAACCTAGATATTCTTACTCCAGGGAATCCACCAATAATCCCTACACTGTGCACCCTCCAGTTATTATTACATTAGTAACTAGCATCTAGTTAATGCTGCTTAGTTTTCAGAGAAATTTTATGTACTCCACCTCTGAAAAAATAAGCTATATAAATACACTTTCACTTTACACAGAATCAATACATTTTACACAGCAAAATGAATATTACTTTTTTCCTTTACATCTTTTCTCACAGTTTACAGAAAACCTAAAAGTATTCAAGCAGAAAAGTTGTTCAAATTCTTATTTTCATCTTGTACAAAAATTTAAACTATGTAAAGCTATTTGCATCAGGTTAGTACATTTTCATAGTTTTTAAAAGTAGTAATGAATTCAGATTCAAATGTAAAAAAAAAAGACTCGGCAAGAATGAAGAGATACGTGGTTGGCAGAATTGCAATAAGACAACAAACAAAAAAACCTCCCCTACAAACAATAAGCAAACCCATAAGACTTCACTAAATCAGTACATGAGTGCAGAAATACAGATGCAGCTTTTTTCCTGTTCTAATGTTAATCACTTTTGTCTTTGCCAAAATTTATTCTTTGTATGTGAGGTCCCAATGGAAAAACATTTGTCAAATGTAATTTCCTTTGTGGTTTCACAGAGAGTACTGACTGTGACATGCACAAGAAGAGTGTTCTCACCAAAACAGTGATATTCTTTTTTTTGTCCATGATTAAAGACATACATAACAATAGAGGGGTGTTCTAATTGATTCAAAATCCTTCTTAAAAGATACTCAAAATTAATCATGAGAAATTAAAGGTAAACCCTTAAGTAATCACTGGATTTTTGAGAAGCATCTTCAAAGATAATTAAATCACAGTCTCTTACTTTAGAAATTAGGAATTTAGAGGTTAAGTCCCATAGCCCATTAACAAAAAACCAAGGCTTTGGTAGCAAACAGGACAGATTCAAATCCTGCTCTCTCATGTATCAGCTGTGTGACATTGGGCAAATTACTTAACCACTGACTCTCAGTTTCTTCACCCATAGAATGTGTATAATAATACCTACTTTATAGAGTTGTTGTGATAAGAAAACAGATAAAAGCTTTTTGAATAAGCACTCAATATATGGTAATTATTATTACTATATTTTTGGCAGAATTTGTATCTTGTGATTTTTACTGCTATTCTCTATCGTACCATGCTGCCTGAGATAATTAATGCCTTAGTGATCATCCTTCTCATGATAATTAAGTTCAGTTGTATTTTTTTCAAGTGTTATGACAATTTAATTATATAGAAATTGAAGTGGGATGTTTTCTGTGGAACATCCCTACCCACAGAACAATCTGTGCACATTAATATTGGTAAAACCTGTTTACTCACTTTGGAAATGGCACAAGTTACATTCTATAAACAGGCGTTTGCTGAGTGAGTTGACAATTTAAGATTCAACAATTGTCTTCCTGTGTCCAGTATTACATGTTGTTGTGTTAATGCATATCATTACATACGCAGTATTTAAAGTCTGCTGTTTTTGCCTGCCTAGTATATATACCATATATTCTACTTGATTTAACTTTGGGGAAGCCATACTTTACCTGCTCTTAGTCCATGTGTTGGTTGAAGATGTCTCCATTCCCCAGCTCCAAGCCTGCCCAATAAGAACATTTCATTTTCTTTCCTTTTTTTTTTGAGACAGAGTCTCACTTTGTCACCCATGTTGGAGTGCCACACCGTGATCTTGGCTCACTGCAACCTCTGCCTCCCGGGTTCAAGCGATTCTCCTGCCTCAGCCTCCTGAGTAGCTGGGATTACAGGTGCCCGCCACCACACCCAGCTAATTTTTGTATTTTTAGTAGAGACAGGGATTCACCATGTTGGCCAGGCTGGTCTCGAACTCCTGACCTCAGGTTATCCACCCATCTCAGCCTACCAAAGTGCTGGGAGTACAGGCATGAGCTACCACACCCGGCTGAACATTTCATTTTCTTGGGCACGTATTTATTTAATTAATGAGTATGTAATGCGAGACAGGCCAATGAAAGCTCTAGTCAAGACTTTTACTGCAACTATTGAAAAAGAGACAGGTTTTTGTTTTTGTTTTTGAAAAAAACAAACAAATTGTAGTTAGATAGCTGGTGAGATGTAGGCCATATTACTAGGAGGGGAAAGCTTGCTAAGAACAAAGCCAACATAAAGTAAAGCCAAGAAATGGATAGAGACAGTTTCATTGACACAATTTCAGTACTCAGATATAGCTAGCATATCTACTTTTGGTCTTTTTCATAACATGAGCCAATAAATTCCTATTTTCCAAAATCTAGTATGAGTTGGATTTTTGTCACTTGAAACCAAGAGTTCTGACTATAGATGATGATAATAATAATAGGTACCACTAATCAGAATTTACCCATATGCTAGATATTGTGGTAAACACTTTACACATTCAGCCAGGGACTAGTAGCTTGGAGATTCCCACTCTGGCAACTGACAGAGAAATGCCTTGGGCTGCCAGGGATGACTGTGATGTCATTTTAAAGCCTGGCTTCCAAGGAGTAAGGGGTCAGAATAGTTTATTGTTCAATTGGTGTTTGGTCAGATGTTGAATTTAAGCCCCTTGTGCCATTGAGGCTATTGTCCTGTGTTGATGGGTCTATGTACAGCACAGAGAATGCTTTCAAGTCTACCCCATATCCTACTATAATTGCTCCTGAGTGGGTGTAGCCTAGCACATGAGCCCTGCTTTATCGATTCTCACAGTTGACCTTGATCCCTGGAAGGCTCTTCTTGGCTCTTTCCCTGGTTCTCTCTTTAAAACTTCTGGCTGCTGTATTGTTTTGATGGTGCCACTAGTAATATGTTTTGATGTATTATGGCGCTATCAGCCTCCTCTTAATTGCTCTTCACCAAGCTCTGTATTGCTTTCAACAACAAATTTAGTCATGAAGTTCTCCATTCCCTTCCCCAATTAAACAAAGTCCTCTCAGGGAAATCTATGGAGCTCTTCACTCATAAGATCTGCCTTTCCTCCTGGGCAGGGCTCCTGCACCATTGCACTAGTTTTCCCTGGGGTGACACCCTGCTGTAAAATTACACACTTGAGGTTGGGGAGCAGCCCCTGGTTTTCCTGGGTTACCTCTCCTGGGAGGGAACCTCTGCCCTACAGTGAGTGCAGGGAGGGGAAGGCTGGGCCTCTGTGTTCTCGACTTGCTGTGCCTCACTTAGAGACTGGTTGGGGGAAGAGAGACTTGGTCCTCTCAGCTATGCCTACCTGGAATTGAGATTCCACAACACAGAGCTAGGAGGAGGAGGGGCGGAGAGCTGAGAAACACCAGAGGCCTACTCCTCCAGGGCGAAACTGTAGTCTGAGATTTAGTATATTTTCTTGAATGAATAATTCTCTATTTGCTGAATACCTCGAGGATGGTTCTTGGAGACTTTAAAAGATTGCTTTATTTTGTTTTGCTTAATAATTTTCAACAGTTAAATTGCTGCTTTGCTGAGGAGACAGTCTGCTGAATTCCTTACCTCATTGTTCTGGAAGCCCTACCTTGGTTATTTCTGGACATTACTTTTGATGGTGAACTGTGAGACAACTTCTGTGAGGCTGAATCAGAGGATGCGATATGGTAGGTAGCTAGTTCTCTGGAATGAGTCCTGGGACCGTAAGCACCTTTAAGAGTGTTTATTATTCTTCACATGTCCTGTGATCAAACTCTCAGTATAAAAGTTTGACTTATGAGGATCCATTTAATCAAGCAGTTCTTATTAGCATTAAAAAAAGGCTTTACAAGAAGAGAAAACCAAACACCGCATGTTCTCACTCATAGGTGGGAACTGAACAATGAGATCACTTGGACTCGGGAAGGGGAACATCACACACTGGGGCCTATCATGGGGAGGGGGGAGGGCGGAGGGATTGCATTGGGGAGTTATACCTGATACGTTATGCACATGTACCCTAGAACTTAAAGTATAATAAAAATAAATAAATAAAAGAAAAAAAAAGGCTTTAAATATATACTTGAAGATTAAATGAATTAAAAAAGGCTCCCTTTTTCTCCTTCTTCACTATATTTTCACAAATATCATCAAGTGGGCAATTTTCCATCATTGTGCAGTAGTCTACCAAGTACTTTAGCTGGTAATTAACTCATTTTTTCATTAAGCCTAAAGAAAGTTAACCAGAAACCCAAATCTCAGAATAGTCCTGTTTTTTCCTTAGTTGCTTTCAATACATTAAATGTCACTCTCAAACCTATTTTTTAGAAAAACTTTTAGCACAATTAAAATACTTTCTATCATTATTTATAACTCTCTGGAGAAGTTCTTTAAAAATGCAGAAATATAAAAAGTAAATCAAGAATGCTCTGTGAACAATAAAATGGTCTCCTCCTTCTATGGCCCACATTAAATCTCTGGCAGGGCAGGGCATAGTGGCCCACACCTATAATCTCAGCATTTTGGGAGGCTGAGGTGGGCAGAACATTTGAGTTCAGGAGTTCAAGACCAGCCTGGGCAACACAGTGAGACCCTAACTGTACAAAAAAATACAGAAATTAGCGGGGTATGGTGGTGGGCACCTGTAGTCCCAGCTGCTCAGGAGGCTGAGGTAGGAAAATAGCTTGAGCCCAGGAGGCAGAGGCTGCAGTGCACCACTGCACTCCAGCCTGGGTGACAAAGCCAGACCTTGCCTCAAAACAAACAAAGTATCTGGCAGCCCAGAAAGAAAACAAATAGCAAATAAATAAACATATTAATGTACAAATGAACAAATAAAACTGTGTTGTCATTTATATTCAGCGTAACATTTATGATTATTTTGCTTTAAAAACTCTTTACTCTCTAGAACCAATTCAACAAACATTTTTTTCTGGTACCTATAAAGCATTAGATAAATAAGACTACATCCTTAACTTTGAGAAGCTAATAACCTAGTGTGGAGGTTAACATTTATAAACAAATACATATATTTTAAGGCAAAATGTTATCAACATTTAAGAGCTGCAAAATGCTTGGCATTTAGTTCAAGAAAGGTCAATTTGGTCAAAAGCTAAATCAAAAGAATTGGCAAAAACCCCACTAATGCACTGCTTTCAAATACGTAAATGATGCTTTAAAAATGATATGGTGTGTTTAACTGCTTTTGTATTATTATGTAAAAGGATAGCTGGTTATAGCTCTCATATACCACGAACTGATTCTGTGGTTTACAAAACATCTTCACTTCAGAATTTAGTCACCTGCAAAGACTCATTTCTTGCTTTTTATTCCTCTTCATCTCAAAGGCTGTTCCTATGTAGATATGCTCTTAAATATGTAAGCCTTGAAAACAATAATGCTTAAATGAAATTTTTAACTTATTTCATGACAAATTTATGAATTTAAAAAATGAACATTAATTGAATAGTATGTTCTGGGCAATTGTTTTCAGTACTATGATCTTCAAAACATAAAGGAAACTGAGGAAGAAAGATTACATAATTTAGTCAAGATCCATTAGTAATTGGTGGAATCTAGACACATTCAGGCAATCTGGCTCTAAAGCCTATGTTCTAAAGCCTACACTATATGCTTCATTATAAATATACAATCAGTCTTGTGATGATTCACATTCTAATTGTTTCAGTGTATCAGTTTTTAAAAGCAGTTCAGTTATACTTGTCTTGATTAACTTATATTCAGCAAAAATAATACTTTTTTTTTTTTTTTTTTTTTTTGAGATGGAGTCCTGCTCTGTCGCCCAGGCTGGAGTGCAGTGGCGCGATCTCGGCTCACTGCAACCTCCACCTCCAGGGTTCATGCCATTCTCCTGCCTCAGCCACCTGAGTAGCTGGGACTACAGGTGCCCGCCACCACGCCCAGCTAATTTTTTATATTTTTAGTAGAGAAGGGGTGTCACCGTGTTAGCCAGGATGGTCTAGATCTTCTGACCTCGTGATTCACCTGCCTTGGCCTCCCAAAGTGCTGGGATCACAGGCGTGAGCCACCGCGCCCGGCCATAAACTCAAGATTTTATAATCTTCATAACAAAACAAAAGATGACATTTAGAACTGAATCACTTGGGCCTTTCTCTCCTAATCCCCTCCCAGTTCAAAATGCTTGTATCTTTTAATAGCCAGCATTATCTTAGATCTGCAGTTGGCTCATCACACTCAAGCCTTAGCACAATCTTTTTTGTAGTTTTTATTTTTCTGGAAAATTGGCTTAGCTTGCTCCCCATAGCCACTCTGTTTCCTGTCATAACACTGCTTTCCCTGGGCATACAGAGAATCACTGCCCTTCTTGTACTGTGTCATTTTGTGGGGCTGGTGCTTGCCACACTTCATACAGAAAGTCCAGTGGGTTTTAGGAATGTTTACCATGTTTGTGGGGGCGCTATCAGCACAGAAAGAATGTGAAAATAATAATTTTAAAATGGTTTTGTGGTTTTTGCATTTTTTTCCTGTACAATAACAGCTTCTTGTTTTATACACACATCTGGCTCACTATAGTATAGCACCTGGTCTCAATTGTCATACTTACTATTTGACCAGGATTTTAAAATTTTCATCTT
Organism: Colobus angolensis palliatus; assembly: GCF_000951035.1. Taxonomy (NCBI): domain Eukaryota; kingdom Metazoa; phylum Chordata; class Mammalia; order Primates; family Cercopithecidae; genus Colobus; species Colobus angolensis. Next base: position 675,753 of record NW_012116032.1, on the reverse strand, counting down.
TTCTTAAAAATAAAAAACAAAACCAATCTCTAACCTTTAATCCCATTCCTACCCCCAGAAGAAAAGAAAAACTACAGAAGTTGGCACAAAGACTAAGCACACTGAGCACTTCAAAGGTGGGCTTTTTTTTTTTCTCCTAACTGTATTCAGTTAAGAGAGAAATGTATCATATTTGGCCAAAAAATAACCGCTTCTTTTCCCCTGAAATTTTCTTGCCTTAATACTATAGTTGTCCCCCTTATCCAGTTTCTCTTTTCCCAGTTTCAGTTAGCTGTAGTCAGCTGTGGTCTGAAAATATCAAATGGAAAATTTCAGAAATAAATAATTTGTAAGTTTTAAATTGTGGGCCATTTTGAGTACAGCGATGAAATCTCACACCATCTTGCTCTATCCTGCTTGGGACATGACTCAAGCTTTTGTCCAGCGTATCCATGCTGTTGACACGATCCCCCCATTAGTCGCTTAGTAGTCACCTCAATTATTAGATTGACAGATCACAAGAAGGGTGAGTATAATACAATAAGATTATTTTGAGAGAGAGACCACATTCATACAACTTTTATTACAGTGTATTATTATAATTGTTCTAATTTATTCTTATTGTTAATCTCTTACTGTGTCTTTACTTATAAATGAAATGTAATCATAGGTATGTACACATAGGAAAAACAGTATATATAAGGTTCAGTACTATTATCAATTTCAGCATCCATTGGGGGTCTTAGAATGTATCCCCTGCAGATAAGGGGGGATACTGTATGTGCTTAATGACTAAGAACGATGAACTTCTAACATGAGCAGAATGTGCTCCAATGATCATGGAAAGGCTGCCTTTCTAGAAAACATAATTTTAAACTAAATTTAGTTATCGAGAGACTGAAAGAAGGAAGAAGAATGACAGAAAGAAATTAGTTTGGAGTGAGTCTCAGAGGGATTTGAGACTAAAAAATATTTTCCCCACAACACACAACTGGAATTTTGTTCCACTTAATCCACTCTACCATCCCACTCAACTTCTCCAAAGAAAGGCTTTTTGAAAAATGCCTTGTTACCTTCTTATAAAAGGTCAGGAGTCTCATATTTGTGAAACACAAGTAAGACACAGTATCATACAGGAAGAGAAGATAAACAAATACATGACAATACATACCAAGAAAGAAGCAGAATTTTAAAAGCCTCTGGATTAGTTACATATTTAGTCCTTTTGGCTTCTATTTTCTCCTTGCAGTTGAGAATACATAGTGTCTACCATTTCAACTATGAATTCATAGCTACGTTTTCTCCCCATGCCTTGATTTCCTACAGTCTCCAATTTCCCTGTTTCTTTTAGGCTGCTAAGTGTTATTGGTAAAAATTGTGTTGAGATGCTTCACTATAAAATTATGTTGTCTCAATGTTCCTGGTATTCCTTCCATACTCCCAAATCCTTTCAGTCACCTCTTGATAATTGTCCATCCAATTCCTGAAGATTCTTTTGGATCTTTCTTACTCTTTTGTTGTCTCTTTCTTAGAGGTGTTGCCATTTCTTTTTAAGATTAGCATTTACTCACAATCCCAACTCCTCTTATTCATGCATCTAAGTACAAAAATAGATTTTATACTGTAACATATACCTTTTCATTCCTTAAGCAAAATATAGATCCTGATTGGAACTGGATTAGTTTGTGTGTTTGATGAGTCACTTCCTTTTAGGACAAAAACGAAGAAAAGCAATAATATTCAAAATCAGAGGCACCAGAATGAATCTGAGGCACTAATTAGATGAGGACTGATTCTTAAAAAAATCATTGAGTGTTTCACTGATGGCCGCTCTTCTGGTAGTTTGGCCAGCGTCTGTTGAAATAATTATCAGCATTTATGATTTTGTAAATACTTCTTTTAAATTAAATTTTAGGATAGGAGTTTTAAGTTTGTACCTAGTCCAAGGTAAAGCTATATGGAAGATTGAAGACTATTTTGCTTATGCTGTTGTATCTTTTCCATATTATATTTAAAGAGTTGAACATGTAGGCATGACTAACAGAAGTATCAAAGGCTGGGTGCCATGGCTCATGCCTGTAATCCCAGCACTCTGGGAGGCCGAGGCAGGTGGATTACTTGAGGTCAGGAGTTCAACACCAGCCTGACCAATATGCTGACACTCCGTCTCTACTAAAAATACAAAATTAAGCCAGGTGTGGGGGTGCACGCCTGTAATCTCAGCTACTTGGAAGGCTGAGGTGGAAGAATCGCGTGAATCTGGGAGGTGGAAGTTGCAATGAGCTAAGATTGCGCCATTGCACTCCAGCCTGGGCAACAGGAGCCAAACACTGTCTCAAATTAAAAAAATAAATTCAAATATAGGAACCATCCTTGTTAGAACTAAGTTTCTTTTAAAATTAACTTATCAATAATTTCTTAGTAAGATCTATGATGGAATTTTGTCTCATAGCAAAGTTAACAGTACTTACAAATCTGACAATTTTTCAAAAAGTTATGAAAATGCCATTCATATATATTAATTGTTTGGGAGTTTATTGTTTCCTGTACAATAACAGCTTCTTGTTTTATACACTTCACTTTTTGTCAACCCATTGACTTGGCTGATTTTTTTCTTTGCAGTTCTGAAATAACCACTACTGGACAATTCTTATTAAATGAAATATCTATTAAGCTATCAATCATTTGAACTAAGTAGGGAAAAAAGGTTAATTGCTTTTCATTATTTATAGGACTAAAGAGTCTGCAGGAATCTAGTCTTGTAGGTAAAGAAAAGTGTGTGAATCTGTGACATTTCTTGTGAAAAAACTCTTTGAAAAACAGCATATCTATATAAAGTCACCATATTTCATAACAAAGTATATTAGTTGTTTTAATTTTAGGTGAATGGTGATACAGTGAAAATTACTAGAAGTCTTCTGCTTACTGTAACACAGTTTGTGCTTACATACCAAAGTTATGATCCTCTCCTCTCAGCAAGTTTTGCACCTGCATTTTATGCAAGATGTGCTGTGCCCTACTTGTGGCAAGCCTGCACAGACCTGACTGATTTGCCAGACTGATTGCTGCTTACTTTCAGGAAGCCACACACTGGTTCTTGATGTCTGTCATGTTCTCTCTTGAGAATCTTTGATTACTAAGCTCCAACTCAGATAATTCACAATCCTTGATTCACAGAATAGGCTAGCTTGCAAAATAAACTCTTTAGTCAATTTAGTTCAATTCAACAAATAATAATTGAATGCTTACCAAGAGTAAGGTTAAGTGCTGTAGGGCATACCAAATAATAACCCATAGTCCCTGCTATTAAGCTACTTAGTATATAAAGATATGTACCCAAATTACCATATAAAACACTGCTGCACTATCCCTTCCTAATTAAAATGACCCATATTTTCATAAAAGATTCATAGTTTTCTTCTTATCTTTCAGAACATCACTTCTCAGCTCAGGCAACTCTTCAGATTTCTAGACTAGAATGCTCAACTACATATTCAACATTTCTACATGAATGTCTTATAGGAACCTCAAATTCAACAGGCCCAGTACCAAATTCATAATCATCTGCTCTAAAATTGGTCTTCCTCCAGTATCCTCTGCCTCAATGAATGGCACAACCTGCAGTGCAAGCCAGAAGCCTACTAGTCATTCTAGGTATCTTCATCTCCCTTTTTCTCTTTGGTCTACTTCCGCTGGCCCATTCCCTTCTGAGTTTATAGTTAGAACTCCTCAGGGGCTTATCTAGAGGGCATCTTATCTTTTTACTCTATGTTCTCTTCTGATGCAGAGTTCATCTTCTCTAATGATTTTTATTAATATGTATATAGTTTATATGCTGAAGACCCAATTTTTAAATCATACCTTGGCCAACAGAAAATTATTAGTATTTTTAATATCTTCAGAAAAAAATCCTTGCAATTTTGATCTTTTTCCATCTTCCTTTGCTTATTAGCCATTTGTTCAATGAACTGTCAAACACATATATTCCAAGCATTAGCTCCACACAAAATCACAATCAGGTGGGTGCTATTAGACTCTAGAGGTCTAACTGACTCCAGAGGACTTCCCCCCAAAATCAGCCAGCCAGGATTTGAAAGCAAGAGTAGTCTGACAACAAATTCTGAGCTCATTCCAATAAACTGTAGTACAGTTTATTGGAAAATCTCTTTTTCAGAAAACATGCTTTGCCGTAAAAAACTTACATTCTCCTTCTCAACCTCACCCCTTCACATCAAATAATCAAATTTCTAAATCTCTTATTGTAAAGGAGTTGAACCAGGTATTAAAAGGAAAGCAGAATAAACAAATTCATTGTAAGGTGTGAATATATAATCTTCATTAAGAAATGTACTTTTAAAAAACATTTTAAAAAAATTTCCCAGGACTTTGGGAGGCTGAGGCAGGCAGATCACAAGGTCAGGAGATCAAGACCATCCTGGCTAACACGGTGAAACCGCGTCTCTAATTAAAAAAAAAAAAAAAAATTAGCCAGGCGTGGTGGCAGGGCTGTAGTCCCAGCTACTTGAGAGAGGCTGAGGCAGAAGAATAGGGGAATAGGGTGAACCTGGGAGGCGGAGCTTGCAGTGAGCCGAGATCGCACCTCTGCACTCCAGCCTGGGCGACAGAGTGAGACTCCGTCTCCAAAAAAAAAAAAAAAAAAAAAAAAAAAAAAAGAAATTCTGAGTACATAGTAGGTGTATATATTGGTGGGGCACATGAGATATTTTGATATAGGTATACAATATGAAATTAGCATATCATGGAAAATGGGATATCCATCCCCTCAAGCATTTAATTTTGTGTTACAAACAATCCAATTATACTCTTTTAGTTACTTTAAAATGTACAATTATTTTGACAACAATCACTCTGTTGTATATCAAATACTAGGTCTCATTCACTCATTCCATTCTTTTTGTAAACATTAACCATCCTCACTTCCCCCTCACGCCCCACTACCCTTCCCAGCCTCTGGTAGCCATCCTTCTACTCTCTACCTTCAGGAGTTCAATTATTTTGATTTTTAGATCCCACAAATAAGTGAGAATATGCGACGTTTGTCTTCCTGTGCCTGGCTTATTTCAGTTAACATAATGACCTCCAGTTCCATCCATGTTGTTGCAAAAGACGACCTCAATCTTTTTAATGGCTGACTAGTACTCCCTTGGGTATAAGTACCACATTTTCTTTATCCATTCATCTGTTAATGGACAATTAGGTTGCTTCCAAATCTTAGCTATTGTGAACACTGCTATAACAAATATGAGAGTGCAGGTATCTCTTTGAGATACTAATTTCCTTTCTTTTGGGGATATACCCAGCAGTGGGATTGACAGACTGTATGGAAGCTTAATTTTTAGTTTTTTGAGGAATCTCCAAACTGTTCTCCATAGTGGTCATACTAATGTACATTCCCACCAACAGTGTATGAGGCTTCCCTTTTCTCCACATCCTCACTAGTTTTTTTTTATTGCCTGTCTTTGGATAAAAAACATTTCAACTGGTGTGAGATGATATCTCATTGTAGTTTTGATTTGCATTTCTCTGATGCTCAGTGATGTTGAGCATCTTTTCATATGCCTGTTTATCATTTGTATGTCTTATTTTTGTTTTTGCTTTTGAGACAGGGTCTCATTCTGTCATCCAGACTGGAGTGCGGTGGTGTGATCACAGCTTACTGAAGCCTTGAAGGAACTCCTAGGCTCAGGTGATTCTCCCACCTCAGCCTACCAAATAGCTGAGCCCATGCCTGGCTAGTTTACTTGTATTTTTTGTAGAGATGGGGTTTCACCATATTGCCCAGGCTGGTCTCAAACTCCTGAGTTCAAGTGATCGGCCTGCCTTGGCCTCCCAAAGTGTTGGGACTACAGGCATGAACCACGGCACCTGGCCTGTATGTCTTCTTTTGAGGAATGTCTATTTAAATCTTTTGCCCATGTTAAAATTGAATTATTAGACTTTTTTCCTATAGAGTTGTTTGAGTTCCTTATATATTCTGGTTATTAATCCCTTGTCAGATAGGTAGTTTACAAATATTTTCTCCCATTCTGTGGGTTGTATCTTCACTTGGTTGATTGTTCCTTTAGCTGTGCAGAAGCTTTTTTTTTTTTCAGTTTTTTATTATTATACTTTAAGTTCTAGGGTACATGTGCACAACGTGCAGGTTTGTTACATATCTACACATGTGCCATGTTGGTGTGCTGCACCCATTAACTTGTCATTAACATTAGGTATATCTCCTAATGCTATCCCTCCCCCCTCCCCCCATCCCACAATAGGTCCCGGTGTGTGATGTTCCCCACCCTATGTCTAAGTGTTCTCATTGTTCAATTCCCACCTATGAGTGAGAACATGCGGTGTTTGGTTTTCTGCCCTTGCAACAGTTTGCTCAGAATGATGGTTTCCAGCTTCATCCATGTCTCTACAAAGAAGATGAACTCACCCTTTTTTATGGCTGCATAGTATTCCATGGTGTGAATGTGTCACATTTTCTTAGTCCAGTCTATCATTGATGAACATTTGGGTTGGTTGCAAGTCTTTGCTACTGTGAATAGTGCTGCAATAAACATATGTGTGCATGTGTCTTTATAGCAGCATGATTTATAATCCTTTGGGTATATACCCAG
>NW_012116032.1:668207-668731 GCF_000951035.1 Colobus angolensis palliatus | reverse complement strand
TACCAGTACCAGGCTGTTTTGGTTACTGTAGCCTTGTAGTATAGTTTGAAGTCAGGTAGCATGATGCCTCCAGCTTTGTTCTTTTGGCTTAGGATTTTCTGGGCAATGCGGGCTCTTTTTTGGTTTCATATGAACTTTAAAGTAGTTTTTTCCAATTCTGTGAAGAAAGGCATTGGTAGCTTGATAGGGATGGCACTGAATCTATAAATTACCTTGGGCAGTATGGTCATTTTCATGATATTGATTCTTCCTATCCATGAGCATGAAATGTTGTTTCATTTGTTTGTGTCCTCTTTTATTTCCTTGAGCAGTGGTTTGCAGTTCTCCTTGAAGAGGTCCTTCACATCACTTGTAAGATGGATTCCTAGGTATTTAATTCTCTTTGAAGCAATTGTGAATGGGAGTTCACTCATGATTTGGCTCTCTGTATGTCTGTTATTGGTGTATAGGAATGCTTGTGATTTTTGCACATTGGTTTTGTATCCTGAGACTTTGCTGAAGTTGCTTATCAGCTTAAGGAGATT
>NW_012116032.1:652604-667798 GCF_000951035.1 Colobus angolensis palliatus | reverse complement strand
TGGTTGGTAGGCTATTAATTATTGCCTCAATTTCAGAGTCTGTTATTGGTCTATTCAGGGATTCAACTTCTTCCTGGTTTAGTCTTGGGAGAGTGTATATGTCCAGAAATTCATCTGTTTCTTCTAGATTTTCTAGTTTATTTGCATAGGGGTGTTTATAGTATTCTCTAATGGTAGTCTGTATTTCTGTGGGGTCGGTGGCGATATCCCCTGTATCATTTTTTACTGCATCTATTTGATTCTTCTCTTTTCTTCTTTATTACTCTTGCTAGTGGTCTATCAATTTTGTTGATCTTTTCAAAAAACCAGCTCCTGGATTCATTGATTTTTTGAAGGGTTTTTTGTGTCTCTATCTCCTTCAGTTCTACTCTGATCTTAGTTATTTCTTGCCTTCTGCTAGCTTTTGAATGTGTTTGCTCTTGCTTCTCTAGTTCTTTTAATTAATGTTAGGGTGTCAATTTTAGATCTTTCCTGCTTTCTCTTGTGGGCAGTTAGTGCTATAAATTTCCCTTTACATACTGCTTTAAATGTGTCCCAGAGATTCTGGTACGTTGTGTCTTTGTTCCCATTGGCTTCAAAGAACATCTTTATTTCTTCACAGAAGCTTTTTAACTTGATGTGATCTCATTTGTACATTTTTGCTTTAGTTGCTGGTACTTGTGGGTATTACTCAAGAATTTTTTGTCCAAACCAATGTCCTGGGGCTTTTCCCCAATGTTTTCTTGTAGTAGTTTCATAGTTTGAGGTGTTTAATTTAAGTATTTAATTCATTTTGATTTTTGTATATGGCAAGAGATAGGGATGTAGTTTTGTTCTTCTGCATATGGATATCCAGTTCTCCTACAGCATCATTTATTGAAAAGACTGTCTTTTCCCTAGTGTATATTCTTGGCACCCTTGTTGAAAATGTGTTTACTGTAGGTGTGTAGATTTGTTTCTGGGCTCTTTATTCTATTCCATTGATCTATGTGTCTGTTTTTATGCCAGTACCACACAGTTTTGGTTACTAAAGCTCTGTAGTATAATATGAAGTCAGGTAATGTGTTTCCTCCAGTTTTGTTCTTTTTGCTCAGGATAGCTTTGGCTATTCTGGATCTTCTGTGATTCTAAATAAATTTTGGGATTGTTATTTCTATTTCTGTGATGAATGTCATTGGTATTTTGATAGAGATTCCATTGAATCTGTAGATTGCTTTAGGTAGTATGGACATTTCAACAATATTGATTCTTCCAATCCATGAACATGCAATATCTTTCCATTTTTTGGTGTCCTCTTCAATTTTGTTCGTCAGTGTTATACAGTTTCCATTGTAGAGATCTTTCACTTATTTGGTTAAATGTATTAATGTATTCTTAGGTATTTAATTTTATTTGTAGCTATTGTAAATTGGATAACTTTAAAAATTTTTCTTTTTCAGATTGTTCACTGTTGGTATAGAGAAATGCTACTTTTTTTTTTTTTTTTTTTTTTTGAGATGGTGTTTTGCTCTCTTGCCCAGGCTGGAGTACAGCAGCGTGATCTTGGCTCACTGCAACCTCTGCCTCCTGGGTTCAAGTGATTATCTTGTCTCGGCCTCCGAGTAGCTGGGATTACAGGCATGCATCACCATGCCCAGTTAATTTTTATATCTTTTAGTAGAGATGGGGTTTCATCATGTTGGCCAGACTGGTCTTGAACTCCTGACCTCAAGTGATCTGCCCACCTCGGCCTCCCAAAGTGCTGGGATTACAGGCATGAGCCACCGTGCCCAGCCAGAAATGCTACTGATTCTTGTGTGTTGGTTTTGTATTATGCAACTTTATTGAATTTATCAGTTTTAATAGTTTTTTGATGGAGTCCTTAGGTTTTTCCAAATATAACATCATATCATATACAAACAAGTATAATTTGAATTCTTCCTTTCCAATCTGGATGCCCTTTATATCTTTCTCTTGTTTGACTGCTCTAGCTAGGACTTCCATTACTATGTTGAATAACACTGGTGACCAGTGGACATCCTTCTCATGTTCTAGATCTTAGAGGAAGGGCTTTCAGTTTTTCTCCATTCAGTATGATGCTAGCTGTGGGTCTGTCATATGTGGCTTTTATTATGTTGAGGTATTTTCTTTCTATATCCAGTTTTTTAGTGTTTTATTTTTTTTAATCATGAAGGATGTTGAATTTTATCAAATGCCTTTTCAGCATCAATTGAAATGATCATATGGTTTTTATCCTTCATTCTGTTGATACATCACATTGATTGATTTATGTTGAACTATCCTTGCATCCCTGGGATAAATCACACTTGGTCATGATGAATAACGTTTTTAGTATATTGTTTGGCTTGCTAATATTTTCTTGAGGATTTGTACATCAATAGTCATCAGAGATACTGGTCTGCAGTTTTCTTTCTTTGATGTGTCTTTGGCTTTGGTATAATAAACACACTTTTTAAAAGAGGAAATTTGCTAACTGAAATAAGTCCATAGTTAGTTTACATTTTCCTTCTATCTTTCCACAAAGAATTTGCATTTGCTTACAGTAGGAGCAAATAAAATAGCAACAAAATATAGAGAACTGGAAGTGGGGATTGTGAGAAAGAATTGAGAATCTAGATTGAAGACAGGTATGTTACCATAATTACTAACACTGGGACTTAAATTGCTCTACCCTACTAAAGAGTCAAAGCAAACAGAGGGGCACAGCCAAGTAGGTAATTCTCACTTCCTTTGGGTCTTTGCTCAACTATTACCTCAGTGAGCTCTTCCATGACGACTTTATTTAAAAGTGAAATAAGCCAGGCACAGAAGGACAAATATTACATGTTTTTACTCATATGTGGGAGTTAAAAAGGTTGGTTTTTTTTGGAGACAGAGTAGAATGACAGTTAACAGAGCTGGGAAGTATGTACGTATGGGGGGAAAGGGGGTGATAAAGCACAATCATACAGTAAGAAAAAATCTAGTATTCAATAGCACAGTTAGGTGACTGCAGTTAACAGCACTATATTGTATAGTTCAAAAAAGCTAGAAGAGAATATTTGAATGTTCCCAACACAAAGAAATAATAAATGTTTGAGATGATGGATATCCTAAATATACTGATTTAATCATTACACAATGCATGCTTCAAAATATCACATGTACCCCATAAATATGTTCAAATATTACATATCAATAGCAATGAAAAAATAAGAATAACAATAAAAATAGCAATCCTAGCTCACATCCACACTCCCTGTCTACTTTCCTGCTTTTTTTTTCATACTGCATATAACCCAATGATTTACTTGTTGGCTGATATACTTGTTCATTTATGCATTGTCTCTCTTTCCCTACTACAACACAAGATTAATCAGAAATGAAATGTGGCCTGTTTTTATTTGTTTCCTTATATCTTGACTTAGATCAGTGCCTGGAAAAACAGTAGGAGCTCATTAAATTTTTGAAATGAATGGGTTAAAAGCTATCAAGAACGTATATGCTAGCCAGAAAAATAAATAATAATAAATACAGAAACATTTATATAATACAATTATTACAATCAGTTGTTAAAACAATTTATGTTCAATATTATGTAAAAGGAGAAAGTATCTTTAGTATATAGCAAGATTGTTAGAGCAACTTAAGGTTGAAAATCATAGCCAAATATAGAGTGCCCAAAGTCTTTGATTTCCGAATAGCGAATCATTTAAACTCCAAGAAGAAAATATTATCATCTAGAAATGGCAGAATCATTATACCTTTTTCAGTATATTACTGTTAAATAAACCATAATAAAAAATTATAATCAATAAAATAAATAATAAAGGACAAAGTTTGGTATCTATTTTTTTCTTTATGTTATTTTTCTCAAGTGTTTTACATTGGATATTTTTATTGATGCCAAAGATAGTCATGCTAATTGGTTAATTTCCTATGGAAAAAAATCATTTTGTTCCTGCCCTTCTTTAAATTTAAAAGCTTAAATGAAATGTGCCTCTACATTGCTGTGAAACTCTTGAGTAGACAAAGTTGTCTCTGAACAAGTGACCACTCAACACACGGAAAAAATATGCTAGGGTGATATGAACAAGCAATTGGGATTTCTGTGCTAAATAAAAGCTAGACATAGATATGGAATCCTTTGAGCAGCAATCCTGTTCTCACCAAAATTTTTTGGAAATGTTTGGGGTGTTTTTTTGGGAGTGATCTCAGATTCAGGTTAATTTTAGTTGTATAATAACAGAAGAATGTCAAAAAGAAATCAACTTTTACTTTTTTTCATGTAAATTATGCACTTTCACATGTACACTGAATGTATGCATTCAATAGTACTAGGAAAGAAGACTGGAATAGAATTAATATTTTCTAACATCACATGACACTCTAAAGAGACACATATAGCCCTGCTATTCAGAAATTAATCTACTGTGTGTAGAAAATTTTAGAAATTATCTTTGTCTATTATTAAATTATCTTTATCTATTTAGAATAAGTCAAAAAAATTATTGGATGTCTCTACGGCATTGTTTAGAACATTGTTAGTCTTCATGGTCTCTGAGTTATTTTAAAGTCTATAAATTACAGATAATTGAGAGCAATGCAAAATATTCTTATCTATAGGAATAAATTCTGTTCCAGTTAAGGTTCAATTGACTTCCTTCTCTCTGCCTGTGGAAAAAGCCAGTTTTGAAATCCATTTCAACATATCTTCTCCATAAATATTTTTAGTTCTTTGATTTCTTCTTTGAAAAGGTTGTAACATTTACTGGGTTCCCTCTAAATAATGAGTTACATAAAATATTTAACACGTGTTCCTTTTATATTTAATGAGAGCCATACTTTTACCTTTTTGAAAATTATAATTTAACATTGTCACAATTGAAATGGCTGATAAGAATTTTATTCACTGTCTTTCTACTAGCTCTGGGCTTCACTGACTATCTGGGTTTCTTACTATCCTATTTTCAAAAAAACAAAAACCAGAATTCAAAATTTAGAGCAATACAAGTTAATACCCCCAGTTTCTATGTGTATTAGCCTTTTACCTTCTTTATATTGTGATATTTTTAAATACAGCATTTCAAGGACTACATCCTTGCCTACAATTTTACAAATGTTTCACAGAAATCTTTTAAGCTCAATGCACAACTAACATCACTAGTTCCTCTTCTGTCAATTCTGATAAGAGGACATGTTCCTGTTATACACAAAGTCCAAGTTTCTCCCTCTTGAAAACTAATTTCTGTCATGGTAATTTCACATTTCTTCAGCAAAAACATCAATTGAGTTTTTATTAGCAAGTATGTTTTTGAATAGAAGTTTTGACAGATTCATCTGTAGTAGCTCAGAGATGCCCAAATAATTTTCTGAAACATTTGCCATATAATGTAATCTCTGTCCTCATGGGGACTAGGCACACACTCTACATTTTAGAGTGTGCCTGTGGAGAGGTCAGTGAAGAGTGGCACAGAATAAACATATTAACTAACAAGGAAGATAATTCCAACTAGCAAGAAGAGCTATGAGGAAAAGAAAACAGGCTAGTGGAAGAGAGGATTATGGGGTGGGAGGTTCTTTCCACAAAGTAGTCAGAGCTGAACTTTCTGAGAAAGTAATAGATATGCTGGGATATGAAGCTCTGCCAAGGGAAGATCTGGGGGAAGAGTTCCAGGTACATCATCTGAGATAGAATTGATTTGTCTGTGCTACTGCAGTGATCGTGACTGTCATCCACAATAAGAAATATACAGTATTATATATCCTGAACTAGTACATATTAAGTTCCACAAAGTGACACGCATACCATGTGAGATGTATTCTAGTAATTTCCATATTATCCTATCCTGTTTAAAATCCACTAAATTGATTTCATGGCCAAACACTAGCTTGGTAGTTTAGGGCTTTTAAGCATGGATTTGAATCTCAACTCTGCAACTTTCTAGCAGCTATACTTTCACTACTTTCACAGCTATATAACCTCCTTGCTCTGCAATTTGTACATGTTAAAGTAGGGGCAATAATAGTATCTGTTCATAAGGTTTGATATCATATTTCCTTCTAGAAATACTGAACTAGCTTATACCTCTCATTTTTAGTGTATTTTATACACTGTATCTCATATAGCCATATAGTATTTTATACACTGTATCTCTAAACCCACACCTTTCATCTTTTTAATCTTTGACAAATTGATAGGTGAAAAATCATGCCTAATTGTTTTAATTTGCATTTCTTTTCTTTCTAGTGAGGCTGGACATATTTTCCTATTTATCGGACTCTATAAGAAGTTGCAGTTTTCATTTCCTACAAAACATTAAAAAATGATATAATTAAATGTAAAAATTTACTACCTATATAAGGCTTCATCTAATAACAGCATTATATTATATATTACATAATTTATAACTTCATTATCATTATAACTTGTCATTTATCAGTAAATGAAAAATTATATCATTGTTTCATACTTACCTCCCACTAAACTACATAGAACCAATAAAAGACAAAAGATTTTTTTGAGGGGATGGATAAAAACCAATGAGAATATCAACTAGAACTTAGTCTTTGAAATGATTATAAACTGAAAAATATCAAAATTTGCATTCATTTTTCATTTTAACTACTGGGATTCAATATTTTTAAAATTATAAGTCATAATTGCAAATACACAAATGAAACCACCAGGTAGTCAAAAAGATACACTCAATTTCAGTAATATCTAACAGACATATTGGAACAACTGCCTATTGTAGTGAAAGAAATGGTTATGCAATGGAAAAATAAATAAGAGAAGGGCTTTTCATAAACTAATGATATATAATAGTGGGCCACGAATTCAAGAATATGCCTAACTGAAGCCTCTTTTTTGGGGGCGGGGGCTGGGGTGGGGCGGTGGGCGCAGAGTTTTGCTCTGTCGCCCAGGCTGGAGTACAGTGGCATGATCTCAGCTCACTGCAACCTCTGCCTCCTGGGTTCAAGCGATTCTTCTACCTCAGCCTCCTGAGTAGCTGGGATTACAGATGTTCACCACCACACCCAACTAATTTTTGTATTTTTTTGTAGAGGTGGGGTTTCACCATGTTGGCCAAGCTGGTCTCGAACTCCTGGCCTCAGGTGACCCACCTGCCTCAGCCTCCCAAAGTGCTGGGATTACAGGCATGAGCCACCGTGCCCTGGCCAAGCCTCTTTTTGATTTCAAACTGCAGGTTAAGAAATTTCTACATTTTATGCTTTTTCAAAAACCTCCTTTTTTTAATAAAAAAATATGAAATCTCTGGTGACATTACTTAGTACCTTGTATATGCAGGACAATATGCTAGATGCTACAACAAGATGGGTGAACTTATTCGTTCAAAGTAGCCAGGCTGGGCACAGTGGCTCATGCCTGTAATCCCAGCACCGTGGAAGGCCGAGGCAGGCAGATTGCTTGAGGCCAGCAGTTCATAACCAGCCTGGGCAACATGGCAAAACTCCATCTCTACTAAAAATACAAAAAGTCAGACATGGTGGTATGCACCTGTAGTCCCAGGAACTTGGTAGGCTGAGGCACAAGAATTGCTTGGACCTGGGAAGTGGAGGTTGCAGTGAGCTGAGATCCTACCATTGCACTCCTGCTTGGGCAACAGAGGAAAACTCTGTCTCAAAAGTAAACAGAAATAAATTAAAAAAAAAATAAAGTATCAAACTTAGGGGAAAAAAGTAGTCAAAATCAAGTATCTCTCCTGAAAAATGACTTTCCTTCTCAATTCTCAATTTGTGGCAGTGAAAATTTCACTTCTGTTGTTATTACCTCTAAAACTCATGGAATAAGAAATCCTCAATTCAGTCAGACTGATGGAATTCACAATCACACAACATCAAACTTAAATTCCCTACCTCTGTAGACCATCTGCAGACATTGAAGTAAAACTTTAATCAAGAGGATTAAATTTTTGTTTAATCAAAACAAAAATTAAATTATTTTGGATTAATTGGAAGAGGAAATAAAAGAAATTCTCAAACACAGATATTTAAAAAGTTACATGAAAATAAATATAGTGAAAACCACAATGGGAATTTAACTTTCTTAACATTATGTTTAGATATTAAGTATTAATAATAATTTTATCCTTTATTTTCCATCGTTAAAAACATTTGTGCCATGCTTTCCTTTTGATTAGAACCCTGATAAGCTACAGTTGTTGCCATAAGAAACTAGCAAGAAATAAAGCCAATCACTTCCTCTTCCTATGCCAAGATAAGACTCAGCTGCCAATGAAGTTAAAATGGTTGTGGGGAGGGGGGAACACTGGGTATGGGGAAAAAGACCAGAAGATACAAAGTATCTTCTGCATCAGGTTAGTTAGAAACTTGGCTGATCTGCTCAAAAGAAGCTACACTTCAAATATCTTATTAATTCTCTTAAACACACAAACACAATGAAATAAAACATAACTAGTAGAAACAAGGGTTTTGGAGATAGGTGGCTGTTACTGCAAGATAAGATGATGACCCCAGAAAAGACAGAAAATGAGGATAGTTTTGCTAAGTCTTAAAGAACACATGAATGGAGACACAGAACTTCTACATATTTTGGTTACAGCAAGACTGATGTCATGGTACTTTTAGTTTTTCCCTTTAATCTTGCCTTATCACTTATTTTGAATAGGAAACTGAGAATAGTTTGTACAGAGGAGGTGGGTATTTTTCCTTTCAAGGATTAGTGAGCAACAAGGGAAAAAAAAAAACAACTAGAGATCTACATAAAAAACAACATAATTTAGGTTGACAGGTTTACTTTTTTCTTTAAAGATTGTGAAAAAATGTATTTAATGTTTAGAAAAGACAATCTTAACACTTTGTTCAATAAATATTCTATAAATTTGAGAATTACATGTACTAAAACACAGTTCTATGATGTGTTAGTTGAGGGAAATAAGAGGAGGAAAATCAGAGAAAAAGATGAAAAATAGAAAAGGTGAGGGAAAAATAAGGAGCAAATATTTATTGAGGGCCTACCTCCCATGTGTTAAGGCATTTTACATACAAAATGAGACTGAATCTTCATAAAAACTTTAAGAAGTGGGGAGCATTATACCCATTACAAATGAGGAAATTGAATCTCTGAGGGATTAAGTAATCAGGATCACGGGGGATAATAAAGTAGTAAAACCAGGATTCAAAATTAGATCTGTCATACTTCAAACCCCTTTTCATTGTTTCATAATGCTCAGCTTCTGTAAAGAAGTGGAAGAGGTAGGGGAAGATGTATGCAGAAGAGAAAGTGGTCGAGATGGGTGGAGAAGGATAAAACACATGGGAGAATGAGACTCAACAGGGACAGAAAGTAGGTGGTTGGTAGGAAAGAAAGGCAGAAAAGGAATGTGCGAGAAAGCAAAATACAGCAAGTTGCATTTGAGGAGTTGCTAGAAGAGACACAGAGAAAAGGGATCATTTGGAAGTCTGTTTAAAATACAGTTTTCAAGCAAATAAACAATTTTAAACTATCTATTGGAATATCTATTATCAGAGTAATTACTTTTGACAACTCAAAGGACTTTAACCCTTACATATTTTGAGTATTGTTTCTCAACTTTGGCACTATTGAAATTTTGTGCCTGACAATACTTCGCTGTAGGGGACTACAGCATTATAGGATGTTTAGCAGCATTCCTGGCCTTTTCATATTAGATGTCAGTACCACCCGCTTAGTCTCAACAATAAAAAAATGTCCAGACACTGTCAAATGCCCTCTGTGGACAAAACACCCCCAGCTGAGAACCACTGATTTAGAAATTCCAGTCAGGATGATTTAAAAAAAATGAACAAAAGATGCCTATCAAATGCAAAATTATTCCCTGAGTTACTCTAGTGACTGGATGTCCTTAAGAACAAGATCAGATTAAGTTAGGGCAGAATTCATCTAAGCTCATAGCACTTGTTACAATATTGCTTGCAAACTACTTTTAAAATATGTGCAAGGAAGTGAGTATAAGCTAATATTTAGTTTTGAACTACACAATCTAAAGAAGGGCAGAAAATTTGTCAGACTGTTCTTCCATCATGTAATGTGCTTTTTGTATTTATGAAACAAACAAAAAACACTAGCTTTGGTGTTCAGAAACCTGGGTTCTAGTCTGCTCTAGCATGAGTTAGCTGTAGGACCTATAGCAAATAATGTGGCCTAGGGAACAACTATTGGCTTCTCATATTTTACCAAGAGTTTAAATATACACTTCTAAGAAAACAGTTAAACAACTTCATATGTGTGTATTACTGATACTATGTTGAAGGGCAAGTGTGGTGAATACAGTATATTGACTTGCTTATTCTCCATTCCCTTGCCAAAATGTGGTCCATGGGCACAGCATCAGTATCACTTAGGAGCTTGTAGAGATGCAAAATCTCAGACCTCACTCCAAACCAACTGAATCAAAATCTGCATTTAATAAGAGATGATTCCTATGCACATTAAAGATGAGGAATACTTGTGTCAGTTTCCATTGCTATAAAAAAATCAGACACAGATAATATAGCACTGGATAATTTATAAAGAAGAGAGGTTTATTTGGCTCATGGTTCTGCAGGCTGTACAGAAAACATATTGCTGGCATCTGCTTCTGGTAAGGGCCTTAGGAAGCTTACAAGCATGGTGGAAAGTGAAGGGAGAGCAGGCAGTGTCACATGGCAATAAGGAGGGAGGGAGGGAGGGAGAGAGAGGGAGAGAGAGAATAAGAGGTTCCAGATTCTTTTAAACAACCAGATCTCGTGTGAACTAAGTGAGTGACAATTTACCTATCACCAAAGGGATAGCACTAAGCCATTTATGAGGGATCTACCCCCATGATCAAAACACCTCCCACGAGACCCCACCTCCAACACTGTAGATCACTCTTCAGTATGAGATTTGGAGGCAACAAACATCCAAACTATATTAACACTGTTCTATTCTGCTTTTCTCCTAAGGTGTTTTTCTAATTGCAAAGGCTGGAAAACTTAAAATTGCCTTTCTCAGATTTTGTTTCAGTTAGGACTTTGGTTCAAAATTAGGTCTAACAGCTAACACTCACATGCTAGCTATGTGCCAGAGACTGCTCTAAGTACATCTCATGTATTATTAACTCATATAATCCTTCCAATAATCCTATGAGGTTGATACAATTATTCCCATTATGCAGACGCAGAAACTGAAGCCCAGAGAGGTTACTTGCCTAAAGTTACAGTCAATAAAAGGCAAACCCAGGTATCCCTGATCTGGAATCTGTACTGTTAATCATATTTCTACTGACAGATAAAAAGGCATGGGCCCCTTCACTGACCTCCCATTTTGTTTCTTTTTTACAGCTCATCTCATGGAACACACTTTGGCAAGTGCTGCTATAGAAGTTCCTTCATTTATCTACTTAAATTTATCTATGAGCCAGCATTGTTCTGAAAGTTCTAGGCATTGAAAAAGGCAAGAAATAGAAATGAGACATTGTCATTTGAAAGGAAGCAAAATCATTCTTATCTATAAATTGGATAATTATATACCTAGAAGATGCAAAAAATCAAGTCTAAGAGATACACTAGTATTTATTAGTACCAGTATAAAAATTTAGAAAGGTGGCCAGTTAAAAATGAAATACATAAAAGTCAATAGCTAGACACCAGAAATAAATGATATGGAAAAAATCCTTTTCATAATACCAACAAAAATAAAAAAACTTAATATAGACTTTAATATAATTCTTAATATGATAAAAGATTATACAGCATGATTTATAAAAGAAAGCTTGAAGCCACTTCAATGTGCGGTGTTAGGGGAATGAATTATTTGGCAGTCCTAAAGAGAGTTTTCACATAGAATTTCCATAACATGGGAAAATGACACAACCTTTTGTAAAAGAAGACACAAAATTCTATTTATATTAAAACATGTTAAAAATACGTGTGTGGCTGGACACAGAGGCTCAGACCTGTAATCCCAGTACTTTGGGAGGCTGAGATGGGAGGATTGCTTGAGGCCAGTAGTTTGAGATTAGCCTGCGCAACATAGCAAAACCCATCTCAAAAAAAAAAAAAAAAAAAGTGTGTATATATGCATATACACATAGACAAATGAATATACTGTAGTAATACCAAATGTTTCATATTTGGTATCAAAATATTATTCAGAGTGGGATTTCAAAGGCTTTTTTCTTCTTTAGATCTTTTTATAGTTCTAATTTTCCAAAGCACACATTACTTTTATAATCATAAAGATATTAAAGCTAGAGTTAATAATTCTAAAGTCAATCTAAGGATAATGGGACTTCCCTATTCTCTAGGTAAGAGGGTCATGTTAGGTTATTTCAGATTGTAAGTGACATGTACATTGTGCCACATCTAATCAGATGCTATTGACATTTAAGATATATAATAATGGACTGGAAATGTTTAGCCTTCCAGCTATGCATCGAGGCACAGAAATTCTTACGTAAAGCCACCTGGCATTCACCCTCAGGAACATACTTGGATCATCTCTCATGCACACAATTACCAACATATATATGGAATAGCTATGTCCTGTCTCTTCAGTTCCTTGGGCATTCCTTGAAATTCCTTCTTTCCCTTGCTTCTCTCTCTTTAGACACCTGATCCTACTTCAAACCTGGGACAGTTTCTTCATCTATGGGACTTGATTCATTCTCCCAATGCCTTCTTTCTTAAGTGACTTGATTTTAACCAGGCCTTTGTCAGTCGCCCTACCTGGAAAGACTCAGGCCAGAAGAACAGAGGAACCTTCATTTTTTGCTCAAATGGAGTAGCATCTAAGGACAAATTGTAAAAAATGATGCAGACAATATCTTAACTAGTAATAAAACACCTATGTTAATACTAGCATTTCAGTATTATATGAAATAAATAACAAAATAAAGATACATTTTGTTCTGGTATTATAATAACAAGGTGATCAAAGAGCCTTCCAGTTTGAGGAAAAGGAATGAACCTTTCAGATAGAAGTTGAAAGAAAAATCAGTGAAGGAAGGGATGTATGTGGAGGACGCTTTAGCTTGAGAAATAGCCCAAGAAAGAAACCTCCATCAAATTATCAGGAAAGAGCAAACTCTGTGAGGGGAATAGAATTAGAAAGGGACTTAGTACAGAAAATTAGGTGTTGACAAAATCACTGAAAGAGTTAGAGGAGCACAAGTCAGGTGCCTCTGGAGTTACCGAGTTCAAGAGCATACAACCATAGCTCTTTTCCGGGTTAGAAGGAGCGCCTCTGCTAGCTCCTGCCTCTAATTTCCTCTCAATATCCATGAGGCTATCCATGACTCTGGAACACCAAGTGAGCGTGCCAAGTAGAAAAGACGGCAGGAAGATGGCCTCTGTCTCATTTCCAGTTAATTAGTTTTGGTTCTGTTTCTGTTTATATCATTGTTTTCATGGAAAAGTTCACTTTAAGTTCTAAATCATTAACTTAGAAACCAATCTTTCAAAAATATTCCATTTGTAATCTGGCGTCCTTGTATCCTTAAAACAACCAACAAGACAAACAAAAATCATCTCCCTAAATAAAAACTAAATAAAACGAGTCCTTGGGATATGTTCCATTGTTGTTAATTACATTTCTCCCTCAAATATCTTTACACATGTAATGCATAACAGTTTTACATTTACAGGACTTGAAAAAAACAGCAAGGCTTTATGATAATATTACCAAGAAACGATTTATCAGAAAAGTTTGCTTTTTACACCAATGGGTTGGGTTGCACCAAGTTTTTGCTTATTTTTGGCTTCTTGACAAATTCTTCTTTGGTGCTAACGTAGTAGGTAATGCCTATCTCAGAAGTGATTTTCAGTTATTGTGTACGGGGGCTTCGAATACATTAATAAATTTTGAGGCAAAAAGAGAATGATAAAAATAACACTTCAAAGAAGTACAGGAAAATGAACTTTCATGACATTCAATGAAGGAGCAGGTATGCAAAGTGATATCTGTTTTCTAAGATACACATTTCATTTTTTGTTTTATCTTTTTACTTTGTTACATAAGCAATTCTGTGCTATTAGTGATGTCTACATAATCATACTAATGAAGTGCACAGAAGCTTAAACGAAGTATTTTATATGCTCCCTTACAACCATTTGAAAATTTACTTTGGAAACCCCTGCTCAGATGCAACCCCTCCCCACCCCCAAAGGAATTCTTGTGCTGTCTTCTTCACTTTTCCAGTTGAGCAATTTAAGCTAGAGGAAACCAAGCCCTTGAGCAACTGAGTACAGTTAACAGGAAAAACCACTAGGAAGGGAATCAGAAGAACTAGCTACCAAATTATTTGCTTGAGTCATTTTCTCTTATATTGTCACAGATGAAAAATTACACTCCACGTGGTGATCAAACCTAACGCTAAGGCAAATTCTGTGGGCTACACAGTGTTACTATTTCCTGAGTAACCTATTGAAACAATATAAGGTATACATCTATTAACGCATTTAGTGATGATACTGGAATTTGTGAAATGTGACAGAAAGGATAAATGAAGAAAGATGAGGAGACACAGGTATTAATTGTTCTAACAGTACAGGCTGTAATAAAGGCCAATAATCATTTGAATTCCTGCTCCTTAACGTGATTCTAAAGATCGGCTTACCTCAGGTATTTGGAAAGTCTAAATACTGTATTTGCTGTAGAAAATTCATCCAACATACAATTCGATTTTAAAATTAAACCTTTTGCCTAATCTTTAGATAGCTGATGTTACAATGCCCATTATCACACTTTATTTAAATGAGATCAAACTCAGCGAGTTTAAAAAATTACCCAACTTCTCTTTTCCCTTATTATGGCTGGCCTCTTATACTTCTTTCTCTTTAGTATAATACTAACCGAAAGCAATATTCTTGCCTCTCCACTTTTTAACTGAAGCTTTGATCTCATCTGTGTTTATGTGAAGAACTTGCTCTGGGAGAGTCCCTGTCAAGACATCCATTGTAACACCCGCTCCTACTCATGCTTTCAGCGCTGCCCTTGGACGGAATCCACCCACACCTTCCAGACACACTAGGTGTGGGCTCGGAAACGCAAGATGGAGGGCGGGAGGGGAGTCCCGGCGCAAGGCACGGACTCGAAGTTGAAAAAGAAGTGTTTACAAGTGAGGCTTTTAAATAAATCACCGCTATGGAGGGCATTTCCTCCGAGCCCTGGGCGCCGGCCTGAGAATCCTCCGCCGGACGCCAGGGGACTGGCCACGCTGACCCCGTCAGACACGCGACCCCGGGGCCGG
>NW_012116032.1:624676-652079 GCF_000951035.1 Colobus angolensis palliatus | reverse complement strand
CTGACAGGAGCCTCCGGAGCGCGCCCCGCCGGCCTGGTCGCCTGAAGTACCAGCCCGGCCCCTCCTGTCACTGGCTCGCCCAACCCCCGGCCGTCGGGGCGGAGCCATACAGGGGAGGGGCCAAGATAGGGGGCGGGGCCAACGAGGTGTGTGTGTGTTGGGGGTGTGTGTGTGAGAGATTGAGAGGCCGACAGCCTGAGAAGAAGGGGGTTGTGTGAAAAACTATGGACATAGACTGCATGAGGGAGATTATACACGATGAGAGAGGCTGTGTGTATGTATGAGGGACCTTGTGCGTGTGTAAGAAACCATTAGAGAGTGTGAGAGAGACGTTGAGCGTCATTTGTGTGTGTGAGAGAGATTCTATAGAAAAGAAACTGCATATAAGAGATTGTATGCACTTTGGGAGGCCGAGGTGGGCGGATTGCTTGAGCCCAGGAGTTGGAGACCAGCTTGGGCAACCCCGTCTCTACTAAAAATACAATTTGCCAGGCGTGGTGGTGGCATTTTGGTTCTAGCTACTCAGGAGGCTGAGGTGGGAGGATCTCTTCAGCTCGGGAAGTCGAGGCTGCAGTGAGCAGAGATCACACCACTGCACTCCAGCCTGGGTGACAGAGCCAGACCCTGTCTCAAAGAGAGAGAGAGAGAGAGAGAGATTGTATGTGTATGCAAGAGACTGTGTGAGAGAGAGAGTGTATGAGGGAACAACAGAAACTGAGAGAGATCAAGTGTGAAAGAGAAACTAGTGTGAGAGAGCCAGTAGATATATTTAAGAGAGAGTGCATTTATGTAAGAGATGAGTGTGTGTGGATTTGCTTGTGAGAGAGAAACACACATACACCCAGTTACACTCTCCAGCAGGGTCCCCCTGTTCTTGCCTGAGTAGCTGCCCATCCTTTTCAAGGAACACACATTTCACTGTCCCTCTTGTTCCTTTAGCCTCCTTTCCTAGTGTCTCACTGAAGGTCTGTGTATTTGTCCCTTTCTGTTGAGTGCTTCCTAGTGTGTGTAGTTTGTTGGAGCCTTGGGTCGTTTGATGGTGTATCAAATGGTGTATCTTTCTATAACTGGGTAAGAATACATCTTTCTCAGTGGGTGGTAAGGGGAATATATCCAATTTGTAATTCTTTTTTGTACTACCCTATCCATTTTGTTCAAGGAAAATGGAGGGGTGTTTAAATAAAATACCATATTTTTTTTCTGTGTGTGCCTTATCTGTGCATTGAGAAAACGATGGGTTATTGTATAGGTAAAATATCAGAAAAGTAAATATGGAAAGTAAACATGTACACATGGAGAAGAGTAAGAGTTATTTGGGACCTTCTATTAAAATGTTTTCAGGCTCAGAAAAGGAATTAAAATAGGCAGAATCCCATAGGCTTATTTTAAAGACCTGTTTCCTGTTTTTTTGTAGTCAGGAGACTCTCAGAGTCTTTCTCACACACCCACAATCTTTCATACACACAATCTCTCTCATACACACATGATTTCACATACATATAGTTTGTCTCATATATATACAACCTCTCGCACACACCATCTCTCACACATAGTTTCTCACACACGCCCTCTCGAGTTGTCTCTTCCACAAACAGTCTCTAGGGGCCAGAAAATATGCTGTCGGATATCAAAAATTAGAAAGAAAATGAATCTGGCTCACTCCCTTTCTTAAAAGTCTTTAAAACCCTAGAAGAGAGTATTTAATATTATATACGTATAATCAGAAACAAATGTCACCATGGGAACCCAGTAGACTCTCTGATGGCCTCATTGTTTTTCCCCTAAAGACAACATTTTCATTCTTGGAATTTTGGTTTGGCTATTAGTAGTGTTTCTTATAAAAACCAACTTTTTTTTTGACTGGGCGCGGTGGCTCACACCTGTAATCCCAGCACTTTGGGAGGCCAAGGCAGGCAGATCACAAGGTCAAGAGATGGAGACCATCCTGGCCAACATGGTGAAACCCCATCTCTACTACAAATACAAAAATTAGCTGGGCGTTGCGGCACACACCTGTAGTCCCAGTTACTCAGGAGGCTGAGGCAGGAGAATCACTTGAACCCAGGAGGTGGAGGTTGAGTGAACTGAGATCACGCCACTATACTCCAGCCTGGCGACAGAGCGAGACTGTCTCAAAAAACAAAAAATAAAAAAATAAAAATCAACTTTTTTTGATAAAACTTTAGAATTATATGCAGCAAACCAGAGAACATCAGCTCTTTATTGCCAACCCCATGAACTAAGGCACATTTTGAAGTTCTCTCTTGTGGCATTTGGTAACTTGATAAGTCAAACAACTATGCACTCTTCAATCAGGCTAAAGTGAGCAGAAATTCTGTATATATAAAAAGACTCAGAAGGCACAGAATATTTATATAGCTGGGCAGGTACAATACAGAAGTTAGCTTTGTTCAGCTTAGGGGACAAGTCTTAAAAAGTCCTTTAGAGTATACTGTCTGGTCATTTTTTTTTTTTTTTTTTTTTTGAGATGGAGTCTTGCTCTGTCGCCCGGGCTGGAGTGCAGTGGCCGGATCTCAGCTCACTGCAAGCTCCGCCTCCCGGGTTTACACCATTCTCCTGCCTCAGCCTCCCAAGTAGCTGGGACTACAGGCGCCCGCCACCTCGCCCAGCTAGTTTTTTGTATTTTTTAGTAGAGACGGGGTTTCACCGTGTTAGCCAGGATGGTCTCGATCTCCTGACCTCGTGATCCGCCCGTCTCGGCCTCCCAAAGTGCTGGGATTACAGGCTTGAGCCACCGCGCCCGGCCACTGTCTGGTCTTTTGTAGATTCCGACTTCTTGATTCTTTGAGAAGTGTATTCATTCAGTTTTTTAGCAGGTATTTATTGAATGCTAATAGGCCTTAGGCCCACTCTAAGTCCCTATTCTCTTATTGAATGCTACTAGGCCTTAGGCCCAGGTCTAGGTCCCTATTCTTGTGAAGCTTCATTTTAATCCAATTCTTGTGTTATTTTCTTGGCAGAAGTCAAGAACTTTCACCAAAGAGTAGCCAGAATCCTTGGATCTCCCCTAGGGCTGAAGACAGAACCTTTCCACCCCCCGCCCAATATCATTTACCTTTAGTTTAGTGAGTGAGTTCTTCTTTAAACTGTTACTCTTTTGTTCATAGAGTCTGGTTTTTCCTGGAGATCTGGAGAACCACCTCTTTAAATAAATCTAGCATTTTACATAAAAGACATTATCCAGATTACATCCTAATCTTATGGGAGACGAGAGCTATTTTCACTCTGCTGCACAATGTGAAAAATATACACATAAAGCTAGCACTGCCAGTTTCCCAATGGAAATATAAGATTGTTATTACCTAGGCAACTATAACGTGTTGGTCTCAAATCATATGTAGTGGTTTTTTTTGTTTGTTTGTTTGTTTTTGACAGAGTCTTACTCTTCCGCCCAGGCTGGAGTACAGTAGCGTGATCACAGCTTACTGCAACCTCCGCCTCCCAGGCTCAGGTGATCCTCCTGCCCTGCCTCAGCTCTCTAAGTAGCTGGGACTACAGGTGTGTGCCACCATGCCAGGCTAATTTTTGTATCTTTGTAGAGATGGGATTTTTGTCATGTTGGCCAGGCTGGTCTCGAACTCCTGCGCTCAGGTGATCCACCCACCTTGGCCTCCCAAAGTCAAATCATATGGAGTTGTGATTTTATTAGTGTGTTTTGTGCTTTCCCAGAAATTAATAAGTGGCAAGAAACAGATGCATGTCTAAGGAATGGCCTGTCTAGTGCAAATGTGGTTTGTGCAGTTGCTATGGGAACAAGGACTTTTAATCCTTCTCTTTCATGCCTTTATTATTTTTAATGTTCTTCTTATTTCATTTGTACATCTTTCCAGAGGGAGAAACGAGCAAATCAGAGAGTTCTGGACTCAATCGGTAATATAATCTTAGAAAAACAAATGCAGTTATTTGTGGAAACTACCCAAAACTTCATTTGTCAGTTTGATTTTTGACACGCTATAATGTTATTCTAAGCTTCCTATATTCTTTAATTTTTCTCCTATGATTTTCATCTGCTTCCTTTCTATTTAGCATGGCACAGGGAATTATTTTTGAGATGTTTGGAATATGAACCCAAATTCCAGGAAACTGTATGGTTCTTGCACAATTTATGTAAATTTAGAGGAAAGGAAACTTGGAGAACCCTCACTTCCTTTAGTGTTCTTTCAGTTTAAGGAAGCTCTATCAGCTAAAACAATGCTCTATTAATGCTCTCTTTCCTTCCCAGACAGTCCATTCTGATTGGGAGAAGAAAAATTTGCTCTTTCTGTTGGAATTAATTTTTGTTTTATTTTTTGAGACATTTAGAGTCTTGCTCTGTAACCCAGGCTGGAGTGCAGTAGTGTAATCTCGGATCACTGCAAACTCCACCTCCTGGGTTCAACTGATTCTCCTGCCTCAGCCTCCCAAGTAGCTGGGATTACAGGCGTGTACCATCACACCGGCTAATTTT
The DNA here is from genome assembly GCF_000951035.1 of Colobus angolensis palliatus. NCBI lineage: Eukaryota > Metazoa > Chordata > Mammalia > Primates > Cercopithecidae > Colobus > Colobus angolensis. The sequence goes on along the minus strand of NW_012116032.1, from coordinate 647,611 downwards.
TGTATTTTTAGTAGAGACGGTGTTTCACCATGCTGGCCAGGCTGTTCTCAAACTCCTGACCTCACGTGATCTGCCCGCCTCAGTCTCCCAAAGTGCTGGGATTACAGGTATGAGCCACTACGCCTGGGTTGGAATTAATTTTTATTCTCTCTGCTCTATTAACATTCTCCAGTGTGATTTTGTTGCATTCAAATGTACTGCTGAGTTCTTTCCTTACAGTAGGAAGGTAGATTAACAGTTGTTTTATTAAAAAAAAAATAAAGTATTGAGAAGGCTATTTAAACTCATTGCTAGAGAAGAAAGTGGAAATATAGACAATTATTAAGCACTATTTAATATCTGTTAGTAATTTTTAAAATGTTGAATAAAACCTGATGTGAACAATATTTTAGAGAGATGTTTAAACTCAGGCATTGCTAGTAGCTCTGAAAGCTGATAGCATTCTTTTGGCAGTACATACTCAGAACCACAGAGATATCTGTACCCTGTGGCCTACTAACTCCAGTACTAGGAAAGGATTAAAAAAGGGGTGGGGTGGGGGACAGAGAGATGTTGTCCCAAAGGTACAAAGTTTCAGTTATATAGGAAGAGTAACTTTTTGAGATCTATTGCATAGCATAGTGACCATCGTTAATAATAATGCATATTTCAAAACTGCTAAAAGGGTAGACTTTGAATGTTCTTACTACAAAAAAAAAAAAAAAGATGATATGTGAGCAGATGGGTAACTTAATTATCTAGATATAATCTCTCCACAATGTATACATATATCAAAACATCACATTGAACCTTGTAAATGTATACAATTATTATTTCAAATAAAAATGAAAATTAAAAAACAAAAATGGAGAAAGGTCGTCTGCATAAAGATGTTCAAGGCAGAATTAGAGTGAAAAGCTGAAAGTAGCCTAAATGTCTTCCTGTAAGAAAATGCCTAAGTAAACTGTGGTATACCAACACAAATATGTAAAGCCTTAAAATGGTAAAAATTTTATATCAATGTGATAAACATTTAAATAATGCTAAGTGAAAAAGTGAAGATTGATAGGAACAGAGCCACTCAGTTATCCTGCACCATAGGAGCCAGGCAGGTAAAAAGAGTAATTCAGGACTTAGCTTCTCTGCTTAGGAAATAAGTCTCACAGAGGTGAAATTATGTGAACAAAAAGATCAAATTTGGAAGAGAAAATTTTAAAATGGCTTTTTGGACAATGTGACTCTGGGGGATGTGTTTCCTTGTAAAATTAATTTTAATGTTGTAATTTAAAAATAAATCATTTAAAAAGATCTATATCTGTTTTTTCTTGTAAAATGGGATTGCTGGCACCCAAAGTCTGGTTGATTCAACTTCATAGCTGAAAGTTCTATTACCTTTTGTTGAATTATTTAGTTCTTGAATGGGTTTGGATATTTTATTCATGCTGTTCTCAATAATTTAGAATCTTAGAGTTGTAAGGAATCTAAGCGGCAGTTTAAAGTAAGCTATCACCCAATGTAGGGATCCCTTCTATAACATTTCTGGTAGATGGTCACCCTTCTTCTGCTTGAAGGCCTCCAACTATGGGAAACTCATTACTTCATGATACTGCCTATTCAATTACCAAATAACTAGTACTAATTGTTAGAAAGTTTATTGTATCTACTGAATTGAATCTGTATCCTTATGTCCTCTGCCTCTTGGTCCTAATTCATTTCTGAAGTACAAAAGAACAATTTAAGCTTTTTTTTTTTTTTTTGTGGTGACAGTCCTTTCAATTATTTTTTTGTTGTTGTTTGTTTGTTTTGAGACGGAGTCTAGTTCTGTTGCCCAGGCTGGAATGTAGTGGCATGATCTCCGCTCACTGCAACCTCTGCCTCCCGAGTTCAAACGATTCTCCTGCCTCAGCCTCCTGAGTAGCTGGGACTACAGTCGCCCACCACCATGCCCAACTAATTTTTGTAATTTTAGTCGAGACGGGGTTTCACTGTGTTGGCCAGGTTGGTCTTGAACTCCTGACCTCATGATCCGCCTCAGCCTCCCAAAGTGCTGGAATTACAGGTGTAAGCCACTGCACCTGGCCTCAAACATTTTTTAAAAGTGATTTTGTCTTCTCTTATACTTTATTCTTTCTACTGTTATTTATGGATAAATGTTGGGGTTTGGTATTGTTATCTGTACCTACTTTTTTCTTTTAGGCAAAGCACATTTATTACTCACAGATGAGCAGTAAGGTGTACCTACTTCTTTGTTAACAATACCCCAGCTTTTCTTATTGACCAATCTCTCTCCCACTCCCAGCTGTGATTGGAATGGAGAATATGGCTTTTACTAAGTGAATTAAATGCATTTTACTCTCCCCACCTCCCATGGCCACTGTGATCGGTTCAAGAATAGGCACAAGTCAGGCCAATCAGGACCAATAAGACTCAATTTGGGGACTTTTGTTTGTATTATAAGAAAGGTATTTTCTACAGGATTGGCCTGTGGTGATATGAGCTTGGAACTGCAGGAGGACCACCATATAGGGCATAAGAATGAAGTCAATCCAGCAGAATATGTGATTGAGAGATGAATATTTTTAGCTATCTACTCCAAATATTAGAACTACACCTGTATGCTTTTTTCAGTTATGTTAGCCCATAAATCTATCACCATAATGTTGTTCCCAGTTTTTTTCATAAGCCATGTTGAGTTAGCTCTTCATCACTTACTAAAGGAATCAGAATGATATAAGCTGTAAACTGGGATACAGGAGAAATGACTAGTTCTGCCACTCTCAGGCTGCAGAAATTTGTGCAGTTTATTTAAAATCTCTGCTATTGAATTTCATAGTGAGTAAAATGAGCAGGCTGAACCAGACAATTTGAAAAATCTCTCTCTCCTTTAAAATTCGATGATTTCGGCCAGGTGCTGTGGCTCATGCCTGTAATCCCAGCACTTTGGGAGGCCGAGGCGGGCGGATCAAGAGATCAGGAGATCCAGACCATCCTGGCTCACACAGTGAAACCCCGTCTCTACTGAAAACACAGAAAAATTAGCCGGGCGTGGTGGCGGCCGCTTGTAGTCCCAGCTACTCGGGGTAGGGGCTGAGGCAGGAGAATGGCGTGAACCCAGGAGGCAGAGCTTTGCAGTGAGCCGAGATCGCGCCACTGTACTCCTGTCTGGGTGACAGAGCAAGACTCCGTCTCAAAAAAAAAATTCTATGATTTCTATATGACTTTTCTCCTAGATCCAATCTGAGTGCTTTGGCTGCCGTTCTTTTCATTTATTCCAATTAGTCAAGTTGTTCTGATTGGAGATACTAATTCTCAAAAGCGAAAGGATAGAAGGAATTTTTCTTATGCTGTGTCTTAATCATCATAATTAAATTATCTAAGGTTATTTTTGCCAACACCTTCCCAAGGATCTTTAACATGTTTTGATGCACATATAAATTGTCCTATTATAATTCCAAGGTATCTATTATTTTAACACTCTGCAATGAGAAAAACCCTCTTTACTCAGTGAAAATTAGGTCTATTACATTTTTGCCTCCACATTTTTATTCTGAAAAAATTCACACCTTCAGAAAGGTTGCAATAGGTACAGTGAACATTCACAGAGTGTTCACCTAGAATGTCCAGTTGTTAATACTTTTCTTTATTTGCTTTCCTGTATGTGTTTTCCTGGCTAAGCCTATTGAGTTGTTTTTAAATTGAGATGGGGTCTCTGTCACTCAGGCTGGAGTGCAGCGGTGCATTCTCAGCTCACTGCAACCTCTGCCTCCCAGGTTCAAGCAATTCTCATGCCTCAGCTTCTCGAGTACTTGGGACTACAGGCAGGCGCCACCATGCCCAGCTAATTTTTTGTACTTTCAGTGGAGGTGGAGTCTCACCATGTTGTCCAGGCTGGTCTCCAACTCCTGAGCTCAAGCTGTCTGCCTGCCTCAGCCTCCCAAAGTGCTGAGATTTTAGGCGTGAACCACCACACCCGGCCTTCAATGAGTTTTTAAAAATAGTATATATGAAGAGAATCAAGAAATTCTGGAAGGAATGCTACTTTTCTCTGGGAACATTTAGAAGGATCTAGAGAAATGAAGGTGGAACAGTGTAGCAGTTAACAATTCTAAGACTTGAGACTTGACTCTGCCCCTAGATTCCAATCCTGGCTCTTTCTAATCCTCAGTTTTTTTATTTGCAAAATAACGGATATTATTGGTATCTAAGTTTATACTAAAAATATATTGGTTAGCATTAATATTATGTGAATGCAGCTGATAGCATGAGGTATGCTTAGCTTTTTCATTGCATATGGGAAATCTGTTACCTATGCTCTGCAAATGAGCTTGGATCTTGGGTTTCCTCACATAGTAAATAACTTAGTGGTTGACTTAAAAGGGACTGAAAAAAGCTGAAACAGAAATTAAAGAATTCTGTATGTATCTCCAGCTGGGCAAGAAATCAGACCCCAAATAGTATCTGCCAATACGGTACTAGCAGATGTAAGCCTAGATACAGAGAGGCAGATGGGTTTCATCTCATGTTCCAGTTACTGGTAGTAACTGCGTGGCACACTGTATTTTCACAAGAAAGCTTGTGAAAATTCACTGGGAAAGAATGACTGCTATGGAATAGGAGATACGAGTGATGGCACAGTGTCACATTGCTGTGGTCTGAACGTGTCCTCTAAAATTCATGAAACTTTTGGCCAATGTGATAGTGTTAAGAGGTAGGGCCTTTAGGAAGTGATTAAGTCATGAGGGCAAAGCTCTCATGGATGAGATTAGGCTCTTATAAAAGGGCTTGAGGGAGTGGATTTCTTCTCTTCTGCTCTTCCACCATATGAGGACATAGTGTTCATCCCCCTTTGCCCTTCCTCCTTCTGCCAAATGAGGACACAATGTTCAAGATGCTACCTTGGAAGCAGAGACTGCATCCTCACAAGACAACGAACCTGCCAATTCCTTGATCTTGGATTTTTGTTGGTCCATTTTTGCACATCTATAAAGACATACCCGAGGCCAGGTAATTTCTAAAGAAAGAGGTTTAATTGGTTCTGTGGGCTGTACAGGAAGCATGGCACTGGCATTTGCTCTGGGTGGGGGCCTCAGGAAGCTTACAATCATGGTGGAAAACAAAGGGGGAGCAGGCACATCACATAGTGAGAGCAGAGGCAAAAGAGAAAAGGGGGAGGTCCCAGACTCTGTTAACCAGATCTCATGTGAACGGAGTGAGAACTCACCCATCACCAAGGCGATGGTGCTAAGCCATTCATGAGGAATCCACCCCTATGACCCAATCACCTCCCCCAGGCCCCATCTCCAACACTGGGGATTACATTTCAACATGAGATTCAGAGGGGACAAACATCCAAACAATAGCAGACTTTCTCACCTCAAGAACTGTGAGATATAAATTTCTATTATTTATGAATTACTCAGTCTCAGATATTTTGTTATAGCAGCACAAATGGACTAAGACATATGCATTTGCCAATTCTGGTCTAGGTGTAAAAGGCGAAGAAGGAAAGTTTCAATAATACATGCATACATCTGTTTTAGCATTTACCACATCATAGCAGCTCCTTTGTTTATGTGCTCCTCTCTCCAATTAAACTACAAGTTTCTGGATGGGAGATCTACTACTATCCCTGTGTTTTACAAAGTGCCCAGTATGTAGTTGGAACATAATCAGTGTGAGAGCTGATTCAGCTATAACTAAATTTTAATTAGGTTCGGATCGAAAGTCCTTACTCTGTAAAACTCATCCCATTTCTATGTTTATTTTGAAGCCTCCTGCTCTGCTTAATTTCTAATTGAAAATATCTTGGGAAAAGTCTAATATTGCCTTAAGTAAACTAAGTGCAAAAAGATGTTTGCCAAACTTTGATCAATATAGAGAAAGAGTAATATGGGATTAGTCTGTGATTTCTCAGCCGTTTTTCAGACCTCACAAAGGACACAACTTAGGTAGGGAATGGGGAAACATGAGGACACTGGAGACATAAACCTTAGGCCATCTGTGAATAGTAATCAGCTCCCACCTGCTTCTGCAGCCCATTAGAAACTGAAAACCAAAATCCAAATTGAGTGATTTCATGTCTTCTTAAATATTTAAATTATAGGCAGTCCTTAATTCTTAATTTCTGAAATTTTGTCAAACTTGGACCTTTCCACATCATTGACACTCCCAAATAAAATGTGTACTATGGTGTTCAGGAGCTGGAGAATAATTATTCTCCATTATAGTTTATTATCTCCATTAATATTTTATTCTCCAATAAATATTCGCCATTACAGGAAGTTGGTTAATTGCTCAGTTTTGGCCTTGTTGCCTTCTTTTTCTGAATAGTGACAGTGTAACTATTTAATTAAATTTTGTCATAAGATTTTTTTGGGGGGGAGTGGGGACAGGGTTTGGCTCTGTTACCCAGGGTGGAGTGCAGTGGCACAATCTCAGCTTACTGCAACCTCTGCCTCCAAGGCTCAAGCCATCCTCTCGCTGCAGCCTCCAGAGAAGCTGGGACAACAGACGCTCACTACCACGGCTGCCTAATTTTTTGTATTTTTTGTAGAGATGGGGCTTCACCATATTGCCCAGGCTGGTCTCAAACTCCTGAGCCCAAGCAATCTACCCACCTCAGCCTCCTAAAATGCTGGGATTACAGGCATGAACCACTGCACCCAACCAAATTTTGTCATAAATTTTATAGATATAAAAAAAAGCTATAAAAATAATTCGGTTGAAATGTATGTAAGAGGTATAGGCTTCATAATCTTAATGACAGTTGAGCAAAGGTCATATCCTTATCTCTAATGGCACAATTTTGGAATCAGCAACACACTGTTTAGCTTTAACTTTCTTATCTGTGTGGTTTGTCAGGCAAGATAATAAACTTAAAGAGTTGATACAAACTGCTAGACATATATTTTCCAAGTACACATATAAGATTACCTAAAGGATGTTACAGTTTTTAGCTCTCTGACAATGTACACATTTGACTCTTACATAGATTTATCAAAATTCATTTAATTAAAAAGTAGATTACTGCTTATATTTACTTTCCATGATAGTTGCCTTTTTCTCAGATTGTACTTGAGTCATCTTAAGTTTCTCCTCCTTTAATAATATTTTGCTGTTCCATATCGCTGTCTCTTAACAACTTTATCTAGAACACAGTTAAGAACAAGAAACTAAGCAAAAGACTTTCTGAATGACTTTTGAACTGCCTTGAGCATTGTAGTTCATCCACTCAGAAAAAAAAAAAAAAAAAAACTGCTTCTTGGGTCCTCACCCAGTCAGTTTATTCATAATCTATTAACAATTCTAACAATCTTGGTGCAAAAGAGACACCTATGCATTGCTTAAGTTCTGTATGCAAGGCACTGTAGGGGATGATTTATATAAAGCAGCACAGAGAATATTAAGAAACCCGTCTTGTTCTCAGGGGCTTAAGCCCTAATAGGACATATAAAGCATGTACACAACTAAGAGTAAAACAATGCAGAATAAAGTCTCAGAGGGAGTTACAAATGAAGGCGCATATTGCTCAGAAGAGAGGGAGATTACTCAGTTCTCTAACTTCCTTCCACACCAACAGTATACAGAAATAGCACATGTAGAAGAGGACACTGCTACAGGCAGGTATGCTGTCAGCAGCTACTGTTACTGCTGACAAGTTCCATTTACACATCACCTCAAGAGAGAACATAATTACTTGAGAAAGCAGATACCTGAACTTCAAATATCGAGGAGCCCCTTAGTGTAAGGGCAAGCTCTAAAAGGTTTTGAGGACATCACTGAATAATATAATAATCAATATAATAATGATTCATAGACTTTTAGAATTAAAGTTATTTTAGAGGTCATGTAGGGTACACATTTTATTGACACTTAGAAAGAGTAAATGACTTGCCTAACACGGCCTGAGGGTGTCATCCTTGACTCCTCTATTTCTCTTTCCCTCACCTTTTCTACCCCTTCCACCTCCTTTCCTCTTTGAATCAATCAATTTGTCTTTTCGCCTCCATTTTTCTCAAATTTATCTTCCCCTTTCCATCTCAATTTTCACTGCTTTTTATCAGAACTTCATTACCTCTTGCCTGAAATTGTTCCATGGGTTCCTAACTCATTCTTCTTCTTCCATTTCTGTCTTTTTTCTATTTCCATTTCTTATCTTCTTAAATCTATTTTCCACTTATCTGGCCAAAGTCATCTGACTGAAAAGTAAATCTGATGGAAACACTCATTGACTTTATACTACAATAGCTCTCCACTGCCTGCAAACCAAACTTCAAACTCTTACCCATCCATTTCCCACTTTCTACCATCAACTACTGATGTTATTTGTATAATTTAGGGGGACTCAGAACATTGCCCCTTCTTCCCCCTCATTATCTCTTCAAATTCACTTGACTAATATCTCAAACTTTGGGACTCATCTCAGATATCTCCTCCAGGAAACCGAGGCTAAGCTAGGAGCTCTTTCACTCTCCAGGATAGATTTTCATTACATCCTATTATATTTTTACCTCATTGTACTTTAATGTATTTGGCTCCATTCTTTGAATGTAGACTCTTTGGCAGACCATATTTTATTCATCTTTGTATGCCAAAGCCTATCTTAGATGCTTGCTATAGACTGAATGTTTGTGTACTCCCCAAATTCAAACGTTGACACCTAATCCCCTGTGTGATGGTATTTGGAGGTGGGGACTTTGGGAGGTGATGAGTTCATGGGTGCAGAATCCTCATAAGTGGTATCTGTGCCCTTATAAAAGAGACACCAGAGAACTCCTTTGCCCCTTCCACCCCATGAGGGCACAATGAGAAGATGGCTGTCTATGAACCAAGAAGCAGGTCCAACCTGACACTGAATGTGCCAGTCCCTTGATCTTAGACTTCCCAGCCTCCAGAACTGTGAGAAATAAGTGCCTGTTATCTATAAGCCACCTAGTCTATGGTATTCTGTTATAGCAGCCTGAATGAGCTAAGACAGTACTCAATATTAGGATATATTAGATTCTCTTTTTTTTTTTTGAGACGGAGTCTCGCTCTGTCGCCCAGGCTGGAGTGCAGTGGCCGGATCTCAGCTCACTGCAAGCTCCGCCTCCCGGGTTTACGCCATTCTCCTGCCTCAGCCTCCCGAGTAGCTGGGACTACAGGCGCCCCGCCACTTCGCCCGGCTAGTTTTTTGTATTTTTTAGTAGAGACGGGGTTTCACCATGTTAGCCAGGATGGTCTCGATCTCCTGACCTCGTGATCCGCCCGTCTAGGCCTCCCAAAGTGCTGGGATTACAGGCTTGAGCCACCGCGCCCGGCCTAGATTCTCAATAAATGTGTGTCGAATGCATGCACAGCTATCAAACTAACACTGCCTGAATACTAATAGTCAGACAAGTGTTCTTCCCCTTAAACTCCCCGTTCCTGAAACTAGCCATGAATCAAATTACCTGGGAAGGTTTTAAAAAGTACAGATTTCTGGGCTTCATTCCTGTTGTAGTAAGTCAGAATCTTTTCTTTGTATTTTTGTGAAGTTTCCCAGGTGATTCTTATGGGTCAGCCAAGCACCTGTACTCAGGCCAGAGTCTGTAAATCATTGGACAGTGCTTCCTTTCATGAACCTTTAAGAATAATCACATTTGGCTGGGCACAGTGGCTCATGTCTGTAATCCCAGCACATTGGGAGGCCAAGGTGGGTGGATCACCTGAGGTCAGGAGTTTGAGACAAGCTTGGCCAACATGGTGAAATCCTGTCTCTACTAAAAATACAAAACATAGCTGGGCATGGTGGCACACGCCTGTAATCCCAGCTACTTGGGAAGCTGAGGCAGGAAATTTCTTGAACCCAGGAGGTGGAGGCTGCAATGAGCTGAGATTGTGCCACTGCACTCCAGTCTGGGTAACAGAAAGAGACTCTGTTTAAAAAAAAAAAAAAAAATCACATTTAAGAAGTCAAAGCAATGATATGTAATTGATTTTAGAAAGATCTGCATTAGATTAAATTTGGTTAAACTTGTTTTAAATGTGTTTTAAATATGAGTTAAAGGATAAACTCCCAGCTCTCCAGAAAACTCTACACTCTATAGTAATTCATTTACTAATGGTTTTGGAGAGCCAATATTTTATTTTTTTATATCGCTCAATTATTCATTTTTCTTCCTTTCGTAGCTCCTCTGAAATGGATTTTATTTCTTATATTAGCTTCCTTGGTGTGACCATTTCTCAATATCTTTTGCTCCTTTCTCCATTTATAGTTAAGAAATCTCTATTCCTTTATTCCTCAAGTCTCTTTTTGTAATGAAATGTACCTTTTCAGTCTTTGCTTTCTAAAACTCATGATACTTCATTGAACCCCTCTGTGGGTTGAGTCTCTGCAATGTACTTAAAGATTTCCATTTACAAAAGAAGTGAGTCCTGGGTTTCTTCTTTCCATCACATTGAGTTGATCAGTTTCTGTGGCTTTTTAGGGCTCGGCTGAGGATAGGAGATGGTGTGGGTGGGAATTTGGCTGACTCCACTTCCGTATGCACTGTGTGCTCCTTGTGCTTGAGCCGGAAGCTGGTCTCCACTGACAGACCTGCGAGGGGGAAAACAGCCACTGTGTAGGTGGTTTTGAAGAAACCTCCCTCTGTTTTTCCTGTACCCAGCTGGTTTAAGTGTTTGAATGGTGGTGCTAAAATGACCTTCAAGTTTTGCCTTTGATTTACTAGGATTTCAGGCTTGTGTTAAAGATTGCCTGTGGTTTTGGACCTGTATTTTAATGCATTTTATAAGACAATTTATCTCCAGGTTTGGTTTCCCATGAGATACATTTTGTATAAGTGTTTATTGTTTTTAATTTTGATTATGCAATTTGATATAAATCCAATGATCTCTCAATGAAAGTTTATACTACTTTCATTGTGGGGGAGGAAAATGAATTTGTTATAATTTTCATTAGTATTATGATTTATGTGGTGTGAAGTTACATTCTAGATGAAAGATACAAAACACATGTTATTTTCTAGAAAATTTCCTAAAGTTTATAGTTTTCAGATCACCAAAAATATTGACTAATTTAACATTTTCATCTTCCATTATTATTATTTTTGCTTTTTTTTTTGCTAACTAGAAAAACATATTTGTTTAGATTCTCGTTGTTCACAGGTGCTTAAAATCTAACTGAAATGATACAGCATTTACACAAATAATATGTTTTGGAGTTGAGAAAATGTCAAAATAAGTTAATGGAACATCTTTATGGTCTTCAAAGATTTATATTCTGAAGACACATCTTCATTCTGCCTTGTCCCAGCAAATTAGCTGATTAATGTAAGGACAGAAGGGCAATTTCAGGTAGAAACTCTAAGATTGTTTGTTAACCTGTCGCTGCGTCATCCTGAGCATATAGAATGGCACAGTCTTCAGTATTTATTAAGTTGGTGAAGTGGTTCACTTTGGTTATTTAATGAAATATCCTTTACCAACTTTTGCTTAACTTTTCCATATATCTCAAGGAAAATCTGCATTATAATCTTGCATGCTAACTTAAATTATTAGATTTCAAGGTTAAAACATTTAAACCTATCATTGGTTAGGTTTGAAAATCCATAAAGGTCTATGACTGTCTCCAAGGTAGTATTTTATAACATAAGGTAGTGTCTTTTAAAGTATCAGTAGTGGTAGCCATATGTTGTGCTAATGTCTCTTCTCAATGCTGAAAGCCATTGACAATTTTACATATACATGTTTTATATATACATATTTAAAATTATATTTTAAGGTTAAAAATTCTTGATAGCAGCTGGTTTTTAAGTATCACATGTAAAAATGCAGAGTATAGTTTTGGGGTTGTCATTTAAAAATTTATTTCAGGTAGAGTCATAGCCCTCACAATTAGAGCTGTTTCATATTTGAGGGTGGTTCATTATGAACTATTCCTTATATAATTGGTCTCAGCAGACTTGGTATTTTTAATATGTACTAATAAATATTAAATACACTTTTCTGCTCTATTTAAACCCAGAGTGTAACCATTATCACTTATTGTGATAGGCAATTAAGTGATCGTATAAGAGATACCTTTTATGATGTCTAGGAAATATGGTATTTTTGGATATGTCGCGGCTATAGTAGACTGATAGCTAAGTTTAAAGCAGGGATGGTACTTGGTAAATTCAAGAACTTTAAGTTCAGCAGTGAAGTGTCCAAGCTCTGTAGTCAGACAGGGTTTTAACTTTGATTTTGTCATTTATTAGCAGTGTAACCTCAGTCAAGTTTCTAAGTTCTATTTTTCTTGTCTGTAGAATGAGAGTAAGATATCTACCTTATTGTGGTAATTACATGAAAAAATACATGATGTGCTTAACATAGTTACATTTACACTTCAAAGTTACAGACTATATTGTAGATTATAAGCTTGATCATAAACTATCAGGATTTTTTATCAATTAAGTTTATTTGCTTTTTACAAAAATACTATGATTTTGAAGGTCTTTTTTTCTAAGTAGGGGGCCTAGAAACCTTTTTACTTAGCAGCATTTCTGATAAAAAAAAAATCCGTTTTCAAATTGAATTTATAGGATAGTGGAGCTTGAAAAAAACCTTAAGAACACATCTATTCCACCTGTGCATTTATTGGTGCAGAGGCTGAGCCCTGTAGAGTTTAACTGACTTACTCCAAGTTGAAGTATAAAAGGAAGAAAAATCCATGAATTTGATCATTGCTTTTCATGGGCTAATTATGCTAATGGGTATTAGCCCCTTATGGAAGGCAGAAAAATGGGACAGTCATCTAGACAATAGGGATCTGATACATTTAAAAAATAAACTCTCCAAATATTTAATGATATATTTAGATCATAGTTATACAGATCATAGTTTTGTTGTCTTGCTGTAATTGTCAGTGCCTCTTTCACCCTCAATAGCGTCTCAATTTGGATATATATTATGTGCACGTCCTGTTTAACTGTGTTTATACAGGCAAAGAGTGGCAACCATCTGGTAAATTATGGACTGGGTCGATCCCAAAACAGACTACTTTTTTTCTTGTTCTAAAACTGAGGTTCAGCTGGAATTACTGAACCATTGCTCAACACTTCTTTCATCTTCTGAATATAGTCTTCTAGAAAAGAAGTTATTAATTGTTTGGAGGAGATGGAAGGATCTACTAATCTGCTGGGATTTTATGCAAAATGGTGAGAGTGTACGTGTGAGCATTTTTCTGGGAAGTGTGTCCATGTTTTCTGTCGGATTCACCCTAAAAGACTAAAAACCATTGCTCCCTTTATGTTCCATAAACAAATTCCTGGCCCCTGTTGTGATCCTTATTATCAAATCTGTAAGAGACAGAAAGAAATTAATTTCAAATAGTCCTTTTACAATTAATATACCTCTATAAATTTAAAACTCTTCAGTGAAAATTATTAAAATGAGCCATATGAAATGTTGACAAAATCCCTTGAATATGAAGTGCGTGATAGGAGAGCTCATTTACAAGGAAGGAGGAAGGCAACACCAAACAGTGGGTGTCTGAAATTCCTTTATGCTAGAGTAATAGAATTCTTGCCAGTTTTCGACCTGAGGAAATGAACATTTCATATGGTTTATGCTGAATGATCTCACAAGCAAATTTAATTCAACAAATTGTATTGAGATTCCACTTTATGAAATCACAATCACAAGGGACTGTTCAAGGAATATACATCCCTCCCCAGTTTAGGAGACTCTCTAGAGTTTTAAGTTGAGAAACAACTAGATTTGTATTCAGTGTGACTCAGTGGCAATCTGACTCAGTACTCAAGGAAATCCAGTTCTAGTCAGGGAGACAGACATTTAAGTAACTAATATAATGCACAGGAGAATAAAAATCAGCATTAAGTAACATACTGTGGGTACACAGAGGAGAAGTAGGGTGGGTTTTCGTGAACAGGCCGTGAACAACAGGATCTCCTCTTGTAGAGAGCAGATGAATGGATGGAACAGACTTGAGGAGTTGATTTGACATAATTTTTTCTTCCTTGTTATTCTCTCTTCCTGCTTTAATCAAATTATTTCTCCTTTCTTTCCTTTTCTTTTTTGTCTTCGCCCTTCATCCTTTTTTTTTTTTTTTGAAGTGGGAAGGCAAGAAAAAAAGTTTCTTAAAATGACTAACAGAAGAGCACATGCTTTCAGAGTGCAAATCACAGAGCTCTCTGGGATAAAGAGTCTAAATATATATTTAAATCCAAATATAGACAGAAAAGTATCTGCTGGGTTTCCAGGGAGCACACTGACCAGTTGAATGCAGTTTGCTTTATTCTGTTTTTTTTTTTTTAAAGAAAAGTCAAATTTTAAAAATTGTAACTATTAGAAAAAGACAGTACAATCGCTCAATTTTAAATAACTGCCTAACTAGGGAGCAGAGTCCCAGGAGAGGGCTGGCAGAAATAGCATAGGCTTTTTTTAGCTGCCTGTATTTTAACTTTACACGGAGAAAAATGAAATCTCTGTAATCAAAGTATGTACAAGTATGTATAGAATTAGAAGGCCTAAATTGTTAAGTGGGTAAAGAATTCCTTCAAAGAACATGTAAAAATTCAAATATAATAATATTTTCTACACACACAGAATTACATATTTTAACCTAGTGATAAGAAGTCATGAACTCTATCAAGAGAAAAAGAAGAGCATGATATACAGTTGCACCCACAGTTAATAATAACTGTATTTGGCAGAAAGTAATTCTTATTACTATGTATTTAATTTGTAAACATTCAAGGTCTTTGAAATTTTGATTTTAAAGCTAATTTTCTAGAACAAATAACAGAAACATACAGATACTGAAGGTCATCTCTTCTAACTTTCCTATTTCATAGTTGAGGATTTGCAAGCCCAGGGAGAGACAAGGTGGCTTGGTCAAGTCTTCTATTCCATTGGTTATTTAGTGCCATAACATCTGTGTCACTTATTTTAATGAGTTTTCAAAATTCATGACAACCAAAAATTATGATTAGGTATTTTTATAAGTATGTATGAAACTTGATGTCAATGATTATTACATTCCAATTTTCTATTTGTTCTAATTGTTCCAAGAAAAGAAGGTTTTGTTCTTTTCTATACAGGTTCTCTGGATGTGACTCTATACTTGGAAAGGGAAGAAGAAAATGGAAGCAAACATCAAAATCTTAGTTCTCAATATTTTAACTAACAGGTTAGTTCAGATACAATTCAGAACTGAGTACATACTATAAAACGCCCTTGTAGAGGACACAGTTCAATAGTTTTTAGTATATGCACTGTATTGTTCAGATATCATTCATTATCTCATTTTTTTCTTTTCTTTTTTTTTTTTTTTGAGACAAGGTCTCATTTTGTTGCCCAGGTGTAGTACAGTGGTGTGATCATAGCTTGCTGCAGCCTCAACCTCCTGGGCTCAAGTGATCCTTCCATCTCAGCCTTTTTGGTAGCTAGGACTATGGGTGCATGACACCCTGCCCGGCTAATTGTTTGACTTTTTGTAGAGATGGGGGTTTTGCCATGTTGCACAGGCTGGTCTCGAACTTCTGTACTCAAGTGATGCACCTGCCTCGCCCTCCCAAAATGTTGGGATTACAGCTGTGAGCTGCCTGCCGTGCTTGGCTACTTCTATTTCCAGAATATTTTTATCTTTCTCTCTCAAAACCCCATATCCACTGGCAGTCATTCACCGTTTTCCCCCTTTTCCCCAGTCCCTGGCAACCACTATTCTACTCTGTTTTTATGGATTTGCCTATTTTGAACATTTGATATAGATGGAATTGTACACTATGTGGCCTTTTGTGTATATCCATTGTATGGATATACAATGGAATGTGGCCTATATTTCAGAACATTTTGTTTGGCCATTCATCAGTTAATGGACATTTGAGTGGTTTTCACTTTTTGACTATTATTACTATTATGACTAATACTGCTATAAATATTCATGTATAAATTTTTATGTCAACATAAGCTTTCTGATTCTCTTGGTGTATATGCCTAAGAGTAGAGTTGATGGGTCATGTGGTAATGCTATGGTCAACATTTTGAGAAACTACCAGGCTGTTTTGCAAAGTGACTTTACTATTTTACATTCCCACCAGTAATGCATGAGGGTCCCAATTTTTCCACATTTTCCTCCAAAAATTGTTAGTGTTTTGTTTTTTATTATAACCATCCTAGTAGGTATGAAGTGGTAGATCACTGAGGTTTTGAAATACATTTCCCTAATAACTAGTGATTTGGAGCCTCTTTCTATGTGCTTATTGATCATTTATGTATCTTCTTTGGAGAATATCAATTCAAATCCTTTATTTTAAACATTGGGTAATTTTGTTTTTAAACTATTGATTTGTAGAAGTTCTGGATATAAATCCCTAATCAGATATATAAATATTTTCTCCCATTTGTGGGCTGTCATTTTATATTCTTGATGATGTCCTTTAAAGCACAAATATTTTGAATTTTGGTGCTATAGGTAAGAAATCATTGCCTAATCCAAAGTCATAAAGATTTATTCCAATCTTTTCTTTTAAGAGTTTTATAGTTTTCACTCTTACATTTAGACATATGATCCATTTAGATTGAATTTTTGTATATGATATGACATAGGAGTTCAAATTCATTCTTTTGCATATGGGTAGACAGTTGTTCTGGCATCATTTGTTGAAAATATATTCTTCCTCCATTGAACTGTCTTGTCACCTATGTTAAAAAATCAATTCACCACAAATTTAATGATTTATTCCTGGGATCTCAGTGCTCTTCTACTTATCTATATTTCTACACTTATGCCAGTTCTATATTGTCTTGATTAATGTAGCTTTGTAGTAAGTTTTGATATCAGAAAATGCAAGTCCTCAAACTTTGTTTTCTCAAATATCGCTTTGGTTATGTTGGGTCCATTACATTTCTATATAAATTTTAGGATCAGCTTGTCAATTTCTGAAAAAAAAGCCAGGAATTTTCAATATTTACTGAGGAATAGTTTGTTACAATGAGACCTAGGTACCACAGAGATTACAGAGATGAAACCCAGTCTTTAATCCTAAAAGAATCAACAATCTTGTAATAACACATATATGTCAACCATCACTTTATTGCCTCTCAGCTCCAGATTCACTCCAGAATATATGCCCTTTGATAATGGGCAGAATTCTTTCGAGTGTCCCCTCCTTACAGTGAGCATGATGCTAAGTTTTCTTAGTAGAGGCTGTTGGAAAGATGTCTCCTGCTGTTTCTGACTACTGCATGGCGAGTTGGTGGAGTAGGTTTGAAGACATCTGGTGGAACTCTGTTTTGGTCACATTCCTAGAATACGCAGTCACTAGGCAACCTTGTAGTTTCAGCCTATCCTGGCAATAAGCTTCCCATGGACCCCTTGGCATGGAAACTGGTGTCCCAGAGTCTTCCTGCCCACATGAATGCCTCAATTCCCTGTGCAAACCTGCATGTGGATTGTCAACAGACTGGGAGTTTTCCACTGAGACATTACTGTGTGGCTTGCCTGCTGCCTGGATTCCCACCACCTGTGCATAACCATGCATCTGGCTTCTGATCTGCTAAGCTCTGGCTGCACACTGGAGGGATGCTTCCTGCTCTCCTAGTGACCCCAGACTAGCTCTGGCTAATGCAAACCAGTTAACTTTTCTGTTTCTGTTATCAGGCTGAACTACACCTTCTCCAATGAGGTCTGTATCCCAGGTCTGGGGAGGGGGCCCCCTTACAACTTTGTTCTTCTTTGATTACTCTCCTTCAGCCCTAGGGTACCTTATAGTTTTCTTTTACTGTCTTTGTTTCTGTATATTCATTTATCAGAGTTTAATAATTCTTTGTATTATACTTCTTCTATGTAACCCACTGTGTGATTGGATCCACACTGATACAACAAATAACATTACAGTTCGGAATTAGTTGGTTATATCTTAAGAGATCTGCTGGTGAGATAAGGATTTGGAGCTCACAGTCTATTGATGGAATCAGGAAAGACTTAATGAGGGAGTGCAATTTAAGATGAGCCTTGAAGTATGGATAAGGATTTCCTTTGAACTTACCATTAGGGAGCTTATCGTTTTAAGATGATTGCTCAGAATGATGGTTTCCAGCTGCATCCATGTCCCTACAAAGGACGCAAACTCATCCTTTTTTATGGCTGCATAATATTCCATGGTGTATATGTGCCACATTTTCTTAATCCAGTCTGTCACAGATGGACATTTGGGTTGATTCCAAGTCTTTGCTATTGTGAATAGTGCCGCAATAAACATACGTGTGTATGTGTCTTTATAGCAGCATGATTTATAACCCTTTGGGTATATACCCAGTAGTGGGATGGCTGGGTCATATGGTACATCTAGATCGAGATCCTTGAGGAATCGCCATACTGTTTTCCATAATGGTTGAACTAGTTTACAATCCCACCAACAGTGTAAAAGAACAGAAAACCAAACACCGCATGTTCTCACTCATAGGTGGGAACTGAACAGTGACATCACTTGGACTCGGGAAGGGGAACATCACACATCGGGGCCTATCATGGAGGGGGAGGGAGGAGGGATTGCATTGGGAGTTATACCTGATATAAATGACGAATTGATGGGTGCTGACGAGTTGATGGGTGCAGCACACCAACATGGCACAAGTATACATATGTAACAAACCTGCACGTTATGCACATGGACCCTAGAACTTAAAGTATAATAAAAAAAAAAAAAAAAGATGATTGCTCAGATCTCCACTTCAAGGGTAAAGACATTTACAATCTGAATTACACTATTTGTCCCAAACAGCTCTCCTTTACTCCTAACTGACAAACTTACCCTGGATTTTGCTAATGGTCTGGGTGGAGTTGCTAAACAAGGATTTAGAGATGAGCAGAAGAGATACCTGAACCTAAGTGGGTCCCTGACCCCCAAACAAGAAATATTTAAATGACATCATCTCCTCATAATTACTTAATTAAATGTCTGAAAGAAAGGCTTTGATGGACTGTTTAGTTTAGTTAGAAATGAACACCCATAGCCATATGTACCATTTAATTTCCTCTCCAAATGTTTGCATACTGTTGTGTAGATGTGGCCTATATTTTGGAAGATTTTTTTTCCTTTGAAGTACGTCATTACACTGTTTTATTTCCTATTTGAACACCAAGTACACATTACTTTTCATTTCTTTTTGCTTGCCAAGTCTTTTAATTTACTTTCAT
Organism: Colobus angolensis palliatus; assembly: GCF_000951035.1. Taxonomy (NCBI): domain Eukaryota; kingdom Metazoa; phylum Chordata; class Mammalia; order Primates; family Cercopithecidae; genus Colobus; species Colobus angolensis. The sequence goes on along the minus strand of NW_012116032.1, from coordinate 628,470 downwards.
CTCTTTACAAATATCGAATAAAAAATAGTGATTTGCAGGGCTATTCGAAGCATGGTTCCTGGACCAACAGAATCAGCATCATTTGTGAGCTTATTAGAAAAGCAAATTTTGGGGCTTACCTCAGACTTAATGAATCAGAATCTCTGAGGGATGGGGCCCTGAATGTGTGTTTTAACCAGTTTTCTAGGTGATTTTATGCACACTAAAGTTTGAGAAGCACCAGTTAAGATTTTACAAATTGCATTTCATTTGAGACACATTCTAGAATTTAAAAAATATCTGTGATCTTAAAAGCCACTTCCAGTTGGGAGTGTGTATCTCCAGCAACCCTGATAGGTTGGCATCTAAATGCTGCTTAACATTTTTTACAGATGGGAGTTCACCACCTCACAAATCAATCTGTTACCTTTGGGAACAATTCAAATTATTGAAAAATCTCTAGGCCAGGCACAGTGGCTCTTGCTTGTAATCCCAGCACTTTGGGAAGCCGAGGTGGGAGGATCCCTTGAGCACAGGAGTTCAAGACCAGCCTAGGCAACACAGCAAGACTCCAGCTCTATAAAAAATAAAAAATAAAAATAAATAAATAAATAAATAAATAATCTGGTCATGGTTGTGTGTACTTGTGTACCCAGCTCTTAAGGAAGCTGAGGTGGGAAGGCTGCTTGAGCTCAGGAGGCTGAGGTTGCTGTGGACCATGATCATGCCCCTGTACTCCAGTCTGGGCAAGAGAGCGAGAATCTGTCTGAAAACAAAACAAAAAGAAGAAGAAGGAAGAAAAATCTCATTTATTATACATTTAATCCAAATTGAGTTAATTGCTCCTTTTGATCCTTGTTCCCAATCCTCCTCATGAGGAGCATGAAATAAATCTAGTTTCTTTTTTTTTTTTGGAGACAGTCTCGCTTTGTTACCCAAGCTAGAGTTCAATGGCACAATCTTAGCTCACTGCAACCTCTGCCTCCCAGGTTCAAGCAATTCTCCTGCCTCAGGGATTACAGGTGCCCACCACTACACCCTAATTTTTGTATTTTTAGTAGCGGGGTTTCACCATGTTGGCCAGGCTGGTCTTGAACTTCTGGCCTCCAGTGATCCACCCGCCTTGGCCTCTCAAAGTGCTGGGATTACAGGCATGAGCCACTGCACCTGGCCTAAATTCAGTTTCTTTTATACAGTGCAGACACTTAGATAAGTGAGACAGCTGTCTGCTCTCTCCTAAGAATTTTTCTTCTCAAGAGAGAACATTCTTAGTCCCTTTACTTTCCCCACCTAATAAAGCCTTTTGAATTCTTCATTCAGAATGTATTTATATATTGACATTCTGCTTAAAAACATGACATCCAGGCTGAGCACGATGGGGGCTCATGTCTGTAAGCTTAGAAGTTTGAGAGGCTGAAGCAGGAGGATGGCTTGAGCCCAGGAGTTCAAGACTGGTCTGAGTAACATAGCAAGACCCTGTCTTTACAAAAAAAAGAAAAGGAAAAACATCACCCACAGAATTAAATATAAACTTTTCCAAGATGTTTATCCAATTAAGGCTATTAAAGATTGTTCTACCAGATGTAGAAATTAACTGAATCCTCTCCTGGACTTTAGAAAGTTGAATTCCAAGCCTGATTTTGGACAGAACACTTAATTTCTGTGGATTTAATTAAAACTGGAATTACTATGTGGCACTTAAACCTGGGGAATTGCTAATGTTTAAGAAGCAGATATTGCCAATAGAACTTTTGAAAAGAATTGAAATGGAATGGTCACAAAAGCCAGAAGAATCAGTAGAAAGTCATGTTGCAGCTATTTGATTCTTTCTCTTAATAGGTGTGTGCTAAGACCTCATTCTGGACAAGTCCCAGGAGCCTGGGTTGGGCTTCAAGACAGGGTGTTCTTTGCCCAGGGTGCCATAGTTCTCCATAAGGAATCAGGGGTAATTGATAGATACAATGTTCTGCTGGTGGGCAAGGTTGGAATAAAGTTAGACAGTCCAAAACTGGGTCGAGCAGGCCTGCATGAAAAGAGATTGTTGGTTAAGAAAGGACAGATGACTGTGGATCAATAGCAGCGTGTTCTCATCCATGTCTTTTCATGCTTGCTTCCACAGATATGCTGTATGACTTTAAAGATCAGAAGACAAGTGACATGCCCGTAATCTCAGCACTTTGGGAGGCTGAGGAAGGTAGATCACTTGAGGTCAGGAGTTTGAGAGCAGCCTGGCCAACACAGTGAAACACTGTCTCTACTAAAAATACAAAAATGAGTGGGGCCTGGTGGTGCATGCCTGTAATCCCAGCTACTCAGGATGCTGAGGTGGGAGAATTGCTTGAATCTGGGAGGTGGAGGTTGAAGTGAGCCTAGATTGCACCACTGCACTCCAGCCTGGATGATGGAGCAAGACTCCATCACCGCACCCCTACTGCCAAAAAAAAAAAAAAAAAAAAAAAGAAAGATGCGTGAACGGTTGAAGCCCAAGAGCACAAAATTACAAAATTTTGGCACTATCAAATGACAGAAAAGTTAACAACAACCAAAAAAACAAAGGTAGAAAGATGTTGAACCCAATAGAATGCTTTTGTTGCAGTATAAAACGGAATTTAAACTGGCTAAACAAAAGAGATTTATTTGTTTGCACAATTAAAAAGTAAAGATGTAGAACCATCTTCAAGAGTGGCCTCATCAATCTTTCTCTGGGATTCCGTGGGCCTTGCCATCCTGCATGTGTTATGTTTATCCTCAGGCTAGGCCAGGGGGTCATTTCCTGGGGAAGAGAGCATGTAGCTCCTGAAGGGTTGATTGAAAGGCTTGTGGTTTGCCTTGATTAGCTTACTTCTGGACCAATCACTGTAGCTAGGGGGAGTGCCTTGTACTGTAGAAGGAGATAGTATAATTGTTTTTTAATGTCTCATGATATGTTTGGCTGTGTCCCCACCCAAATCTCATCTTGAATTGTAACTCCCACAATTCCCACATGTCGCAGGAGGAACCCAGTGTGAGGTGATTGAATTATGGGGGGAGGTCTTCCCTGCGCTGTTCTTTTGATAGTGAATGAGTCTCACAAGATCTGATGGTTTTAAAAATGGGAGTTTCCCTACACAAGCTCTCTTTTTTGTCTGCTGTCATCCATGTAAGATGTGACTTGCTCCTCCTTGCCTTCTGCTGTGATTGTGAGGCTTCCCCAGCCATGTGGAACTGTATGTCCATTACATGTCTTTTTTGTAAATTGCCAAGTCTCAGGTACGTCTTTGTCCCCAGCGTAAAAACAGACTAATACACCTCCCAAACCCCACAGCTGCTAAATAGTGAGGGAAGAGTGAGTCATCACTTGAGCAGACTGCAACTCAAGGCCTACATAATCTTAATGCCTACTGATCTCTTGTTTCTTCCAGGAAAAGCTCCAGGGAGGGCTTTGGAGGGACTGGTCCATGTGCTCTTTCCTGAACCAATGCTAGGTTTAAGGGGGATAGGCCAGAGTTGTGTGTTAGCTGCCAGAAGTGAATGGGAAGAGTCAGCACCACACAAACAACATGGAACGAACTCCTCATAGTCACCACAGTCCCTTCAGTGTGTTTTCTGGATTAGTGATAGTGATACCACAGTTATAAAATAGTCTCCATTTTCTGCTCCAGAGAATGATTTTATTTTCATTTTCATTCTTTGTAGAGCTTATTTATGTGTTTTTATAATCTGTTGACTTGGTTTTTTAAAAACTAATTTTCATTTCATTTTCATGTAAAGGATCAGTGATATCTTTCTTGGTAATCTGCAAATTCCTCCAAAGCAGGTGTCCTCTTCTCTTCTCT
>NW_012116032.1:621015-624611 GCF_000951035.1 Colobus angolensis palliatus | reverse complement strand
CTCTCCTCTCCTCTCCTCTCCTCTCCTCTCCTTTCCCCTCGCTTCCCCTTCCCTCCCCTCCTCTTGTCTCCCCCTTCCTTCTCCTTTCTTTTCCCTTCCCTTCCCTTCCTTTCCTTCTTCTTTCATTTCTCTTTAAGATTTTTTACTACCAGTTCAATCATGGATTTTTAGTAGTATGCTAGAGCTGGTTCTTTCTGGCTCTCTAGGGTCAATAGCTAAATGTTCAGAAACTTTTTGAGTTGGTTTTAAACCATTAGTGCCTTAAAATTGTCCCTGGGGGAGGGGAGTATTTATACCACGAAAATTGGAAATGCTACAAATCAGGACTCTTCTCCCTCAGCCAATTAGCTGTAAACCACTAATCTCATGTCAAAACATATTATAATAAAAGGCTTTTCCTGTGTTATAGTTCATCCATTAGGAAGTAAATTGTAATTCCAGTTTCCATTTTCTGTCTGTATTGTGTTTAAAGATTTAAAAGCATAAAATTATTAGGAGATTAAGTACAATTTTTCAAATAATATTGAGTCCATTATATATTTTTTTCTGATTTCAAAACCTGAGAGTCTTAAAAAATAAAAAGACAAGCCACAAATTGGAAGAACATATTTGCAAGTAATACATCTGGTAAACTATTTCCATCCAGACTATATAAGAGATACTTATAACTCAATAAATGGAAGACAAACCATCCAACTAAAAAATAGGGAAAAGAGCTGGGTGTGGTAGCTCATGCTTGTAATCCCAGCACTTTGGGAGGCTAGGGTGGGAGAACTGCTTGGGCCCAGGAGTTTCAGATCAGCCTGGGTAACATAGTGAGACCTCATCTCTCCAAAAAAAAAAAACAAAAAAACAAAACAAAACAAATATATATATATATAGGCAAAAGGTATGTCGAGACAGAGTCTTACTCTGTTGCCCAGTCTGGAGTGCGGTGGCACAATCTCAGTTCATAGCAACCTCTGCCTCCTAGGTTTAAGCGATTTTCCTGCCTCAGCCTCCAGAGCAGCTGGGATTACAGGCATGTGCCACCACACCTGGCTAATTTTTGTATTTTTTAGTAGAGATGAGGTTTCACCATGTTAGCCAGGCTGATCTGAAATTCCTGAGCTCAGGTGATCCACCCATCTTGGCCACCCAAAGTGCTGGGATTACAGGCATGGACCACCACACCCAATCTGAATAAACATTTAACAAAGAAAATACAAAATGGCTAATAATCTCATGAAGAAATGCTTAACACCATTAATCATTAGGGAAATGCAAAATAAAACTACATGCTATTATTACATACCTACTAAAATGGCTATAATAAAAAAGACTGACAATATCAAGTTTTTGCTAAGATGTGTGTAGAAATTGGAAATCTCATACATTGCTGGTTAGGAATGCAAAAACAGTGCAACTGCTATGGAAAACAGTTTGGCAGTTCCTCAAAAAGATAAATATATAATCTTTAATCTAGAAATTCCACTGCTAGATATATACCCAAGAGAGTTGGAAACATGTACCCACACAAAATTTGCACATAAATGTTCATAACAGCATTATGTGTAATAGCCAGATGGAAACAATCCAGATGTTCATAAACTAATGAGTGGATACATAAAAAGTGATATATTATCTACGCAGTGGAATACTATTCAGCAATAAAAAGGAATGGCTATTGATACATGATACAACATGGATGAACCCTAAAACATTATGTTAAGTGAAAGAAGCCAGACACAGAAGACTACCTTGTATAATTTCATTTACAAGAAACCTTAAGAAAAAGGCAAATCTTATAGTGACCAAAAAAAAAAAAATCAATTGTTGCCTGGACCTGAGAGTAGGAATGTAAGTGATTGCAAATAGGCACCAGGGACTTTTTTGGAGTGATGAAAATATTTTTAAGTGAACAGTGGTTGCTACACAACTCCATAAATTTACAAGAAATCATTGTACACTTATGTTGAACAAATTTAAAGATACGTAAATTATGCATTTCTTACCCTGCCAACACCTAGTCGCATGGAAGTGGAGGCTTGGGTACATTCAAGATTCAGCTTCACAGTAAGCCACCACCATGGCCGAGGAAGGCATTACTGCTGGAGGTTTAATGGATGTTAATACTGCTTTACAAGAGGTGCTGAAGACTGCCCTTGTCCATGATGGCCTAGCATGTGGAATTCTCGAAGCTGCCAAAGCCTTAGACAAGTGCCAAGCCCATCTTAGTCTGCTTGCATCCAACTCTGATGAGCCTGTGTATGTCAAGTTGGTGGAGGCCTTTTGTGCTAAACACCAAATCAACCGACTTAAGGTTGATGACAAGAAACTGGAGGAATAAGTAGGCCTCTGCGAAACTGACAGAGAGGGGAAGTCCTGTAAAGTGGTTGGTGGCAGTTGTGTAGAAGTTAAGGATCCTGGCAAGAAGTGTCAGGCCAAAGATGTCATCAAAGAGTACTTCAAATGCGAGAAATGAACACATAAAACTTTGGTGCATACCAACATGCACACGCACCCACTCACACACACAAATTATGGCTCTGTAATAAGGCTGTTTCAAACAGCCTGAAAGTTACAAATTCACTTACGCATTTCTCGTTAATAAGTAAAACTAATAAGCCTTCAGGGGTTTAACCTTTTCAGCTTGTTTCATCTGCACTCTTCAAACTTTGATGAGTGGCTCAGAAACATTGAATATGCATACTTTTCTAAGGAACAAGATTTTTAATCTTTTCCTTGGTTTTAGAATCTAACCTACTGAATGAAAATATTTTAGAGTTATGTTATAATTTGATTACTGCTTATATGGAAATTAACTATCACAAAGAAAATTGGGAGACATTCCCAGTCATACCCTTGTCAAAGTGGAAAAAGTTTTAATGATATAAAAACATAACTAAATAAAAACACATGGAAATGCATGCACACACACACAAAGTAAGAAATTTATGATTAAGGATGACTTTTGATTTTTAAAACATAATCTTATTCTATGTACTTTATCCAGGTAGATTGTTATTTACCTTTTCACATTATTTTCAACTGTGGCACATTATAATTTTCTCTGGGCACTGCTTTTATTATTTGATTGTTCTGATAATCAGGAAGTCATTCTTCATGCAATTTGAATTAACTCCTCTCTCCTTACAATCTACCTTGTGATTAAAAATGGGGAAAGATTTGGCTGTGTTCTGAAAATGTGCTGTGGCTGACCCGGCAGCCATAATTTCAAAGTTTATTCTGGCTCTTGAACTCTGTACTGGGAGGCCTTGAGAAGAGTTTGATGAAGGTTGCAGTGATTTCAATCTTTGAAAATTGGACTTTTTAAGAGGCCCCAGGTGCAGTGGCTCACGCCTATAATCCCAGCCTTTGGGAGGCCAAGGTGAACAGATCATTTGAGGCCAGGAGCTCGAGACCAGCCTGGCCAATGTGGTGAAACCCCATCTCTACTAAAGATACAAAAATTAGCTGGGTGTGGTGGCAGGTACCTGTAGTCCCAGGTACTCGGGAAGCTGAGGCACGAGAATTGCTTGAACCTGGGAGGCAGAGGTTGCACTGAGCCAAGATAATGCCACTGCACTCCAGCCTGGGTGACAGAGCCAGACTCT
>NW_012116032.1:578887-620965 GCF_000951035.1 Colobus angolensis palliatus | reverse complement strand
AGAAAGAAAAAGAAAATATGACTTTTTTATTCTATGAGGGATGGAACCCAGGAGGCAGAACAGCTAGACAACTGAACAGCAGAGCAGAAGTTTGTCGGCCAAGTTACAGAAATGCTTACAAGACTTTGTAGAAACAGCAATTAAAATGTTATTTTATAGATATTTCTGTTTCTCTGAAGTAAATTCTCTCCATCATCCCCAAACTTCAGCAAAGTCAGCTTCTCTGAAAAGCTTGTGTAAAAAGATGTGTACCAATCTTTCTCACTGTGGTTAAGAGGTAGATGGAGAATGCAAAACAGGAGATGAGCTTCTTGTGCGGATCTATTCAGGCTAATGAGAGTTAGCAAATGCTAAATGGTCGTTAGTAGAAGCAGAGCCAAAAGTAATCACAGAGACTTAGGCTTCCTGATACTTCTTAGAAATTTGGAACAGAGTTAGACTGCCTATATATATGGGTTTAAAAGAAAGCATCAGAAAGTTCTGTTTGTATTAATACATATCGATTGTTTTTGGAGGTCAGCGAAAGGCTTGAATATACTTCTTCCTTAGGCTATACTAATACTATAAACCTGACACAAGAAAAACTTTTATTTTGAGATAGGATCTTGCTCTGTTGCCCAGGCTGGTGTGTAGTGGTGCAATCACAGCTCACAGCAGCCTAAACTGTAGGGCTCAAGAGATCCTCCCACCTCAGCCTACCAAGTAGCTGGGACCACAGGTGCACACCAACATGCTTGGCTAATTTTTTTGTTTTTTTGTAGAGATGGGAGTCTCCCTACCTTGCCCAGGCTGATCTTGAACTACTGGGCTAAAAGGATCCTCCTGCCTTAGCCTCCTAAAATGTTGGGATTATAGGTGTGAGCCCCCATGCAAGGCCCAAGAAGAGCTTTTGAAGAAGAGAATTGGCATATGTATGTGTGTTTAAAACTACCCTCTGGTAATATTATTCTTAATCTTACAACAACATTATATTGATGAGATCAGATTCAAGTATTTTTTTAGGATATCTGCAGTATAATTTATAAGTTACTTTAACTTCTATTTATTCCCAGATCCGCTCTCCAAGGTTTATCACCCTCACTCTGATAGCTAATGTTCCTGAAATTCTAGATTTCTAAATAATGTCCTCATATTGCAACTTCTCAATCTGTCATTTGGGACTTAGCTTTTTTTCCCCTGTATTAGTCTGTGTTTAATTTGGGGAAATGCAACCACTCTAGTAATTTAGTACAGGGAATTACCAATTCAGTGCAGTGATTACCAAATTGCTGGGAGTAGGGGACGGGGTAGAGAAAAAGTGAGTGGGAGGCAAAGGCTGTTGCAGGACTATTGGGTTCAGTGGCATACCATGGTGCGTAGGGTTGATACAGAGGTCAGGTGGCTGCTGTTGTCACCTCTGCTAATGCCCCACATCCATGAAGTCCTAAAGAGACATTGGGATGTGAAGTCTGCCTACTGCAAACATTCTTCTTCTTCTTTTCTTTTCTTTGAAGACAGCGTCTTGCTCTGCCACCCAGACTGGAGTGGGATGGGATCTCAGCTCACTGCAACCTCCGCCTCCTGGGTTCAAGCGATTCTCCTGCTTCAGCCTCCTGAGTAGCTGGGATTACAGGCACCTACCACCACAACTGGCTAATTTTGTATTTTTAGTAGTAGAGATGGGGTTTCATCATGTTGGCCAAGCTGGTCTCAAACTCCTGAGCTCAGGTGATCCAGCTACCTCTCAAAGTGCTGGGATTACAGGTGTGAGCCACTGTGCCCGGCCTACTGCAAACATTCTTATCTGTCTAATCTTGTTTACCAGCTGCCTCAGCCACAAGGAAATGGCCTTTGCCTCACTTCTGCCTTCCAAATCTCAAATGAGTGCGTCTTATGACAGAACTTAAATTGCATCCAGAACTGTGGCTGCAGGACCTTTTGGGAAATGTGATCATTTTTAGCTTCCCAGCCTTCATAATTAAGGGGGTACGCTGAAAGTGTGCAAACGTATATTGAAGGCCAAATGATAATAAGTTTCATTCCCCTATCCCTGATGTAATTACACTAGCAGTTTTGGCTAAAGCAATACTCAGTGTTTACATTATCATGACTGTGCAAATGTTATGCAATGTTTAGCCATGCTGAGCACTACGCCACACCTTTTTCGCATATAATAATTTTCCCTGCAGTTAGCAATCCTCCCCTTTCATTTGCCAGATTTGCTAAGATATTCTTGCCGATTTACCAGATCTTATGAGATCTCTGTCACATGCTTCTCAATAATCCTTTCAATGTATTTAAATATGAATTGGGGATGGAGGGGCAAATGTGACAGAGTTGGTGTGTAAGTCTGGCTGCTATTGTTCTGAATGTAGAGTAGAAAAAGCAGCTGAAAGTCTCAGTTTTCAGCATCCAGATTTTCACTTAATCCCTCACTTCCTGTTTTCAGTCTTCCATCCCCCACACTATATTTGGTTTCAGGAGTTCAGGGTTTCTCTGAGTGAAAAATTCTGGTCCTTGATGGGTGAGGTGAAGTGGGAAAGGGACCTAGACTTCCAGTTGCTTCATAAACAAACAAACTGTACAGTCTTTCAACTAGGCCCTGATTTCAGCTTGAGCCTCACTGCTACTTCCCATAGGAACTCTGCTGTCCTAGCCTCAAGCCTCCAGATAACACTCTGGCTGGCTTTACTAGTTTCTCACTCTGTGGACCCTGAGGTTACACTGCTAAATTAGTTACTTCTGCTCTATCTTCTTTTCCACTAAATTTGGTGAGATATTTCTCACCTGCTATTGTCCGTTTATCTTTTTTTTCATGTACTTTACCGCCTTTTAACTCTTCTCTTTTTTTCGTCCATTTTTGTGGGATTTGTGAAAACAGCAGAAATAGATGTTTGATCTGGTTTGGCTGTGTCCCCACCCAAAACTCACCTTGAACTGTAACAATCTGCACATGTCATGGGAACGACCTGGTGTGATGTAATTGAATCATGGGGGTGGTTTCCCCTGTGCTGTTCTCGTGATAGTGAGTGAGTTCTCACGAGATCTGATGGTCTTATAAGCGTCTGGCATTCCCCCCCACCCCCACCCCTGCACTCATTCTCTCTCCTGCCACCCTCTGAAGAGGTGCCTTCCACCATGATTGTAGGTTTCCTGAGGCCTCCCCAGCCATGCAGAACTGTGAGTCAGTTAAACCTCTTTTCTTTATAAATTACTCAGGCTCAGGAAGTTCTTTATAGCAGCATGAGAACAAACTAATACAATGTTCAATTAACTACGCTAACTAGAATTGTCTGTGCCTTTCCCACCACAACCTGTATAAAAAAACCATAAGGTTTTTTTGATTTTCCTTTGGTGATTATGACATTTTAGAAATGCTTTACTGCATTTTTATATATAAAGAAATTGAGGCTCAGAAAGATTAGCTAATGTATTCAAGATCAAATAGTTAGAAAGTAGCAGAGTCAGAACTGAAAATTTGGTCTCATGAGTTCCAGGGTAGCATTAGGACCTGGAAAGTGACTGGTATTGTAGACACCCTGAAATATCTATTGAATGAATAAATAATTTTCACAGATTCTCATGCAGTCTTTGTGTGAACTATCCCATCATGTGCACTGGTAATATTCTGCATCTTGATCTGGCTTCCTATTTTACAGGTGTGTTCAGTTTGTGAACATTCTATTCTGGAAGGTTTTTTTTTTTTTTTTACTCTCATGAGAGGGCAGGACCTGGAAGATCAGGAAGGGCCAGGACTTGGAAATGGTCATAGGGAAGATACTGAATGGACGACCCTTCAGGAAATGCTGTGGGAAAATCTGGCCTGCAATCAGATCATGGTATCCAGGAGGAATTGTCATAGGAAAAACAGAAACAAAAAAACAAACAAACAACAAAAAACCCCAAAAAACAGGCCAGTCCAGTATGGAAACGCTGTGGAAAAATCTGGCCTGCAAGGAGATTATGGTATCCAGAATGAATTGCCATAGAAAAAATCAAAAACAACAAACAAACCTCCAAATAGTCCAGTACAATAGAGCGAATGCATCTGGGAGACTGAAGACTTACCGAGTACAGTCAAGCAGGTGGAATATGGGAAAAAAAAATATGAAAAGCTAAAATTAAAGTGGATAAAAAGCATATTGTAGATTTTTAGTAGATATTAGGGCCTATATTCTGAAAGGGAAGATAGGAATCAAGAACTAAAGCATTGACAGGTTTTCAAGAATAAATTTATGATTTATTTCTTAAATTATCTCCAGTTTTCTCATATCCTTATAAAACTGTGGTGATAAAACTAGCTTGGGTGCACTACAGGTTTGACATGTTTTAGTTGGTACATTATAGTTTATAAAAGAAATGACATGAGTATAAAAACAAATGTGATGCACTAAGTAAAAGAGTGCTAAGAGAAAGTACTGTGCTTATTTTTGTATAATATTTTATTTTTAAACCATTTTAATTTTTAAAAACATAAATTACTCATGATTCTTTCACTTTTTTGAATTTATAAAAATGTTTTTATGACATAAAGAGAGTTACTGTCAATGTCCAGTTTGACCGCAAACATTAGTTTACAACTTATAGCTGCATTATTGTTTAGATATTTTTTGGTAGTATAATAAATGGACAGAAAATCAAATTATACTTGCAAAACTGAATGAATTTTCACAAACTGAACACTTCTGTGTCATGAAAGCCAGACCAAGACAAAGAATATTATCAGCATTGCAGAAGCCCTCTTTGTGCACTGAAGCCACTAACCAACCCTCCCACCTTCCCCAACAAGAGTAATTGTCTTGACTTCTAACATTGTACATCAGTTTTACCTTTTTTTATATTTTATATTAAGAAAATCATACATTATATACTGTTTTTGTGTTTGACTTCTTTTCACTCATCATTGTTTATGACAGTTATCCATGTCATTAGGCATAGTAGATCATTTATTCTCATTTCTGTATATTATTCCACATTGAGAATATTTTATACTTTATTCTACTGTTGATGGGCTATAAACATGCCAATTATTTTAAAGGAAAAAAATTAATATAAAGAATTGGTTAAATAGGTGTTGGAGGACTGAAAGGGGAAAAGGAAACACTAAGATAATACACAGACAATTAACTGCAGGAAGCACCTGTCAGACTTGTGGACAAAGGGCAAAGTTAAGATCATTAGAACCTAGAAGTTTAGCGGAGAAGTTCTATGGAGATGGAATCAAGATCTCTGAAGAGGGGTTGTGGCTCAGGGGGTGCTGATGCCTTGGGACCTTGTAAAAGGGGTCCCCAAGGATCCCAGATGGTACAGATTCCTCTGAGGGGGATGAGGAGACTGGCTCTGAGAGTGTGGGAAAAACTGAACACCGCAACCAATTGCCAATGCCGGAGTGAAAAACCATTGTTGTAATGATGCTGACAGAAGCAGAAAGCAAAACAGGAAGGAATCTAGTTCCTTCTCCCTCGGCAAGCCTTCCAGTCTCTCTTTAGCACTTCCCTTGGTAGAACCCAACATAGATTTATCTGGCAAAGTAGAAATACGTTTGCAGAATTCCAGCCTCGACCTTACAAAGCAGAGTACAGAATGATAGTTTTGGAGCTGAGAAATAATAACTGGAAAACCAGTTATATGTAGTTTCCAGGTATTAGCTCTCACCAATTGTCTTAGTCCCTTTGGGCTGCTATAACAGAATACCTTGGACTGTGTAATTTATAAACAATAGAAATGCATGACTCACAGTTCTGGAGGCTGGAAAGTCTAAGATCAAGGTGCCAGCAGATTTGATGTCTGGTGAGGGCCTGTTTCTCATAGACGGTGCTTCCTTTGTGTCCTCAACGTGGTGGAAGGGGCAAACAAGCTCTCACAGGCGTCTTTTACAAGGGCATTAATTCCATTTACTGCGCTCCTGACCTAGTGACCTCCCAAAGGCCCTACCTCTTAATATCAACACATTGCAGATGAGGTTTCAGTATATACATTTTTGAGAGACACAAGCATTCAGACATTGGCATCAATAGTGCTACTGTGAATATTCTAGTATATGTTCTTTGGTAAATACATGTTTACAGTTCTCTTGGGTTTATATACAGGAGTGGAACTCTTGAGTCACAGCCTATGTATACATGCAATTTTAGTAGAAGTTGCTAAAGAGTTTTTAAAGTTATACCAATCTATACTGTCACCAGCAGTATATGAAAGTCTCAGATGTGTGGGTGTGTAGTAGCACCTCATTGTGATTTTATTTGTATTTCTTTGACAAGTAATGAACTTCAGCCCCCAAAATTTGTTGGCCATCTTGATATTCTCTTCTGTAAAATGCCTATTCAGGCCATTTGTCCGTCTTTCTACTGGGGTGTCTTATTTTTTTCTTACTAATTTGTAGGAGTCCCCTATATATTCAAGATATTAGTACTTTGCCAGATACATACATTGTATCTTATCTCACTCCATGAATTGTATTTTCACTCTTAAAAGTTACTAGTTACTAGTGTCTTTTGAGAGAGCAAAATTATTAATTTTAAGATAATCCAATATTTGAAAAATTTCCTTCATAGTTTTCCTTTGCGTTCATAACTTGACTGACTGCCTGGTAGAGAGGCCTAGCTTTCCCCTCATCTCAGCTTTTGACATGCCTTCCTCACTAAGCTTAATCATTTCTAGCTTTTGATTTAGAGTAAGAGATGTGTGATCTTCCTTTCCTTGAACACTTAGAGGCCACTGTAGGTTTTTTAATTGGCCAATTTCAATATTGTTGTGTCTCAGGGAACAGGGAGGCCAGGGGGAGACAGAGAGAGAGAGACAGCTGGTTGGTGGAGTAGTCGGGACACACACAACATTTACCAATTAAATTTGCTGTCTTATATGGGCATGGTGCATGGTGTCTCCAATTACAATAGTAACATAAAAGATCACTGATCACAGATCGCCATAACAAATATATTAGTAATGAAAAAGCTTGAAATATTGTGAGAGTTTCCAAATGTGACTCAGAGACATGAAGTGAGCATATGCTTTTGGGAAAATGGCACTACAGGGTTGCCAGAAGCCTGCAATCTGTAAAAATCACAATATTTGTGAACTACAAATAAAGTGAAGTGTAACAAAACAAAGTATGCCTGTAGATAATGGCAGTACTTTCCCCAAACGGATGAAACACATCAAAGATAGATATTGCCAAATTGCCTTTCAAAAATTTTGCAACAATGTATTGTTTCATTAATTGTATATGAACTCATGACATCATTGGGTTTTATCAAATTAAAAAAAGGAATGCTAATCTGATAAGTATGCAATTTTGTCATTTTTATTTCCATTTTTAAAATAAAAAAATAATTTTTTAATGTTTGCCACTTATTTTAATTTCTGTGAATGGTCTGTTTGTGTCCTATTGCCAATGGTTTAGTTTAGTTAGTTTATCGTCATGAGGAGGGTTTACAATTTTATAAGGTTAGATTTATAAGTTTACGTTTATGGCTTTTGTGGTTTTGGATTATGCTTATGAAGGCATTTTCCCTTTTAAGATTAAAAAAATTCCCTCTTTTTTGTGGACATTTTATTTTTTTAATGTAAATATTTGATGTTAAACCTAAATTTATTTTGGGGTACGGAATGAAGCCACTCTTTGGGGAATTGTATAAAGTTGCAAAAGTGCCCTTCACTGCTTTTAAGCAACTCTTTCTCCCTGACCTCCACCCCTGCTCTTCTCTAGGGTATTTTCAAAGTGTAAAGAGCAGGTAAATTGGAAGGTGCCCCTAACTCCAGAGTAAAAATAAGATTGTGGTTGCAATGTTGGTCCATTGAGGGGATAATATTCTGTATTTGCTCTTTTGATAGCAACCGTCATAGGTCAAGCTCCTTATGAACTCTGTGATTAGAATAAAACTTTGGATGCAGGCACAGAGAGTCTTTGGAATTCCTAGTCTGTAGACAGGTTTTCTTGCTCAGCAGCATTGCCAAAGAAAATAGCAGGAAGATGGACAGCTGGGAAATGCAACCAAGTTGTGCATTGGGTCAGGCACAGAAAACCTTCTTTTGGCCTTTTTATTATTTATTAAAGAATAAAATCTTTGTTCAAATAGATTATACTAAAAGGAACCACATTTCAGATTGACCTGTAGACAGGTTTGTATGAAAATGTCATAGCGCTAACCACATGAAAGAAATCTTCCTATGAGCTTTCTTATTTCAATATTCATATAAAGAATCAGGCAGGTACATCTAATTTCATAAAATGTTTTTTTAGAAATATTTTCATGAGCGTCTGTACCCATAGGATTAAGTAAAGACCTAGCTTGTCTAAGTGGAAGGTAAGTGAGATGCTATGATAAACAATTAGCTTGTTTCTTATTCAGAATGCTCTTATTTTTTTTTTCTGCAGGTGTCCTCTTCTGTGAAGGCTTACTAAAATATACCATTATCGCAGTTTTTATTGTGTGCCCCTTTTGTCCTTCATTTATTATGTAGTTCATAAGAGAATATAACTGAGTCTCAGGTGTCTACATTTTTATAAGATCATGTAATGGACAGGTGTCTTTAGGGACAACCAGCATAATCTCTTCTTAATTTCTCTATAGCATCCTTGAATGAGTCTTCAAAACTCTTTTCAGTAACAGTAAAATAACCACCTTAGAAAGTAGCCAATGGTAGTGCTAGACAGTTTTTTTTTTTTTTTTTTTTTTGGGGGGATGGAGTCTCACTCTGTCGCTCAGGCTGGAGTATAGTGGCACAATCTTGGCTCACTGCAACCTCCCCCTCCCAGGTTCAAACGATTCTTGTGCCTCAGCCTCCCCAATAGCTGGGACTACAGGTGTGCGCCACCATGCTGGCTAAGTTTTTTATTTTTAGTAGAGATGGGGTTTCACCATATTGGTCAGGCTGATCTCAAACTCCTGACCTCAGATGATCCACACACCTCGGCCTCCTGTAATGCTGGGATTACAGGCATAAGCCACGTACTTGGCCTAGACAGTTTTTATCATAGGAAATTTATTTCTTGTTTTGGCATAAATGGACTCAAATTCAGAGAAGAATAAGCTTGGTGGTGAAAGGACATGGGATCACATCATTTAAGGAATGTTCGCAAGAGCCTGAGCATGATTCTTTTGCTAAATACTCAGGAGAGGCAGACAGCTTTTTGAGAATATAAAGTGACTATCCTATGTGAAGTAGATTAAGCCAGTGTGTTTGATCCCAAACATGATTTTGACTTACTAAATGAGTTGCTAACAGAGCTGGTTAAGGATAGAATGGCTGCTTTAGTAAGATCCTGACTATAGCAGGAATAAGCAGTTAGCAGACCACTTGGTGGAATTACACTGCAGATGATATTCACACATTGATCTAGTTCCAACAATAGATTATGAGACTCTATAATATTTGCTTCCTTCTAACTTCCATCTGTTTCTGGCCCCTGAGACTCCTCCCTGCCTGCTGGCCCTAGCTTGGATGCTAAATTAGTTTTCTTGGGATGCTGAAACAAAGTACCACAAAGTGGTTGCTTAAATATGTAAATGTATTGTGTCAGATTCTGAAGGCAGTAAGTCCAAAGTTAAGGTGTTGGCAGGGTTGGTTCCTTCTGAGGGCTGTCAGTGAAGGAACTGTGCAGGACTTTTCTTGGCTTGTAGATGGCTATCTTGATGGTCAATGGCTTTCTGTTTGCAAATTTCTGCCTTGTATAAGGATACCAGTTATATTGGATTATGGACCACCCCAATGAACTCATTTTGACTTATTACCTCTGGAAAGACTTTATCTCCAAGGCTGGGTATGGTGGCTCACGCCTGTAATCCCAGCACTTTGGGAGGCCGAAGCAGGTAGATGAGCTGAGGTCAGGAGTTCGAGACCAGCCTTACCAATATGGTGAAACCCCGTCTCTACTAAAAATAAAAAAATAAGCCAGGTGTGGAGGTGGTGCATGCCTATAATCCCAGCTACTTGGGAGGCTGAGACATGAGAATCGCTTGCACCCGGAGGGTGGAGGTTACAGTGAGCCAAGATAGCACCATTGCATGCACTCCAGCCTGGGTAACGAGTGAAATTCCACCCCCCCCCAAAAAAAAAAGAAGAAAAAAGAAAAGACCTTTTCACCAAATGAGGTCACATTTTGAAGTACTGGGGGTTAGGACTTTATATGAATTTGGGGGGCAGGGGACACAATTCAACCCACAAAAGATATATATGGGAAAATTTGACCTGTAGGATAAAGAGACTGGCAGAGCTTATGAATTCTCGGAATTAGCCAGGCCAGTCAATATTTTGCCACATTTCTATTGTCTTAGAATTAGCAGCTTACCATAAACACTTTACTATGCCCATGGATTCTGTGGATCAGGAATTTGGAGAAGGCCTAGTTCAACTGGCTCATCTCTGCTCATAGTCTGGGGTCTCAGTTGAGAAGATCTGAAGGCTGGGGGTGACTCAAGGGGTGGGTGCTGGAGTCATCTGGAGGTATCTTCATTCACTTATGTGTTGGTTAATGTTATTTGTCAGCTGGGACATTAGTAGAAGTGTCAATTGAAATACTTACATATGGCCTCTTATCGTTGCCTGGGCTTCCTCAAAGTATAGCAACCTCAGGGGAGCCAGGGCTCCAAAAGTGAGTATCTCAGTATTTAAAATGGAAGCTGCATTGTCTTTTCTGATCTTACTGGGAAGTCATGAAATGCCACTTGTGCTGTCTTCTGTTGGTTAAACATGAGTAGCAAACCCACCCAGATTTTGAGGAGGGGATATAGGTCTTATATCTCTCTTGATAAGAGAATTTCTGACCATTAAAAAAAAAACACTATCTCTGTAGAGGTGATTTAGGCTGGGTGCAGTGGTTCATACCTGTAATCCTAGCACTCGGGAGGCCGAGGTGAGAGGATCACCTGAGCCAAGGAGTTCAGGACCAGCCTGGGCAACATAGCAAGACCCTGTCTCTACAAAAAAATAAAGGAAAAACAAAAAACCCGCCAGGTGTGGTGGTGCATGCCTGTGGTCCCAGCTACTTGGGAGGCTGAGGTAGGAGGATCACTTGAACTTGGGAAGTCGAGGCTACAGTGACCCGTGATTCCACTACTGCACTCTAGCCTGGGTGACAGAGTGAGACACCGTCTCAAAAAGAGACATACATATTTTGAAAAATAAAATGAAGGAGATTTAAATTAAAAAATGTATTGTAAAGGACCTTCTAAAAGATAGACAAGTTTTCCTTGTCCTGCTTTTGGGAAGCAATAGAAAACAGATTGTACACAGAAAAAATAAGGCTTGCAGAGCTTAGTCGGGCTTACTGGACACACACGGCCACTTCCTATACTGGTCGTGTGTGTCTTTCCACAACATAGAATAACTTTTGCTTTTAAAGTTAATCTCATACTCTGCAGGATCTGCTGAGGCCTTTAGAAACTACAAAAGCAAAAACTAAAAAAAAATTATAATTCTGTTAAGTTTTAAACAGAAAAGCATAAAATAAAGAGGAATAAGTGTAACACATTTGTGTGTGTGTGTCGGGGGGCGGGGGAAGGTTCTCAGGACTTGTCCAGATAATTGTACTACCTAATTTATTTATTTCATACAAGTCCTGAGCAGACTAGGGATTTTAACTGGCCTTGATATAGTCAACAGATGGCTTTCACTTTCTATGTAATTTCAGCTCTCTGTTGACTTTATAGCTCTTTTTATATATCTGCTTCAAAACACATTATAACTTGTACAGCAATTTTATCAAACAAGCTGGACTGTGTAGTGAGAAAATTATTTTCTATTCTTTCCCTTTAAACCTGCTTTTGGATTGACTCTTCCTTTCCTGGGTGAAATATTTGGCAGGTATAATAGCATTCTGGTTCCTTCAATCACAAGGAGGCCTTGTTTTAGCCAATAAAAATCCCAATCAAGGATAATATCATAATTTAGGATTCTGATCTAATTTAGGGTTCTCTTGTGTTCCAGCTTAGGCCTGACTGGGGAAAACATGCTCCGCTTTTTCAAGATACTCGAATTCTGTTTGGTAAGGGCTAGACTATGAAGAGTCTGTTTTGTCAGACTAGAGAACTTGGGCCCCATCTCTCTCTCACCAATGCACTGGAGAATAAAGAAACCCAGGTGAGGAGAAGTTAATGAGCAAATTTTGCCTTTCTTCTTCCCAAATCACTGAGGCCAAATTTGGTTGGTGCTTGGAGGAAAAAAAAAAAAAATCAACATAAAATTGGATCAAGATTGAAGTTTTAAAAATTGGATTAGACTAGGCTAGAAATTAATAACTGAAAGTAACCCCCAGCCTATGTAATCTGCTCAAGATATTAAAAAATAGGAAAGAGAGATTGTATAGAGCATGGTTAAAAGGAGAAGAATATGGTTTCATGTTGGCATTCTACTAAGTTTAGATCACTTGATAAATTTGGTTAAAAGATGTACCCATTATTTAGCAGGGACAGGGTGTAGGGGAGTGGTATGTGGGAGACTGTGGAAGATGTCAGGTTAATGCCAGGAAGATGCTTATTTGTATAATTTTGCTTGGAACTTGAAATTCAAATTTGCATTGTAAATTATAATATATAGCAATATGCTTTTTTGAGTTAGACATTCTGGATTTTTAACAAAAATCTAGAGAAGTTACATGACGCTGGGTCCATCTTAGATGATCTTCCCCACTGCTCACTAAGCTCCACCACACTGGACTTTCTCAATTTCCTAATGCGCTAAGCTCTTTGTTGTTCTAGGAACACTGCTATGTTCTGCTTAGAATAACTTCCCCCAAATCTTCTCCTAGCTAACTCCTGTACATCTCTTAGGCCTTAAATTATATATCCTATTTTAGAGAAGTTGTCTCTGATCCCTCAGCATGAATTGGGTGCTCCCTTGTTATAATCATAGATGACCCTCTTTTCTTTTTTAATCACTGTAATCTGTAATTATATGTGTGTGTGTGTGTGTTTGTTTTTCTCATGTCTCATTCTTTCACTAAACGGTAAGCCTCACAAAGGTAGGACTACCACAATGCCTGAAAGACAGAGGTTACTTAATGAATCTTTTTTGAATCAATGAGTAAATCAAAGTGTTTGCTTGATTGTACTAAAACATTCGTAGTATTTCTGAAGACATTTTTTTTTCTTTTTGTCTGGCATTGCCAGGCTACTCATACGGAGAGAGAGAATGAATAATTTACAGAATGAATATCTAGGCAACTTCAATTTAGGTGGCGTGCAGCAGAAATGAAGGGATAAAAGCAAGGCTTGAGACAAAGGATATCAGAAAATTCTCCAAGTAGTCCCAGTGAGTATGAACTGGATCCTAATTGTGGGACAGGCTTCATTTCTTATGCTCTTTGATTTTTCATCTCTGAACTGCTTTAAGGACACAGATGAAATGAGCCATTCTCACTTAGAAAGGGCGATGAGTTTGTGGGGATGGGGATTTTTCCATTTTGTTTGAAACGAATTATGTACAGTGGAATACATGTAGGACTGAATTATGGGAGCCTT
This sequence comes from Colobus angolensis palliatus, assembly GCF_000951035.1. Classification (NCBI taxonomy): domain Eukaryota; kingdom Metazoa; phylum Chordata; class Mammalia; order Primates; family Cercopithecidae; genus Colobus; species Colobus angolensis. The sequence goes on along the minus strand of NW_012116032.1, from coordinate 607,526 downwards.
AAATTTATTCTTCACAGGATTTTGAATCAAACAAATATTGACTGAGAATGTTTTGTAAATAATAATATAGTAATGCACTATGAAATAAGAAGTGGTCTGTGAAAGGAAAAAAAAAAGGCCAAATTTTAAAATCAAAGGTCACCTATTATTTCAGGACATAGCGTGTCTTTATCATTGTCACAAAAAACTACAGTAGAAATAGAAATATGCATCATTGTTATTTAGGATTGCACCTGAACAATGCTAATTTACACAAGGCAGTTATTTTATAAACTTTTGAGGAATGGGGCTTAGGTAGAAATGAAGGTTAGAATAAAGGTAGGTATATAAGCTTGTAGGGAGGAATATTTGTTTGTTTCTATCCACAAGTTGGGCCAATTGTCGGATGTCACATCACAAGCCAGATTCCAGAGGAAATGGCTGTTGACCTTTATTTCTTGTTCACTGCCATTGGACAAAAACACGAGTTTAACTTTCAAGTTGCTTTTGGCAGAGGCCTTGGGGTTACTGCTCTACCCCCAGCTCTTTTTTATGTGACACACAGAGCCTTGGCCATCCTTAACAGATGTGTCCTGAATGCTGTTTCTTGGAATAGCAAGTAATATGGCCAATACCTAATTCTGATGTATGGATTATCTCATTTAATCTTCATTAGTATTTATAATGCAGGTATTAGAATTGTCTCCTTTTTATGGATAATGACACTGAGGCTTAGAGAAGCTAAGTCACTTGCCGAAGATTATATAGCAGCAGTGACCAGATCTGAACCCATGCAATGGGATTCTAAACTCTGTACTGCCTCTCTTAATGACTGCCTATCGGGAATTCACTCTCCATGATGGATGTAGTGCAAACTTGATGGAATGGAAGGCAAATGTTAAATGCTATATGACTTGCCTTACACTTATTTATGTCAGACTGGAACTGCCAAAGGTCAGGATTGTTTGGAGGTCCATAAAAATTTTATATTGCTTGTCTTCCCTGTGCAAAGTGCTCATTGAATATCCTACCGCCAACCCCCACCCCCTCCTTCTCCATCTCTCATGGGGTAAAGAGGAGATACAAACTCCTTAGCAAAAGTAGACATTATGGTGAAAATCAACTAGATAAATGAACATCCCCCCCTTATCTTTATAAAGTATGAACATTGAAAGAAAATCAGAGTTTTTAAAAAAGGCAAATTATGCCATTACAATTTGAATAAAGAACTCCTTTGTTTCACAACATAAACCTTTTGATAAAGTACTATTTTAATATGTAAAAGATTAAGGACAAATTAAAAGCTGACACATTCCCTATCAATACTTGAAGTCTAGCAAAAATCAGAGGATACAGGTTAAATTTAAGCAATTTTCACAGCAAGGATGGTGTTCAAAGTCATCACCCAGTAGGAGGGTGGCCCCTATTCCCGAGTTTTGATCCTTGACCATGATTCCTGGTCGGCAGACACCCAAAGCTGCTTCATCTCACTTTATATCTCTCAGAATGCCCTAGAATATCTCTCCTGACTTCTCCAGGAATCCCTATTACCAGTCCCTCCTACTCTCCAGCTCTCTGACTCTTGATTTTGGATTATATTTAAAATTGCTATTATTGTACTATGTAGGCCCTTACTTAAAATTTCAGACTCTCAAATGTTGCAGACATACACTTCCTTTTTCCAAATTAGAAACTAAGAAAAATAATAGCAGCTCTCTTCTGTTTTCATCCTTCCCCTCTTTACAAAAAAGAAACTTAAAACTCTCAAAATAAAAATATTCCTTTCCATAAATTGGTTCTTCTTCCTGTTGGAACTGCATTTCACCAATATCTCATGACACACTTAATTCTGCCTCTTTCAGCAGTAAATTTGGGGTAATAATTTTCAGGGACAAGGCAACTCTGCAATATTACCTTATCCATTCACCAATGAATCAGGTAAGAAATTTTGTTTTTCTTCTTTTTCCCTGATAAGCAATTTAAAATACATCTTTTGTAATATTTGGATATAATTTTAAGATAGCACATACAACTTGCAAGGAATTTCCATTTCGCCATGGACAACTTACCCTCAAAGTCATTGTTTCCTTCTAGTTTTACTTTCTATTTATTTTTACTTTCTATTTAAGTTTCATTTTTTATGGTAGCTAGACATCCATTGTGTGGACTTAATCACTGTACAAAGTGCATAGTGCCCACAATATTTTTAGGGACCCACAAAAATATATGAATTTTATTTCTTTTTTTTTTTTTTTTTGAGACAGAGTCTCGCTCTGTCGCCCAGGCTGGAGTGCAGTGGCGCGATCTCGGCTCACTGCAAGTTCTGCCTCCCAGGTTCACGCCATTCTCCTTCCTCAGCCTCCTGAGTAGCTGGGACTACAGGCTCCCGCCACCTCGCCCGGCTAGTTTTTTGTATTTTTTAGTAGAGACGGGGTTTCACCGTGTTAGCCAGGATGGTCTCGATCTCCTGACCTCGTGATCCGCCCGTCTCGGCCTCCCAAAGTGCTGGGATTACAGGCTTGAGCCACCGCGCCTGGCCATGAATTGTATTTCTAATTCAGAAGGGAAAATATAATGATAATATTTAATAATTAATCCAGACTGGAGTGTATACCAAAGCAGTCACAAAATATAATTGTGTGTGTGCATGTGTGTGTGTGTGCGCGCGCGTGTGTGTGTATGTGTATTCTTTTCGATGAAGGAAGGGGCTATGAAAGCAAAAGTGCTTAGAGCTCATGAAAGTCATAACACTATGAAAGCGGCTAGCTTTGTTATAGCAAATGAACATTTTAAAACTGGCAGTCATATTCCATATTCTTCAGAGTTTTTATGTTGTTTGTGGTTTTGATGATCATGTGAACCATCCCCAGGTTATGCAATTTATTGGTCACGAATTAAAACTAAAGTGGAGTATAAAATTCTGAGAATATGAGTCTTGAACAATAAATAAGCCTTCAGGTATTGATATGTTATCTTAATTTGGCTTTAGTCATTCCTTATAAGTTTTATTTATTTATTTACTTTTTAACATAAACTTAAAATAAAATCCTATCCCCCTCCCCCACCAACTGAACAAACCCCCATTGTGCTCAAGAGAACTCCAGGAAAACCTTAAAACTGAGTTCCCAGCCATGATGGAATGGAAAGTCAGACACATCTCGTTAAACCCTCTCTTTTATGGTTTAGACAGAACAACTGATCAGCATTAGTGGTAAAATAGAGATCATAAGACTGACAGAACAAACTCTTTGTGGCAATAAGATACCATATTACACCATGATACAAACAGGACCTAAGGCCATGCCAGGCAAGGATTAGTTTACGCACCCCCTACGCTTAAATAATAAAGTAGGTTTTTCTTTTTCTCTGGCAGCTAAACAAGCACTGGCTTCGAGATAAGCAGTATTAAAACAATTTGCACCTCTACCAGATTCTGACCCCCACTCCCGGTTCCACCCACTCCCTGTTCCACCAGCCATAGCTATAGCTTTGATTGGACAAGAGATGGATTTCAATTAATTTCTCCTGATCAGAAGATCATGGACCATGGATTGGTTCTGGGCAGTTTATAGAGATTGTGCACTTGTACACCTTCCTGCCCTGAAAGGACCTTTTGATTTATAGGGCCTAATTGTAAATATATTTAAATGTTAAGTCTCCACCCCAAAGTGAACATGGGTCATGTTACATGCATGTTTGTTCAATATGCACGTGACATTCAATATGTATCAGGACCACCCTCATGAATATTTATAGCTGCTCCTGTGCCTGTTGAATATGTATGTTTAGCCAACCTGTTCAGCATAATACTTGCACTCCAAGCAATCTTCCTGTGAAGTGCCTGTCTCTGGTCTTTGTGGGAGGCATGCTGCCCAGTCTACAAGATGGCCACCTTGCAGGCTGTAACCCTGTAGAAAAAACAAAATCTCTACTTTTCTAAATCTACATTTATAAATCCTATTTTTTTTTAAGTTAACATAAAACAAGGTTTTTAAATGTAACATTATTGGCTTTGTTTACCTTTATTATTTTCTAAAACGATGGCACCATCTACTGGTAGTTTAAAGAACAGTTCTACATGCTTAGATTAATGGAAATAGTTCAATCCTACATCCCATGTATTTACAAAATGAAGACAGTTTATGTTACTCCCTCCTCCTCTTGCCAATTCAATGCCTTTTAAAAAATCTACTCTGTCCCTTAAAAGTCCGTTTTTACCTCTCCAGCAATGCCATCTACTTCTGTAGTTTCTATTGAACTATAATGTTCAAACTCCAACTCTGATATTTTTTCCTGATGTTTTCCTGGCTTTGTCTTTTCAACTGCTAACTGAACTGGATACCTTTTCAACTCCAGCTGAAAGGCATCAGTTAGATTAAGGATGGCTGCTGTTAATCTGTCTCTGGCAGCACCTCATACTCATCAGAAGTCCGTCTTTGTCTCATCTCGCATAGGACAACTCTCTGTTGTACTTTGCCTTTATTTCCAGAAACTGCCTTCTGTGTCCATACCTTCTGCTTTTATAGTCCAGCTCATCTACCCAACTCACATCTTTGTCATCTATGCCTTTCTCTATGGAAATTTTCTGGCGCTGACCTATTTCTGGCTATGGAACCTCTTGACTATGACTTCTTCCCCTTGCTGGATCATTCCTGACAACAACTCTCAGATGCTGCATTCTCTGAAGGACTTAGATGCTTAGAGCCCTTAGATGACAAGCCCTTTGTCACCAGTAGTTATACTGGCTGCTTATCAGAGTGTCTGGGAACCCTTCTTAAAACTCCAGTTACTCAGATCTCACAGCAATTTGATTTAGTAGCTCTGCTGGAGACCCTGGGAATTTTAATAAATGCCTCAGAAGATTTCTGGTGCAACTGTTTTGCACTGGTTTGGGAACCAACAGCCCACAAGATAAATTATGCTTCACAGAACACAAAACTCTGCATAAAGTGGCCCAAGTCTATCCTTGCGGTTTCATATTTTGCCATCTGACCTGCCATTTCTTCTGCAGGCACTTTCCTTACTCCTTGTTCTTTCTCTTTTTGCTCCTTCCTAGTTGGAAAATTTCTTCTCATCTTTTTTTTTATGTTTATTTTTCGAGACAGAGTTTTGCTCTTGTCGCCCAGGCTGGAGTGTGGCATTATGATCTCGATTCACTGCAAACTCCGCCTCCTGATTCAAGTAATTCTCATGCCTCAGCCTCCTGAGTAGCTGGGACTACAGGCGCCTGCCACCATGCCTGGCTAATTTTGTATTTTTGGTAGAAACAGGGTTTCACCATGTTGGCCAGACTGGTCTTGAACTCCTGACCTCAGGTGATCTGCCCACTTCGGCCTCCCAAAATGCTGGGATTACAGGCATGAGCCATCGTGCCCAGCCTTCTTCTCATCTTTTAAATCACAGGTCAAATATCATCTTCTCTTCAGGGATTCTTTGTACTCTTCTTTTGTCTCCCTTTTCATTAAGCAAAATTAATATTTCTTTTATCTGTGCCACTACACCTCAATTGTAGCTCATATACATAGTCAGATTCACACTCTGAATCCAGATGTTTATGTCCTAAAAAACCTAGATAGTAAGTGATCATTAAAACATGGTCCGTGGATCTTCTGCTTCAGAGTCATCTAGGGTATGTGATCAATGATAGATTTTCACTGCAGATCTCCTGAATTAGACTCTCTGGGGATGAAGTATGCAATTGGTAAAACAAATAGTGCGGGTAAGTCTTCTGTTCATTAAAATTTGAGAACCATGGTTCTATCAGCTGTAGACATTCAGGACATCAGTTGAAGTGACAATTCTTCCATGAACTGCATTAATCAACAGGACATCTGTCAGAAGGTCAGAGCACTCACATCGTTATCAGCAGCAAGGCCAAGGAGTTGGCTGCAGTTATCAGTGTTGAAGTTAGTGTTAGTGGTACCACTGCTTACTTTTTTTTTTTTAAACCATCAGTTTTCCTTTTAAACAGTCCTCCCAATTAAAAACAATGCTAGGTAAAAGAAAATATACTTGAGAGCAGCATCTTATTTATGTGTTAAACCATGGTTCTTCTCCTAAAACCTTAACATTCCCTGGCCTTAGAATATATTATAATCCTAAATTTAAGAGGATGATCTATATTGTTATACTGTCATCTTCATTTCCCTCTTATGCACTTGTTGAGATTAGGACCCTTATCTAATTGTTCCTCAGTCTTTTTAACCTGAAGTCTCCAGGTATTTTTAAAAAATAATTTTAACTTTTATTTTAGATTCAGAGGGTATATGTGCAAATTTGTTACATGATCATATTGTGTGATGCTACGGTTTGGGATATGATTGAATTTGTCACTCAAGAAGAGAGCATAGTACCCAATAGTTTATTTTTCAACCCTTGCCCCTGCCCTTCCTCCCCACCTCTAGTAGTCCCCAGTGTCTATTGTTCCCATCTTTATGTCCATGAGTACCCAATGTTCAGCTCCCACCTATAAGTTAGAACATGCAGTATTTGGTTTCTGTTTCTGCATTAATTTGCTTAGGATAATGGCCTCCATTTGCATCCATATTGCTGCAAAGGACATGATTTCATTCTTTTTAAGGCTGTATAACTTTCCATGGTGTATATGTACCACATTGTCCTCATCTAATCAACTGCTGATGGACATCTAGTTTGATTTCATGTCTTTGCTATTGTGAATACTGCTGCAATGACATATGAGTGCATAGTGTCTTTTTGGTAGAATGATTTATTTTCTTTGGGACATATACCTAGTAATGAGATTTCTGGGTTGAATGGTTGTTCAGCTCTTAGTTCTTTGAAAAATCTTTAAACTGCTTTCCACAGTGACTGAACTAATTTACATTCCTACCAATAGTGAATAAGCATTCCCTTTACTCCACAGCCTCACTAGTGTCTGCTGTTTTTTGACTTTTTAATAATAAGCATTTCGACTGGTGTGCGATGGTATATCTCATTATGGTTTTGGTTTGCATTTCTCTGATGATCAGTGATGTTGAGCATTTTTCTCATATGTTTGTTGGCAGCTTTGATGTCTTCGGTTGAGAAGTATCTGTGCATGTCCTTGTCCACTTTTTAATAGGACTGTTTGTTTTTTGCTCGTTGAATTGTTTAAGATGCTTACAGATTCTGGATACTAGACCTTTGTCAGATGCATAGTTTGTGAATATTTTGTCCCATTCTGTAGGTTGTCTATTTACTCTGTTGATAGGTTTAATTTAATTTAATTTATTTATTTATGCTGTGCAGAAGCTCTTTGGTTTAATTAGGCTCCACTTGTCAATTTTTGTTTTTGTCACAATTGCTTTTGAGGACTTAGCCAAAAAATCTTTCTCAATGCCAATGTCCAGAATAATGTTCGCCAAGTTTTCTCCTAGGATTGTTACAGTTTGAGGTCTTACATTTAAATCTTTAATACATTTTCAGTTAATTTTCATATATGATGAAAGATATACAGTTTCATTGTTCTGCATATGGCTCTCCAGTTATCCCAGCATCCAGGTGTTTTTCAAAATAATAATCTCATTTTTCACCTTAGGAGACTCAAACAGGTAAATGGGATTATAGATATTCTTATAGTTCTTTGGTAAACAACAATGTAATCACTGTGCAGTCTCTTTCCTGGACCAGTGGTATATTGAATTCATTTTTAAATTGACTCTTATAACAATGCAAACAATATAACTTTGTCAATTAAACATAGACACGTATTTGAAGAAGATGAAAAACAATAAAACTAGCAAAAACCAATTTGAGAATTCAATTAAAGTCTCTAATATAGATTAAATACCTACTGTGCACTAAGAGAAACACAAAGAATCAGCATGGTCCTGCTCTAGAGGAATTTATGAACTCCATAGAGAAAAAACATATTCATATATAAACCACCATACAAAGAGAGCAGAAAATTTTTTTCATGATGCCTACTTTTAAGCCAACCATTATAAAATTGGAGTAAATACTAATATTTAACTTTCCTTCTTTTATCCATCTTCATTTCATTTCCACTACATCAGGTCAGGTCCTCGCTTCCTCACAGTGATACTCATTACCTCTCAGTTGGACTAATCTTCTAGTTCGCATTTTATCTTCCAATTCGTACTCTACACTATTGCCAGATTGCTTTTTCTAAAACTTTGTTTTTATCATAGAATTCTCTGCTGAAAGTGCTGCTTCAGTTTTACCTTATCACTTATTATAATGTCAAATTTTATTGCCTATCTTGGCGTTTAGGATTCTCTACGGTCTCATGACAATGTACTTTTCTAGTGTGTTTCCAGCTCCTCCCTTGTGTGAATCAGATGCTCTAGATTCACATATTCCATATGCTCACGGCTTCCTCCTCATCCTTCAAGACCCAACAATCCAAAGTCAGCACCATTCTGTCTCCCAACGTCATATTATTTTATACTTTTCTGCCTGAGCAGCTTAATTTCCTTTTGTCTGGAAAGCCCTACCCTGCCATCTCCTCATAGCTAACTTCTATTCACCTTTCATTAAGCTGTTCAGGTGTCATCTTCTGACAAATCCTCCCTCCAGCATCTATGCATGGGCAATGTGCTCTTACTGTGTGCCCTCATAGCACTGTGCTGCTGAACCTACTACCTAGCGTGGAAACTATCTTTTATGGGTTCATCCTCCCCTACTAAATAACAGGAAATAACTTGCAAATAAAGACTTTATTTTATTCATTTTGATATCTTAGTATATAATAGTACTCAATGAGTGTGTCTTTTAAAGAATTTTCATTTGTATAAATATAAGGGGTACAAGTGCAGTTTTGTTACATGAATATATTGCATAGTGGTAAAGTCTCAGCTTTTAGTCTACCACCAGAATAATGTACGTTGTGCCCATTACGCAAATTATCAAATGATTATGACTTTAACTGATCCAAAGTAAGAGCTTCTCCATGAAGTTCTTCCCAAGCCTGAACTTCCTTCACCAAGCTCCAATAACATTAACCTTACGCCTTTTTACCTAATATCCTTTTGATAATTTCTGTGTATTAACTCTTTTTATTGGAAGTAACTGGAAATCCAACTCAAACCAGCTTAAGCAAAAAATAGAATTTATTGGATAATCAATTTGGAAGTCTAAATTATAGAGGTGTCTTCAGGAATAACTGGTTTCAGGAACTCATCCAATGTCAGCAGGATCTGGCTCTTCTCTTTGACTTGGCCCTGCCTTCCTCTGGCAGCCCCTAAATGTACCGGCTCCATCCTTTCCCATTCAAGTCCAGTAGAAAGCACGTGCCTTCCTCCCCTCTTCCCTATTCCCCCTGCAAAAACTTGAGAATCAGTTCTGATTGGGCCATGTACTTGTCTGGCTCAATAAGGCAGAGATATAAAACATCACTCTTATTGCTGGTGAAAGATATTGTAGAGGATAATCTTAGAGTTTAAGTGAGTTTAATAATAACTTGAGAATATTGTAGATTAGCCACTGGTTATGACAGTGTTAGACTGGCTCCAGTCTTTCCTGCAGCCTTTCCTCCCCCCACTAAGGGTTTACTTAGCCTGCCCCTGGCCAAGCAAAGCAGAACTCTATGTTCCCACAGACCTAGCTCTTGAGAAAATACATGGAGTTGCATACGTATTTTCTAATGCTGGGCATAGGAATATGCCCAATATTTTCTTTGCTACTGTAAGAACTAGATACCTCTGTATACCTCCTCTTGGACTGAGTGAGAAAAGAGGAGTGATTACAATGTTTGAACGTCCTTAAAATGTAAGGGAAATATCAAGCTTAAGGAAGGAGTTATTCCCTTCTAATAGAGCCCTTCCCTGAACCATTCTCTGTGATCAGAAGATGGGTTGGTCTGCTCTGAGTTACATGGACACTCCCAAAGGTAATGTGGAGTTCACACCACCTGCATTCTGACTGACAAGAAGAACTTGCTTTTAAACAAAATCCACACGCAAATACCATGAGCAGAGGAAAATTGAGCCTACAGGCAGAAGCCACAAACTTCCACTGTACAATTTACACTGTTATTTGTCAGGTCAGTACCCTCAGTTTTCTCATTTGTGAAATGGGAAGAATAAAAATATTTGCTCAGGTGTTACGAGGATTTGATGAGACAATGTGTGCAAATAGTAGTCCCATAAAAGCTTGACGGAAATGGGCCCTTTGACACCAATTTATATACAACTATTATTTGTTGAGAAAAGTACAAAGAATACATTCTCACAATGCATTCTTTGTATACAAAACCAAGGAGCTATCAGGCTGGGTATGCTAAGTGGACATTGCTTCCTAATTGCTTATAGATAAAGATGTGAATCGTTGGCTCTGCCTGTCCAGGACAAGGCTCAGCCAGGTTAGGGGACATATCAGTGGGAGTTGACCGGGTCTCTTGTATCCCAAACACAATCCTCTAAAATTCCAGCATAATTGCTTTGAGTGGTTATAAACATTGCCTTTAGAAAGCTATTTCACCTGAATTTGACATTGGGTATTCTCACAACATTCCTTTTAAGGCTTATTCCAGACATCATAAATAATAAAAATGTATAAACACGTGCTGGTATGGTTTGGATGTTTTGTACCTTCCAGATCTCATGTTGAAATGTGACCTTCAAATGTTGAAGGTGGGCCTAGTGGGAGGTGTTTGGGTTATGGGGGCAGATCCCTCATGCATGACTTGATACTGCCCTCAAGGTAATGAGTAAGTTCTCACTCTATTAGTTCACATGAGATCTGGTTGTTTAAAAAGGGTGGCACCTCCCTCTACTCTTGCTTTCTCTCTTGCTATATGATATGCTGGCTCCCCATTTGCCTTTTGCCATGACTGGAAGTTTCCTGAGGCCTCACCAAAAGCAGATGCTGGCACCATGTTTCTTGTATGGCCTGCAGAACCATGAGCCAAAATAAATCTTTTTTCCTTATAAATTACCCAGTCTCAGGTATTATTTTATAGCAATAGAAAATGGACTAACACACACGCCTATATGCTTTTAGAAAGCTGTGCAACCTGGAACTAGTATTAGATTTTCTGGTAAAATTTGTACTAAACTACTACTACTTATACCATAGGTTCTAGGTAGTAATGACTAGGCATCCTATATGACCATCTGCGTTTATGTAAGAACACGAAGGCAGTCCAAAGATGCAGAGTATCAGGAAGAGAGCTCTGGGATCAACATTCAGGAAGGGCCACATTATTATCTCAGCACTGCTTTCCCTGAAGGATGACCATAATGAAAGAGGAAGGTAATGCAGGACTCTGACCTCATCAGAGGTAATGTTGAATAAATGCCAATTACTACTCAGCTCCTAAGAGGACCTAATGCTGGCTGCTATCTCATGCCAGTAGAAGCATAACTTGATTTAACCATCCAAGAGGGCAATATATACCAAAAACTTTAAAATGTTCATATCCTTGCGACAGAATTCCACCTCCAGGGATTTATCTTAAGGCTGCGTAGAGGCATTTTTTGTAGTATCACCCAACCTATGCCTCCTTTCTCTGGACCCGAGGGAAAGACTCTCATGTCAGTGAGCTTGGGGAGGAGAGAAAGCCACTAGGTACAAGGAAGGGAAGAGTTATCAGTGGACAGCACAATGAATTCAGGCTATGACACATCCTCTCTGCTTCAAACAAACAGCAATGCTAGACAAGTTTTATAAGAAGGTATGTGGAAGTACCTGGCCAACTCAAAACAAGGCAAACATTTCCATAGACCACAAATAAGACTTGAAAAATTATAGGAGAGAACACAGATGAAATCAAGAACCTGCCAGACTCCAGATCCCAATGTGGGCATCAAAGGCAAATAGGATTTTGGAGAAGATGCAGACCCCTGCCACTGCCCCGCCCCCTGAAACTGAAGAAAGCGCTTTTGTGAAATGTAAGGATCATCCCACATGGACAAAGCACTCGGGTGAGAAAGATGGGGTGGAAGAAGTGAGTATCATTTCTGGTGTTGATAAGTAAGGAATGACTGGGTGCATTTTCAAAGTAAGAAGTAGTTCGCTTCATCACAGACTAACACCTAGAATAAGAATGTATGTAAGAAAAGGAGGTATAAGCATAAGACACACAACACATAAGAAAAAAAACCTAGTTGTGTTAGTTATGTGACCTTTAGCAGTTTCTTAGTTAGAAGGATTTGGAGATCGCTATCAGAACCTACTGTGTATCTGTTATTTATTTAATATAAATACGAATTTTAAATTGCATCTCTCTGTCATACACACAGATACAGGCCGAAAGTGAAAATGAGTGTCTTCTGAGGGAAGTGACAGAGATGGCAATTTCTGGTGATTTTACATCCGGTGTTTCCAGTTCCTCATGAGGCTAATTACCTAAGGTTGTGGGTTTTGTGTAATAACCCTGGATCCTTATATTAAGTTTCACTTTTTAACTTAAGTTCTTTTCTACTTATTTGAGTGATTTTTTGTTCTTTAAACAAAGGGAGCCTTGGCTAAGCCGAGAAATAATAGGCCTGGACCCAAATTTTATGTATGAGGATGTTTGCTGAGGAACTATGTTTAACAGTGAAAAAGTGAAAGGAATGTAAACACATCGTATAGGGAGGGTTAAGTCAGTGCCGGAGTGGTCATATGCTGCAAGAGCATGCAGCTATTAAAAGTGTATTATAAAAGAAACATGAAAAGTTTGGGCAAATGTACATAAGGTTATTTAGGAGGGAGGGGGTCTTACGTTTTTCATTGTCATCTCTTCCTCTGAAGTCCTGCTGAGATTCTACTTTCTGTTATGTTCTCACTTCTTGCCCTTTCCCTCAGTTTTCTTAAAACACAACTCATATCAACATTCACATAGATGAGAATTCATTAAACATCCAGGGGTGTCACGGCAAGGGATTTGCATTATGGGATAGCAGGACACATGGCAAGCAATGTAACACTAGATGCTAGACATTCTTGTTCTTGAATGTCTCTAGGGAATTCCCAACACTGAGAACTTCTTCCTGGCTTCTCTCTCACTTCTCTCTTTGGCTCTTTCATTTCTCAGAAAGTCTCAAAATCCTTTTACTTATTAGGCAAAACAATTCAATTTTGCCATTCTTCTGCTTACTATACTATACTATGTCCTGGGGACAATCACTTCACTTCACAATGAAATAATTTATTAAGGAACAAAAGATAGCGCTCTTCTCAAAGAAAACTGCCATTTCAGTCTTTTAAATAACATCTCTTTGTTCTCTCTACTGTATCTAACTCCTCCGCTGCCCCTTAAGACTGATAAAATGTATAATGTATAACAAAAATATGAAACTATGTTCATCTCTGAGTAGTGAATATCATTTTTCTTCTTTATTATTTTCTATTTTTAAATTTTCTAGAGTGTACATGTAGCTTTTAAAAATCAGAAAAAGGTTATAAAAATTATGATTCTGGTAGTGTTTTAATCAGGGTAAGTTAACTGCTGAATAAAAGCTTCAAGATTTTTAGCAGCTTAATAACTAACATACAGTATTCTTTTTTTGCTCACACAATATTTCTACTAGGATATTGTTAGCTTCCTCCACGTGGTGACTCAGGAGCCCAGACTTTTTCTATCTGATGGCTCTGCCATTTACTAGGGTCTTGGATTCCTCTATTGGGTCTTCTGAATGTAGCTAGCAAACAAAGAAATAAATGGTACAAGATTGGGAGGAGTTATTTTTAGAAGCCAGGCCTTAAAGTGGCATATTTTACTTTTGTTTATTTGTGACTGGAAGATTAACTCTAGTTGTGTGGTCAGGAGGAAGAAAAAAATGAGGCTTAGTGAACAGATACACAGATCATATGTTGGAGGGGAAATATCATGTGCTTTGGATACAATAGGCCTGGATTTAAATCTCAGCTCCTCTAGTAATATAATAGACAACCTGTTAGAATTCAAATCATCAACATTGAACAAACACTAATTGGGGATCTATTAGTTCTTGGCATTGTCTTACGTGCAGATAATATAGAGACAAAAAATTCTCTACATGGGAGAAGAGCAACAGTCTAGTAGGGAAGTGCACAGTTCTCTCTGAGTGGAAGGACACTGCAGTGTGGTGGGGAAAGTGCAGCCGTAGATGTCTGTGTCGAGATACCCTGGGAGCACAGATATGCGAGTGATTAACCCAATGAGAGATGAAAAGAAGGACCCTGAAGAGCTTCTATGAGGAGGTTTCCTATTAACTTGGACTTTAAGGACAAATAGGCACTCATCAAGAAAGTAGTGTTTGAGGGGGGCATTTCCTTTGAAATAAAATCATTGCCAAGTCAGCAGAGATGAAGAAGATCATGCTCAGAAAACTCTGAATAAAACAAAAATCACAGGAAAAGCTGTAAACACAAGTCAGCCAGGTCTCAAATAATAAATACTCTGAAACATTCACCTTTGAGCAGATGAGTCATTTTTCCTCTAGGATCATGGGGATAATAAGCATTCAGGGAAGGAGGAAACACAGCCACAAATGTGGTCAAGGAAGACAGAGAAGAAGACATGTGCCCTTCTTGGATAAGTTACTATAGCCTTCTCTCATAAATTAATAATGTTGGGGCCTTGCCAATAAATGTCATCTTCTTTTTTAAGTAACAAATTACTTAGGCTTTCTCTGGTATATGAAATGTAAATAGGACTATCCATACAGGCAAGAAAGAGGTTGGGGTGAGTTTGCAAGGTAAGCAGTGCAGGTGGGTGTACCTAAAAGCCTCACAAACTCTTTTTCATGTGAGTGATAGAAACATCCTGTTAATAAACACCAACTTTGAATGGCGCACATATAAAACAAGTGTATGTGCATATATAGATATATATTTCAAATTCAAGTCAAGTTGAATTTCCATGGACTATATTCCATATGTGGTAATTCCATACTTAAAACTTTTTGAGAAGCCACCATACTTGATACTTGGATTTAAGCATCAGGTTAGATTGGGCATGGTGACTCATGCCTGTAATCCCAGCATTTTGGGAGACTGAGGCTTGTGGATTGCTTGAGCCCAGGAGTTTGAGACTATCCTGGGCAACATGGTGAAACCCTGTCTCTACAACAAATAAAAAAAATTAGCTGGGCAAGGTGGCACTTGCCTGTAGTCCCAGCTAGTTGGGAGACTGAAGTGGGAGGATCCCTTGAGCCCAGGAGGTGGAGGTTGCAGTGAGCTGAGATTGTGCCACTGCACTCCAGCCTGGGTAACAGGGAGAGATCCTGTCTCAAAAAAACAAAACAAAACAAAACAAAACACCAGCTGAGCTGGTGAATGCTGCCTGATTTTAATCTTCAAAAGAGGATTCTTCTTTGACATGGGCTGAGTCCCAAGGCAAGTTGAAGTTAGTACCTTTGTTAGTAGGTTAGTGATGTATAGCTACCACTAGAAAAGGTTTTTCTGATCTTATTTTGATGTAAGCCTTACCATAATGTGTCTTTCTAGACAAATCCATGCATACATCATAATTATAAACCACATTCTTTGGCTTATATGGTGACTGTGAAAAATACCAGCAGCTCCTGCTTCATTTGCTTCCTCCTTAGCTATGCATCTTCTTGTTTTATTAACCACCTACCAACTCCTTAATTCCCTAAACATTTACAACCTAAATATTTTGCTGAGGTACCTCTCCTTTTTTAATAGTAAGCCTTATTGCTAAATGTCATTAGGAAATTTAGCAAATATTGGTACTCTGAATATGAGAACTTATACAATTACTTACAGGGACTTAAAAAAGGACTCTGTCTCTTTTCCTTAGTGACATTACTTTTATAAAACATAATTGAATACTTTGTTGAAAGTCCAGCTACATATGTTCAGCCTAATGTTTTCCTTTAGGTTTACATAATTATCAGTTTAGAGCATCTTTCCACATGGTGAAGTCTCTAGAAATAGGAATCCCAGATGAAACCTACCTCAGGAATTTATCTTGTTAAACTCCATTGAAAATTTTTAAGCAAGTTATTTTTTTTCATCCTTTAACTTTAGACAAAGCCAAAGCAGAGAGTTTGATGAAAGATACATTATAAAAATAGAAGATTATTAGAAAATACACATTTTTAAAACCACTGTGGAAAAAGCTATAACTGCATCTTCTGGGAAGAAGACAAATGGAAAATCCATGAAAAAATTGATTATTAATAGAGTGTCAAAATTCCCCATTAGAAATGGACACTCTATCATCATTTTTCACAACATATTCCTCATCTTTTCACCAGAGAAATAAATGGTATCCAAGTTCTAGTTTCCATGTGTAATTGGAATTGGGCTGGCTGTGTTTCCTCATGGTAAAGGAAACCTTTTCTGTGGTATCTTAAAGTAGTTATATCCAGGTATGTTGGTCGCTATGCATGTATGAGCTAGTGCATAGTTAAAAGCAAGTCCGTAGGCCAAATTAACATTTGTTAAGTAGATGCTCAATAGATACAAATAATTTCAAAATATTTCTTGAGAAATAATACAGTTTTCAAAGTTTTCTTCTGAAATAGTTCATTAATTGCATTAATGGGCAATATTCTGAAAATTAGATGGTTTCAGAAGAACCTTCAAATAATCTAGGTCTGTTTCTCACAATGTGTAAGAGGTTAAGCATGGCAGACAAACTGGGAGTTGGCTTCCCAATCTTTAAGCCAATGCCTTTTTTTTTTTCACTGTGCATGCTTTTTGCCTTTTAGTATTACTAATATGAAGACAAAATTAGGTGTTTTATTTTGCTGAAAGACTCATATTTGTTTTTCTGAATATGTCTTACTCCATTGCTGCTGCTATAACAAAATACCTTAGATAAGGTAATTTTTAAACAACAGAATTTATTGCTCACAGTTCTGGAGACTGGGAAATTCATGATCAAGGTAGTGGCAGATTTGGTATCTGGTGAGAGCTCATTCTCTGTTTCATTAGTGGCACTTTATTGCTGTGTCCTCACATGGCAGAAGGGCAAGGCAGCTCCCTTCAACCTCTTTCATAAAAGTACTAATTTTATTCATGAAGGCAAAGCCCTCATGACTTAATCACCTCCTAAATGCTGTACCTCCTAATCACCTCCTAAAGGCTGTACTATCACATTGGGAATTAATTTCCAACATACGAATTTTAAGGGACACCCACATGCATACCAGAGCAATGGATGAACTACAATATACTTTTAGAAGAGGATTTAAGAGGTAGAATCAATGAACATACCCATTCATTTATAAATATTTTTCAAACACCAAATATATTCTAGGATCTGTGTAATACACTGAAGGTAAAATGCTGTTCTAAAAGAATATAGTGCCTGCTCTCTGAAAGCTTAAAGAGTAATGGGAATAAAAGTTAATAAATGAATCATGTTAACATATGTGTAATTAAAATTAGAACAATTCTCTGAACAGTTCATTACAAGTGTTTGACAATGGAAGCTGATCAGGCTTGGGCAGTCAGGATAATTTCCCCAAGGTTTGATACATGCCCTGATATCCAAAAGAAGAGTTGGATTTAACTAGGTGAAGAGAGGTAGTATGAGGGTGAGGTAGGGAAAATAAGACGTGAAATGTAAGCCCTGCGTGTGTTAGAGAAACTGGTCAGGTATTGTGGGATCAGAAGGTGTCTTTTATTGCATTGTTTTAAGGTGAGCAAAGTTGAGCATGCTTATAATGTGAAAAACAGACCCAGTAAGGGGAAGAGGTTGAACACACAGGAGAGGGGAGTTGGGGAAGCTCTCGAAGGAGAGGGAAGGGGAAGTTGTGGGAGGCCTGAGATGATGAGAAAAGTAGAGAATCAATGGGGAAGAGACATACCTCTTACTCTGAGCATGGATGAGAAAAAGAAGGTGGTTGAGACTTCACTAAGTATTCAGTGGTATCTAAGGCAAGACCATCTGCTGAGAAGGAGGAGATCAGGGTTAGATTGGGAGCTTACAGTGAACGGTAAGTGAGTATACAAGAAAGAGGGACAAAGACCAATTAAAAAATTGAGAAATTGTTTATTAGTGCCTATGAAATCAAACACATGCTCTAGAGAATTAAACTTGTTAGAGGGAAATGATATGCCAAGTGGTAAACCGTAGTGTCCCAGATGGCAGGGAAGGACTTGAGATCAGGAAGGATCAATGGATAAGTCAAGGGCTGGCAAGGTAAGAACCTGTCAGAGAGTAGTATTTTGGGGTTAATGTTAGAGTTGAAGACAAGGTTCAAAGCAGGGCGATGGGAGGGATTTACTAAAGTGTATTGAATCCACTGGAATTGACGAGGTTAGACAGTTACTGAAGCATACTGAAGCCCCTGGAACTGAGGACTCCAGAGCTCTTTGAAGGTAGAACTTTTTTAAAGTACTTTTTTTTTTTTCACAAAAAGATAAAGTAACATAAAGGCTGAGAACCACATAGTTGTACAATAATTAGATTATGCATTAATAATAATTCTTCAAAGTAGCAGATGGCAAAAACTTCCCTTTCATTTTTATTTGTTTTCTTATATTGAAATAGCCAAATGAAACAACTTGTGTATTGTATGTTGCATCCATGTATTAAAATTTAAACTATTAACATCATGGGAGGGAATGATGGAATAATAAACAGATTATGAGATAAAATTGAATGTTTGCACAGTGATTTATGCCACATAAAACAATATATTTGTTATTTCTCTAGAATCCTTATTGCTATAACCTGAGCCAGTGACCAAAACACACTGCAGCATGAAATATGCTTAATGAAACTGTGATAATCTCAATGTTGACATCAACAAAACATTAAATTCAAATAATATAATTATGAATCAGGAACATAGTAAAATATGTTCGGTATAAAATGTGCTAACATAATGCCTTTGAAAGAAGAAAGAGGAGGTAAAGTCCAGGGTGATATAATCTAACAGAATATTCAGTGTAATGTGCTTAGATGAAAAGAGGAGGGAAACAATGGAAGAAGATAGTTATCTCTTCTCCTTACCAGTCTGTGTTCTGGGAAAGAAAAGCTGAGGCTCCTCATTAAGTTGTAACCCGACTGGTTTACTATTCTTTTACT
The DNA here is from genome assembly GCF_000951035.1 of Colobus angolensis palliatus. Classification (NCBI taxonomy): domain Eukaryota; kingdom Metazoa; phylum Chordata; class Mammalia; order Primates; family Cercopithecidae; genus Colobus; species Colobus angolensis. The sequence continues at coordinate 588,610 of NW_012116032.1, read as the reverse complement.
TGGTGATCATCAGAAGATTTTGGCCAATATAAGTTGATAACTTTCCATAATAAAATATACTATATTTCCTTTTTTTCTTCATTGGACACTTAAAAAACGTGTATTTATAATAGTTTTCTTTGCTACCAAATCCAGTTAAAAGCAAAGAGCAGTAATCATACCTGAATGAACACAAATGTACTTGCGAGTTGCTTTCCCTGTGGCAACACTGTTGCTTGGGAAGCTGTCAATGCTTTTATTATCGTTGCTGTTATTTTATCTTACTAATGATTTCATACCCTCTTCAAAAAGTGTGAATTTCTTAGAGGATTTTCTTTGCCTAACTACTGTGCTTGGTGATGCAAAACTTTCATAACTTAGATAACTTTTTCTTTTTTGCTATGAAAATGCTTTAATACGGGTGAACACACAGCAAGTGCACACACAGAAAGACATGGCTTTCATAGAACACAGTGGGAGTAAATCAAGAATTCATGTCACTTCTATCTAACAGAAGGCTCTACTAGGCCACCTCCTCCGGGTCCACTCCTCAAACTCTCCCTCCTCCCAGTACTGTTGGTACTCGAACATCAGGTTGTTCCTGTTGTTCTTGGCCTCAGTGGATTCCATCTCATCCATGTCCTCACCGAATCACCAGGGCAAGAAGGCCTTGTGCCTGAACATGGCAGTGAACTGCTTTGAAATGCATCTGAACAGCTCCTGGATGGCCGTGTTGTTGCCAGTGAAGGCAGCAGACATTTTTAGCCCTGGGGGTGGGATGTCACAGAAAGCTGTTTTCACATTGTGGGGGATCCAGTCAGCAAGGTAGCTGTTGTTCTAGTTTTGGCTGTTAAGCATTTGCTCATCCACCTCCCTCCAGGACATGTGGCCCCTGAAAATGGCAGCTGCCATTAGGTAGCAGCTTTGCAGGGGTCGCACAGGCAGTCAGCATACTCTTGGCATCAAACATCTGCTGGGTGAGCTCAACCACCATCAAGACCCGGTACTGCTGGCTGCCCCAGCTGGTCAGCAGGATAAAGCCAGGCATGAAGTGCAGGCAGGTAAATGGGACCATGTTTATGGCCAGTTTCCCAAGGTCAGCATTCAGCTGGCCTGGGAAGTGCAGGCAGGTGGTGACCCCACTCATGGTGGCAGACACCAGGTGGTTCAGGTCACCGGAGTTGAGTGTGGGCAACTTTAGGGGTCTGAAGCAGATGTCATAGAGAGCTTCATTATCAACGCAAAAGGTCTCACTTGTGTTTTCTATGAGCTGGTGGACTGAGAAAGTGGTGTCATAGGGCTCCACCACTGTGTCAGACACCATATATATGAAGAAACCGCCAGCCACCTTTACGCTAGGTGCACAGAATAAATCAAATCAACTTTTCTTCTTCAGAGAAGAGTCACTTGAGTGCCCCACTAGGTTCTGAAACATATGGTAAGTGGGTCCCCATGACCCTGGAGGAAGGGTGTAACAAAATTTTTGTCGCTTCAAAATTTCTTCTCTTCAGATCTCACTGTCTGCTGACAGGGCCAGCCTTAGGGTGTGAGAACAGTGCAGTCACACAGGATCCCCAGCTCAGAAGGGCCCCATAATGGGGCTTAATGCTCAGCATTTTCTGTCATGACATTCCTTGTAGTTTTATTTTAGAATCTGGATTTTCGTAAGTGAAGTCCGATGGAACAATGGAGCATGAGCCAGGTACATGGAGCCTCAGCTCCCTCCTGATCGCCCCTCCTCCCACTTCCCCAGGATGGGTTCATGGCTGCCTGCTTCCTATGCCCTCACACCCTGGCCTCACCCTGCCTCTTCCTCTCTGCTTGCACCCCATTACCTGATGTGCCTTCTGCTTGAGGTGGTCACCTCAAGGGTGTTGGGGCTGAGATGGGCAGCATTCTGCCATTGCCTTTTTCTCTAATGGGAGCTTGAGCACAGATATGGGAGGTTCAGGGTCGATGTGTGCCCCACAGCATCTCCGGGCAGGGCAAGGTGGTGGCTGTCCCTGCCCCAGGCTGGCAACTCCACGGTACATTTGGCGAGTGAGTTGGCAGGAAAGTCTTTGGCCCACCTCATCCAGACACTGAATGCATGGCATGGAGGTTCCTGTTCTGCAGTGGTTGCCTCTCCACTATGGGTTGGGACAGTGGGGCCATGGAACTGTGGGAAAAGGAGAGTGACCTTTCTGCCCTGAGTAGGGCACAGCCTGTTAGTTTGGTGGATGCAGAGAGGTCGTGGGCTACATGTAGGGTCACAGGCAGGGCCCCTGGGTACCTGTGAAGGTCTGTACTTGCCCTGCAAGTATTCCCATGCCTGAGGGAGCACAACTTTAAACAGCAAATAAAAATCACCATGACACAAGAAGAGAGAGACACACTGTGGAAGAAAGGAAAAAATGTAATATTGTAGTACTTTTACTGACACTCTTTTCCTGACTTTTGAACAAAAGGTTCTGAATTTCCATTTGCATTGGGCTTTGCAAATTATGTGGCTGGTCTTGTCTGCAGAGTTTATCACTGGGTGGATGGGGGCCAGTGAGTCTTTTCGGAGGAAAGGTCCTGGAGACTTCTCTGATAGACAAAAGTGTCCTTGACTCACATGTAGTGGCAGGTAAGGACCACAGTCCTACACAGGAAAACCTGTGAGAAAAGGTGGACCCTGGATTTTTGCTCGTGGACAGCCATCAGGGCCTAGAACAGGCACCATACATTCAACTGGCTGTGGCAGGTAACAGCCAGCATCAGGGAATGTGGAGTGGAGGGCACTGCAGCGAAGTGCTTGCCTTGAGCAATCTGATATGGAGGAGGTGAGAGATGCTACCGCAATTCAGCTCCAGATGGTGTTGCTGTGCCAGATAGGAGCTCAGTATTGCAGTAAGAGAAACTGGAGATCCAGCTTGTTTGTGTGAAAAATTTTTATAAGTTAAAAAAATTTTTTAAATGAGACAGTCTGGCTCTGTCACCCAGGCTGGGGTGCAGTGGTGTGATCTCGGCTCACTGCCACCTCTGCCTCCTGGGTTCAAGCGATTCTCCTGCCTCAGCCTCCGGAGTAGCTGGGTTTACAGGCACAGGCCACCACGCCCAACTAAGTTTTTGTATTTTCAGTAGAGAGGAGGTTTCACCATGTTGACCAGGGTGTTCTCAAACTCCTGACCTCAAGTGATCTGCTCACCATGGCTTCCCAAAGTACTGGGATTACAGGCATGAGCCACTGTGCCCGGCCTGTGTGAAAATTTTTATATGAAATTTCAAATGCAGAATAGATAAACAAAACATATCAAGGAGACATATTTGAACCGGTGCCCCTTTGTTTGCAGGTCGTGAGCATAATATATTACCAGGGCTGTATAAACCCGTCTAGACTCAGCCACCCTAGCCTGTTTTTCATGCTTTGAGAAGAAAACTAGACATCTGAGTAGGAGATTAAAGACCCATAATTTACACTCAAGTGTGCAGTTATACAGAGTCTGGGTCTGGAAAGGATTTTGCTGGGGATAGACATGCCACCGCCATCAGACTATGAATGTGTATTAGGTTTCAACAACGACATCTAGTGGCAATGAAAGAAACAACAGCTGTGCTGAGCCAAGAAAGCTTTTCTACATCAGCCAGGCGTTTAGAGTGAGTAAGCCACTGGACTCAGAGTGGGAAAGGGTAGGTCTCAAGAGAGAGATAATGGATTTTCTATTAATACAGGCAAGTGGGGAAGAGAGTGATTCCATGGAAATATACAAGATATGATCAAACATGCATTCCAAGCCAGTTATATGGGCCATTCTAGTTACATTGCTACTGAATTGTTTTGATTGAATGCCACAGATGTTAAAATAGCAAACTTTCATTTAAGTTTTCCTCTTTTTCATGGAAATTCAATAGGACTCTTTCAGGAAGGCTTAATATTAGTATCAATTTTTGGTAAATGTTTTATGACTTTATAGCCAGATATTGACTAGTAATAATATAATTTAATGTATCTTACACTTGATCTTAGCCAAAAGGCCAAGAAGTGATATATGTGTTCAATATATAATAAGCAATAAATAATTACTGAGTCTGGCACAGTTCTAGGCTAAGTATATGTACTGGGTGTCTTATTTGACATTTAAATTCATCATAATATTTCTTGTGTTTTAACTTGAGGCAATGCAAGGAAATAAAATTTGAAATTTCCCTTATGTATTCATGTGCTGTATAAATAATTATTGAGCATGCACCATATACCAGATTAGATGCTGGGATATGATAGCAAGTAAGACGTTTATGCTTGCTATTTTCATGGAGACTACAATCAAGTATGGTAAGTGGTATTATGCAAATCCTTCACACAAATAATTAACATCAATTGTGTTAAGCGCTATGAAGGAGAAGCATAAAGTGTTATGATACAATAATGTGAGAATATAACCTGCTCCCTGAGAAAGAGATATTTAAGCTGAGACTTGAAGGATGAATTGGAGATGTATGATAAAGAGCAAGGAATAGAGGCAGGGAGAAAAATATTTCAGACAGAGGAAGAGAGCATTTGATATTGAATACAGGGAACTGGAAGCAGGTTTGGGGGCCAAGGCTCAGCAATTGAAGGAGACAGTAATGAACAATGAGGCAGAAAAGGAAGTTGGGACTAAATCAAGTGAGGCCTTGAAGGTTGTATCCAGGATTTAGCTTCTTATTCCAAAAAACAATGTGCGGACATTGAAGGATTTTAAGCAGTCAAGTGCCATAATCAGATATTAAAAAAAAAAAAAACAAAAAACAAAACCCACTCTGGCTTCAGTGAGTAAAACAAATCATACCTACATGAGAAAATCAACACGAGAAGCATTGTTTGAACATATAGGACTTTCGGAATTAACTATAGAACTCGATGCTTCAGGAAGTAATGATCAAGTAAAATTACTGCTTCGTGTGTATTCTGGGATAAAATAAGAGGTCTATGTTGGGTGTTTCATTTTATCAGATGAAATTTCAATTTTTTTTATCATGAAGGAGTCAAAGGAGTAATTTCTTATCCTCCTTTTTGCAGTGTTATTAACGTCAGAAGCTGACAGATTAAAAAATGATGTTCTACATGGACAAAGCCTGGCATATTTGTAACTTTTAATATGTAGCTATGTTAAACTGCATTAATAGCTAAGGAAATGAGTTTGGATTTAAAGGATACTTTTTTCTTGGATTGGGTTTTGGGTGGAAAAAAGGATTTTAGGTAAGAAGGATTTTTTTTTTTTTTTCCGTTTACTGGGGGAACCAGCTCCCAATATTTCAACATAGATTCTTTTGTATTTTCCTTAAGTGTCGGCCGGTCTGAGAAATAAACAGAAAGAGTACAAAGAGAGGAATTTTACAGCTGGGCCTCCGGGGTGGTGTCACGTATTGGTAGGACTGTGATGACGACCATGAGCCGCAAAACCAGCCCGTTTTTATTAGGGATTTTAAAAGGGGAGGGGGTGTACGAACATGGAGTAAGTCACAAGGATCACATGCTTCAAAGGGCAATAAAGATCACAAGGCAAAGGCAAAATTAGAATTACTGATGAGGGTCTATGTCTCGCTGTGCACATATTGTCTTGATAAACATCTTAACAGGAAACAGGGTTCGAAGGCCGGGAACTGGTCTGACTAGAATTTACCAGGCTGGAATTTCCCCATCCTAGTAAGCTTGAGGGTACTGCAGGAGACCAGGGTGTATTTCAGTCCTTATCTCAATAGCATAAGACAGACACTCCCAGAGCAGCTGTTCATAGACCTCTCCCAAGGAATGCATTCCTTCCCCAGGGTATTCCTTGCTGGGAAAATAATTCAGCAATATTTCTCCTACTCACACGTCCATTTATAGGCTCTCTGCAAGAAGAAAAATATGGCTGTATTCTGCATGACCCCACAGGCAGTCAGACCTTATGGTTATCTTCCCTTGTTTCCTGAAAATCGCTGTTATACTGTTCTTTTTAAATGTGCACTTATTTCATATTGTTCAAACACATATGTTTTACAATCAATTTACAATAGTGATCCTGAGGTGACATACATTATCAGCTTACAAAGATAATGGGATTAAGAGATTAAGGTAAAGACAGCCATAAGAAATTATAAAAGTATTAATTTTGGGAACTGATGAATGTCCATGAAATCTTCACAATTTATGTTCAGGGATTGCAGTAAAGACAGGCATAAGAAATTATAAAAGAATTAATTTGGGGAACTGATAAATGTCCATGAAGTCTTCACAATTTATGTTCTTCTACCTCGGCTCCAGCCGGTCCCTCTGTTCGGGGTCCCTGACTTCCTGCAACACCCATTCATAGTGACATAATTTGGCTCTGTGTCCCCACCCAAATCTCATCTCGAATTGTAATCCCCATGTGTTGAGGGAGGGATCTGTAATCCCCGTGTGTGGAGGGAGGGAGGTGATTGGATCATGGGGGTGGTTTCCCCCACGCTGTTCTCATGATAGTGAGTGAGTGCTCGTGAGATCTGATGGAAGTTCCTCCTTCGTTCTTCTTTCTCCTGCTGCCTTGTGAAGAAGGTGCTTGCTTCCCCTTCAGCTTCCGCCATGATTATAAGTTTCTGGAGACCTCCACAGCCATGTGGAACTGTGAGTCAATTAAACCTCTTTGCTTTATAAATTACCCAGTATCAGATATTTCTTTATAGCAGTGTGAAAACAGATTAATACACATAGATATGGTAGACTTTTTAGAGAAAGATTCATAGTATATGAAATAATAGATATTATTACCACTAGTTCTACTAGTACTGATCATGTGCTGAAATTTTATTGTCAACTCTCTCCGCACATCCAACCACACACAAACGCATATTTATTTCATTTATTCCTTACAAAAACCCAATGCTGTATGTACTATTATTATGTTCTTTTTAAAGATAAGGAGACTGAAGCACAAATAAGTTAATTACCAAATATCACATAGCTTATTGACAATGTAGCCAGAATATAAAACAATATTTGATTCTAGAATGACAGTTCATAACTATTACATTATATTGCCTTCCAAGATTGAAACTAAAATGTTCAATTATGGAAAAAATAATACATCTATCCAATAAACATATTACCAAAGTTATCCTTCTTCAGGAAAATTAAATAAGTATAGAGTAGTAATCCCAATTGTACAAACTTCAGAAATGTTTATTAGAGCTGTAATAGAATGCTTCCATTTTAAGAAGAATACCCTGTTATTAGGTATACTTTTTTGTAATTACTTTTCCAGAATATTTAATTTGATTTACAAGAAACTTTTATGAATGTACCCGTTACTTAATGTCAAGAAATGGTGAAATTAAGTAAAAGTTTTCCTGTTGACATTCCTTATTTTTGCTTTCTTTATTCTACTTTATTCTATTTTCCTTTTTGGCACCCTTTGAGTATTAAATAATAAAAGAAGAAAGAAGAGGAGAAGGAGGAGGAGAAAGAGAAGGGAAAGGAAAGAGGAAAGTGGGTGGGCAAAGAATACAAGTTGGATATACTGCAGATAATTTTTAAGTGTATATTTTTTCGAATAAAACTATCTGGTTCTCTGATTTTTTTTCACAGTCCACAAAACTGTTGATTTAGTTATAAATTAATTTGTCATTGTTTTTACTTTTTAGGGAAATGTATAATTACCTTTTTATTATTTGTAAGTTTTTGAGGTTAGTGTTTCCCATTTGTATCCAATACTTATTTCTCTGATTTTATTTCAATTTTGAACAATCCTTTTGGCAACAATACGTATCTTTTAAGATACCTATTTGAAATATAAGAATATGTTTATGATACCAACACATGCATGTAGTATACATAAAAATCATTACCTTAAATATACTTTATCTCATTTCTGAAGAAATGAAATTTCATGTTAATTTCACTACTTTAATTTCTTTTTGCAAACAATATATAGATGCCAGTTTACTATCTCTACCTTTTTCTCTCTTAAAAAGTGTTTATTATAAAAAATAAGACACATTCAGAGTTACACGTAAAGCATAAATACACAGCTTAATAAACTATTTTAAAGCAAATAACCACAATCCACATTTAAAAAAATGCTGCTCCAGCTTTCTCAAAGCCTATCTGGGTCTCTCCCATAGCTTTTTCTCAATTACCAACCTCAATAAAGGTACTCATTGGCTTGGCTTTTTCAACAGTATTTTTAGAAAGTGACATATACCTTGCACAGTATAAAATTCACCAGTTTAAGGTGTACACTTTATGGTTTTTAGTAGATTCACCAAGTTGTGCAACTATTACCACTAGTTAATTCTAGAACTTTTCAATCCCCTCCTTCCCCTGGATCCTGTATTTATTAGCAGTTTGTCCCAAATTTTCTCTTTCCATAATTTCCTTTCTGTGTCAGGATTTGCCCATTCTGGACATTTCCTTTAAATGGAATCACATGTGGTCTTTTGTGTCTGGTTTCTTTCACTTATCATTATATTTTCAAGATTCATCCATGTTGTAGCATATGTCAATACTTTATTCCTTTTTATAGCTGAGTAAGTATTTCATGTTATGAATATACTACATTTTGTTTAACCATTCATCAGTTGATGGATGCTTAAGTTGTTTGCACTATTTGGGTATTGTGAATAATAGTGCTATGAACAATTGTTTACAAGTTTTTGTTTGATCACGTTTTCAGTTTTCTCAGGTACATTCTTGGGAGTGGAATTGCTGGGTCATAGTAATTATGTTTCACGTTTTGAGTAACTGCTCAAGTATTTTCCACACTGGTTGCATCATTTTGCATTCCTTCCAGAAATTTATGAAAGTTGCAATTTCTCCACCTCCACACTGACATTTGTTATTAATATGTTTTTAAAAACAATTATAGCCATTTTAGTGAATGTGAAGTGGTACCCATTGTGGTTCTGATATGCATTTCCCTAATGACTAAAAATGTTGAGTATTTCTTTTCATGTGGTTATTGACCATTTGTATATCTTCCTTGGAAAAATGTCTATTATAATCCTTTCACCATTTTAAAATTGAGATGTCTTTATTGTTGAGTTATAAAAGTTCTTTGTATATTATGGACACTAGCCCTTTATCAGATATATAATTTGCAGCTATTTTCTTCCATTCTGTGTATTGTCTTTTCACTTTCTTGATGCACAAAAGTTTTTAACTTTTTCAAAATCCAATTTATCGTTTTTTTCCTTGGGTGCTTGTGCTTATTTTTTATTTTTTTGATATTACAGTGTAATTTTAATACAAGCTAAATACAAACACAGCTGTTGCTTTTTTGCAACGGGTTTGCCGCCAGAACAGAGGTGTCGTGAAAACTACCCCTAAAAGCCAAAATGGGAAAGGAAAAGACTCATATCAACATTGTCGTCATTGGACACGTAGATTCGGGCAAGTCCACCACTACTGGCCATCTGATCTACAAATGCGGTGGCATCGACAAAAGAACCATTGAAAAATTTGAGAAGGAGGCTGCTGAGATGGGAAAGGGCTCCTTCAAGTATGCCTGGGTCTTGGATAAACTGAAAGCTGAGCGGGAATGTGGTATCACCATTGATATCTCCTTGTGGAAACTTGAGACCAGCAAGTATTATGTGACTATCATTGACACCCCAGGACACAGAGACTTCATCAAAAACATGATTACAGGGACGTCTCAGGCTGACTGTGCTGTCCTAATTGTTGCTGCTGGTGTTGGTGAATTTGAAGCTGGTATCTCCAAGAATGGGCAGACTCGAGAGCATGCTCTTCTGGCTTACACACTGGGTGTGAAACAACTAATTGTT
>NW_012116032.1:559325-577892 GCF_000951035.1 Colobus angolensis palliatus | reverse complement strand
CTCAGAACTGTTTGTTTCAATTGGCCATTTAAGTTTAGTAGTAAAAGACTGGTTAATGATAACAATGCATCGTAAAACCTTCAGAAGGAAAGGAGAATGTTTTGTGGACCACTTTGGTTTTCTTTTTTGCGTGTGGCAGTTTTAAGTTATTAGTTTTTAAAATCTGTACTTTTTAATGGAAACAACTTGACCAAAAATTTGTCACAGAATTTTGAGACCCATTAAAAAAGTTTAATGAGAAAAAAAAAAAAAAGAAACACAATTGTTAGATATTTGGTTACGTATCCTGTGAAACAACATGCCAAGATCAACCTTGAGATATTTATAAAAACTAAAATTTATAAAATGTCTTCCTCAATTAACTCTAGGGACCCCATATACGAATGCAAAAATCAGAACTTATCAGTAATCACATCAAATGCTGAGCGCTGATTGAGCAGCAAAAAACCATTTCTAATTTTAAATTTTAATAGCTCCAGGTAAAAGCATTCTATTTCCTATGTATACTGTCTTTGTATTCTGCATAGAGTTCTAAGGTAAAGATTGTTCTGCTTTTGTTAATTGCCAGAAATGATGTCCTGTGTGGCTGCTTTGTCGTGGATCTTTCATTCTTCTTTCCTGATGGATCCTTAGTTTCTTTGGGAGGGGGTTTATGTGTTCGTTTTCATGGGATTGAGTTATAAAAGGCTGGTTCTGAATAGGAATTTCCTCTCTAAAAGCCTCTATGTTTTCCTTCGGCATAACCATAGCTCTTTGGAGCAGGATGAGTTTTATTTTTTGCATTTTCCAACCATTCCTTAAACCCTTTTCTTGCTATTTCACTTCGCCGTTGCTTTTCTTTCTCCTTTTTACATTCTTTAGCATTTTACAATGATTCTTAATATTTTTCTTTGCTTTTTCTTGCAAATATTCTTTTTCTAGGTCCTTCATATCTTCATTATTGTTTGGGCCTCTTCTCTTTCTTCTTTTTCTGAACCCACTCCTTATGATTTTCTTAATAATTTATCTTCCATTTACTACAGGCATGCACCACCATGCCCAGCTAATTGTTTTGTGTTTTTCTATTTTTAGTAGAGACAGGGTTTCGCCATGTTGGCCAAGCTGGTCTTGAACTCCTGACCTCAGGTGATCTGCTCGCCTCAGCCTCCCAAAGTCCTGTGATTACAGGTATGAGCCACCACACCCAACTTGACATATCAAATTTGATGTACAAAAGACATTTCTGCAACGATGTCTAGAATATGGTTAAAAAATCACTCTTAGATCTCACAAAATAAGTCATGTCTAGATTAGGTGGCCGTTGTCCATTTTGTCAGCCCTTTCAACACACTCTTTAATTGTTGAATAACCCAAACAAGTGGGCATAAGAATCAAAGTAAAATCTGTCATAGTCTCAACTTCAATAAATCCCCTCAGACTTGTTTCTGATCCATCAGCTATAACATTTCTCAATCATTAGTTCTTCTAAATTGCTCTGCCTTCTACATGAATATAGCTGTCATATTCATCTATAGATTATGCTTCTATTTCAACCTGCTTATCCTCAGCTTTATGCTTTTCAGATGTTCAGAAAGGGATCTCTACATCATAAACTTTGGTGAAATATGACTCAACCTCGGCTGGGTATGGTGGCTCATGCCTCTAATCCCAGTACCTTGGGAGGCTGAGGTGGGTGGGTCACCTTAGGTCAGGAGTTCCAGACCAGTCTGGCCAACATGGTGAAACCCCATCACTACAAAAATTACAAAACTTAGCCGGGCATGGTGGTGGGTGCCTATAATCCCAGCTACTCAGGAGTCTGAGATAGGAGAATTGCTTGAACCCAGGAGGTGGAGGTTGCAGGGAGCCGAGACCACATCACCACACTCCAACCTGGGCAACACAGTGAGAATCCGTTTCAAACAAATATATGACTCAACCTCATAACCTACCCAAGCCAAGCTCCCTGAGAATATAATCTGATTGAGTCAGGTCTCCAGAATCCTACCCAAAGGAATAGACAGTTATTTACGTGCCCCCCCCTTTAAGAGATCAGATAGATAAAAGAGAAAAGAGGAAAAGAAAGGACAGAAAAAAAGAAGATACCTGACAACAGAACCTTGGGCAACATCCACATTTTAAGGCAAGCACAGAATAAGAATCAATGAAAGGAGATGAGTAGTAGCATCAGAAACACTAAGTGGAGCATAAGAAGGCAACCTAAATATTAATAACAGAATAATTATTCAATTAATTGTGGCATATTTTTCATATGTAAATGCCATAGAACAGTAACAACCAATATATACTTAGCCCTCCACAACACCCTAAATGTGTCTTAAAATACAATGTCGAGAACGAAGTCAGATGGTGTGGTTTTTAGGTATGATGTAAAAAGCATAATCAATTGGCTGGGCAAGCCAGATGTGGGTGGCCGGGCAGTGGGGAACTGCTTCTCCACCTCCCCACATCTACTTCCTAGCTGATTGCAGGCCCGGGTCTCAGCCCTTCTCAGGAGGCTCAGATGAACAGATCACCTGAGGTCAGGAGTTCAAGACCAGCCTGGCCAACATGGCAAAACCCTGCCTCTACTAAAAAAAAAAAAAAAAAAAAATTAGCTGGGCATGGTGGGTGCATGCCTGTAGTCCCAGCTACTCAGGAGGCTGAGGCAGGAGAATCACTTGAACCTGGGAGACAGAGGTTGCAGTAAGCTGAGATTACGCCACTGCACTCCAACCTGGGCAGCAGAGTGAGACTCCATCTCAAAAAAAAAAAAAAAATTGATATGTCAGAAATTGAAATGATCTTCCCTTTCCAATTACTTTTCTTGGGAAAGCATACACAGTGCTACAACTGTTCTCCATATCACAAAGTCCAGAATTTCTGAACCATCTGTGATTCAATCTTCTTGCTCATCATCTATTTTTAATCAATTGTCAAGTCCCATTGGTTTCCTTTCCAAATATTACTCTTAGACATTCTTTCATAGTTTGGTCTCTCATTTGGACCATTGTAATGACTCTCTTACTGACCTCCCCATGTATAATCTCTGACACCTCCAATCCATCTTTCACATTGTCACAGAAGAGCACATTGTACCAGTGTACTGTACAGCAGAGAATCTACTAGCTGTATGTCACTATTTAAATGTAAATAAATTGCAATTAAATACAATAAAAAATTTGGTTCCTCAGTTATACTAGCCATATTTTAAGTACTCATGTGGCTAATTAGCGACTATATTGTACAGTGCAAATATAGCACATTTCTATCTTTCCAGAAAGTTCTATTCTGTTTAGAATATAGGCAGATAATAATGTCTTCATTGTTTGAATAATTTGTTATCTTTCTCTCTAGCTTGTATCAGAAAGTGCAAGTTTCTTGATGTGGAATTTAAAGCCCAAATTATTCTTCTAGCATCGATTTCTTTTTTTTTGAGACAAAGTCTTGCTCTGTCACCCAGGCTGGAGTGCAGCTGGGCAAACTCAGCTCACTGAAACCTCTGCTTCCCGGGTTCAAGTGATTCTCCTGCCTCAGCTTCCCGAGTAGCTGGGACCACAGATGCGCGCCACCATGCCCAGCTAATTTTTCTATTCTTAGTAGAGACAGGGTTTCACCATGTTGGCCAGGCTGGTCTTGAACCCTTGACCTCAGGTTACCAGCCTCTCATAGCCATCATTCTACTCTCTATCTCCATTAGTTCAATTGTTTTAACTTTTAGCTCCCACAAATTAGTGAGACCATGCAAAGTTTGTCTTTTTGGGCCTGGCTTATTTCACTTAACATAATGTCCTGTTCCATCCATATTGCTGAAAATGACATGATCTGATTCTTTTTAATGGCTGAACAGTGCTCCATTGTAGATATGTACCACATTTCCTTTGTCTATTTGTCTGTTGGTGGACACTTAGGTTGCTTCCAAATCTTGGCTATTGGCAATTTCCGTATGTTGAACCAGCCTTACATCCGTGGGATAAATCCTGTTTGGGCATGATGAATGATCTTTTTAATGTGTTGTTGAATTTGGTTTGCTAGTATTTTGTTGAGGATTTTTGCATCAATGTTCATCTGGGATATTGGCCTGTAGTTTGCTTTTTTTTGTTTTTTGTTTTTTTGATGTGTCTTTGTCTGGTTTTGCTATCAGGGTAATATTGGCTGCATAGAATGAGTTTGGAAGTATTCCTTCCTCCTCTATTTTTTTGCAATAATTTGTATACAATTCATATTAGTTCTTCTTTCAATGTGTGGTAAAATTCAGCATTGAAGCCATCAGGTCCAGGTTTTTCTTTGCTGGGAGACTCTTTATTATGGCTTTGATCTCATTACTTACTAGTGGCTAATGCAGGTTTTGAATTTCTTCATGGTTTAATCTTGATAGATTGTATGTATCCAGGAATTTATCAATTTCTTCTAGGTTTTACAGTTTATGAGCAACTAGTATATACTATGATCAATGATCATAGCAGCCACTAATGTTCCTTGGAATTTCTGTGGTATCAATTGTAGTTTCTCATTTTTTCATCTCTGATTTTATTTATTTGGATCATCTCTCTTTTTTTTCCTGTCTGTCTAAAGGTTTGTTGATTGTTTTCATTTTTTCAAAAAACCAACTATTTGTTTCGTTGATCTTTTTTTGCCTCAATTTCATTTATTTCTGCTCCGATATTTATTTTTTTTTGACCAGTTTTGAGTTTGCCCTCCCTCCCTCCCTCCCTCCCTCCCTGCCTCCCTGCCTCCCTGCCTCCCTGCCTCCCTCCCTGCCTCCCTCCCTTCCTTCCTTCCTTCCTCCCTCCCTCCCTCCCTCCCTCCCTTCCTTCCTCCCTCCCTCCCTTCCTTCCTCCTTTCCTTCCTCCCTCCCTGCCTCCCTCGGCCTTTCCCTCCCTCCATCTTTCCCTCCTTCCGTCTTTCCCTCCCTCCGTCTTTCTCTCCCTCTTTCCTTCCTTCCTTTTCGGTAAAGGTGATTTTCTCTGGTGGTATGTTTTGGTTTCTTGATTTTTATTTTTTGTGTATCTGATGTATTTTTTTTTATTTGAAGATATCATGAGGCTAGCAGATGATATCTTATGATCCATTATTTTTAAACTGATGACAACACTGATTGCAAAAACAAATAAACAAGTAAACAAAAAACCAATAAAACTCTACATTTTTAACTCCATCTTCCTGCTTTTTAATTATTTTGTTATTTCTATTTCTATATTATTATGCTGTCTATGTCTTGAAAAGCTGTCATAGTTATGATTTTTGATTGGTTCATCTTTTAGTCTTTCTACTCAAGATAAGACTAGTTTACACACCACAATTATAGTGTTATAATATTCTGTGTTTGTCTGTGTACCTACTATTGCCAATGAGTTTTGTACCTTCAGATGATTTCTTATTGCTAATTAATATCCTTTTCTTTTAGGTTAAAGAACTCCCTTTAGCATTTCTTGTAGGACAGGTCTGGTGTTGATGAAATCTGTCAGATTCTCTTTATCTAGGAAAGTCTTTATTTCTCCTTCATGTTTGAAAAATATTTTCACTAGATATACTGTTCAAGGTAAATGTTTCTTTCCTTCAGCATTTTAAATACATCAGGCTGTGACTAGAAATGTTGTCCAGGTGCTAAGACCTGGAATGGGGGCCTCAAAGCTTTGCCTGGTGCCCCATTTAAGTGTTGCTGAGCTGGTATGCAAGTTGCAAGACAAAGTTCTCTTAACTCTCTCGTCTCTCTCCAGGAGCTGTGAGCTTCATTACCCGTGGTTGGGGGAGGGATGACAAAAGCATTCCCTTGGCCCCCTTGGCTAGTGTCTCACTAGGTCACATGCTCCCAAGTACACTGTCTCTAAGCCTGGCACAGCCCCAAGACTTGCCCATGAATTGCAGTCCTTGTGGCCTAAACTGCCTTTTAAGTTTATTTAGAACCCAAGAGCACTTTAGCTCTATGGTGGTGGGGCCAGCTGGAACTCAGGTCCTGACCACTGGGCTGGACAATTCCCCTCTGGCTAGGGCTGGTCTAAATGCTCCCTCTGTGGGTGCTGGCTGATTTCTGGCTCCTGTTGCTTTCCACTGTGACAGGGCTGTGCTGAGTTTTAATGCAAAGTCCCGTGATCACTGTGCTCTCCCTCTCCCAAATGCACAGATTCTCTCTCCACGTGACACAGCTGCGAGGGATGGGGGAGGGATGTTGTAAGTGATTCAAGACTGTCTTTCCTACCCTCTTCAGTGCCTCTTTCCTTGATATCATGTTAAACCAGTTACTGTGATCGCTTACCTGATTTTTGGTTCTTATAAAGGTATTTTCTTGTGTGGATAGTTGTTCAATTTGATGTTCCTGTGAGGGTGAGGGGCAGTGGTGGGCAATTGCTGGAGGCTTCTATTAGGCCATGTTGCTCTGCCTCCCAGATATGTGCATATTTTGGGAGAAAGGGTTTGCTTTTATTAGATTTGCAAAGGTTTTTGTGAACATAGAGTAAAAAAAAATCACATTTTAAAAATATTCACAATTTTTATTGATTCAGTACATGTCTATGAGAACATAATATGGGGCAGATACAGTTTTGAGGCTGGGGTACGATTGCAGAATCAGATAAAGATTCTTCTTCATCAACATTACATCCTGGTAAGAGAATATTTCACAAGAAACGTCATGGACGTCAGTTAGAGAAAACACAATAAAATATGCAGATTCTAATTTCAGAGATACATGTTACCCAAGAATATACAATGGAAAAGACAGTCTTGGGGTTCTTATTTATGTAGTGTGGAATATCTGAACAGTGGACCACTTTGTACTGGATTCCTCACACACTGTCGACATAACTATGGTGTCTTGAATGATTTGGTTTCCTTATTCTGAATGGTCTTCCAGATTTGAGAGTCTTTGAATACTCTGAGATAATGATGGCGCATGTTGGCACAGGTCGGTCCTCGTGTGATTGGGGCCTGATCTTCGAGAAAGCGCCTTCTCCGTTGAGTTCTATTATTTGCTCTCTTCTTTGGCTAGAGTTCTGCTAGTCTAGGTCATCATTAGCTGCCACTGGATGGAGCTATAGCATCAGGCAAATAATCTTTCTATTGATTCCAGCAGTAATTTCCCTGACATTTAGCCCTCAATTTGCTTAGCTGTAATAAGTAAAGATTGTTCAGTTCCTGCAGTTTTGGGGTTGTAGTTTTTTATTACTTACTTAGCTGTATTCCCTGAGTTCTTTCACAGATTCTTAAGATGTATTTTTTAAAATTAGGTGTGTTAATTTTGTTTTGGCAATTTTATGACACCTTGAAATAGAAAAATCCTGGAGTGTTGGAAACCAATACTGATAATTACTGGAGTAGGTGTATTTAATGCTGCTGACATGTGTTTTCTGCAACCTCAATAAGTAATGACATGACTTAAACTTACCTGACACTGGGGGACCATTCAGTGGTTTCCTGTTGTCTTGAGACAAATTGCAGAAATTGTAAATTGAAATATTTCTCAAGTTTCACCAGTTTTTATACACTGAAAACTATATCCAGAAAAATTAGTGTTATTTTCAACATCATATCAGAAAAGTTTTAATTTTTTTGAATTTTTATCTATCTTCTATTATCTGCCTATTCATAATCTATTTTACTACTAGTACTATATAATCAATCTCTACTAATAGAAAATATTTTATGAAAAAATATTATCTCTCAAATCACCTACTAAATTATTACTTTTTGAATGGTCAATATTGCTCTAGAATCAGACTCTTAACCAAAGGCCAGTATAACACTAAGACCTATGCATGGTGAATTGTCATTATTATTTCATTTATGCCATCAATGATGAAAGACTTGAGTCATTTAAATATAATCTTTCTTACCTGTATTCTTGTCCTGTGTAGGTTCATTGCTCTTCTCCGTAAGCAAGAACGATGTCTCAGATCAGATGTACACTTAAAGATGGACTAACCAATAGAAATCCATATTTTCATATTCATCTGGTTGAACTGAACTGTAAATTCTGTGACCTTGTATTAGAAATGATTGCTACCATTCTATAAAGACATTTTAAAATTTCTAGGCATCCTTTACTTCTCCTTTAATAAATTAGTGATGAATTTCTAATAAAATAGTTCAATTAAAACATTTACTCCTTTATATATAATGTTTATTACTTTGTGATTTAAAGACTTATAAAATAACAAAATCGCTTCATGGAACAAGGCATACAAGTCCACTACTTCTTCAAATGGCTGATTTTTCTAGTTGCTTGCTTTTATTATAGGAGATGAAAAGAAACTTTCTGGGTTAAACATTGCTAAGACACATTAATTATAATGAAACAGAAAATTCCAATTTTAAAAGCACAATTAGAAAATTTAAAAGATGTATCTAAAATATTTATTTGGCTATAATATTAGTTTCCTGGATTGTAGGGTAAAATAAAAACACATCTGCCCAACTGACTAATTCTCTTTTGACTGATTTACTCTTTACATGCCACAGGTAACGTTTGTTGAAAAGACAATAGAATACATGTGCAGAACCTGGGTTTTTTGTTGGACATGCCTGACACTGAACTCTAACTCCACCTCTTAGTTAATTACTCTAACACTAGACAAGAAAGATCTGAAAAATCTGGAATAGCAGCCCGAGAAATTTGTACTTAACAGGAAATGCCTAAGTAGGCATCACTGACAGATTCTTGAGACAAGATGTCATATGATTAGAATATGTTTCTGTTTGTTTCTCCCTCAGGGATTAAAGCAGAAGCATTTGACTGGCTGGGAACAAGTCGTAGGTCTATGTCCAGGCTGCCACAGGGCAGAGAAACCAGTGATTTATCTCCTTTTGCTCTTGTAATAAAAGGTGAGGACTCTACATCTAGTCAATAATACATATCTTGGGGAACTATCCTGAAGATAAAAGCGGTTGGTATGCTGGCCATTAAAATGATGAGTTAGTTTTTACTTCCTTATGTTCAAGTTCTGTGGCTGATTCACTATGCTCCTGTCACATTGTCCAGCATATGTGATCATTTACATACATTCATTCACTCTTTCATTAATTAATTTATTCATTCATAACTGAATGCCTGATCTATATATACCAAGCACAGTAAGCACAATTCACAGCTCTCAGGGAGCTTAATTTTATGCTGGAGAAATAAATGACAAACAAACGAACACAAAACAAAATAATTTTAGGGAGATATAGATGATAAGAGAACAACGAAATAGGTAGAGATAGAGAGGGATGGGGAGGTGGTCAGAGAATGCCTTTCTGATGTGTGACTTTAACTAAACATTTTAAACAATATTTATTGAACCAATGGATGGGCTGGAGGATTGACTACAGAGGAAAGAGAATCATAAGGAAATTGTAATAATCTAGGCAAGGAATCCTGAGGCCTTGTGCTTTCTGAGTATGATGTGCTGGTGCTTCTCCGTTTGTCCCTAAAGGTCTGTTCTTTGCCCTTTTGAATTCTGTGGGCCACATCACTTGAGTTCCATTGTCTCTGGCTTTCAGTTGGGCTTGGTCAATGGAAACAAAACCAGAAGACTGAAGGGTAGGAGAAGAAAGAGGCTGCAGTATTTATTCCTCATGGACTATCACCTACACTCTGGGCCTTGGTTTTGGCAGTGGCTGCCTTCCTTCTTCTTGCAGTCACAGCATCAGTGAGGTGGGCCCTCACCCTGGGATCCAAATCTCTTTGGATTTCAGTAACACAACTGCCTAATCTTGCTCCTTTAGGCCTGTAGGTGGTAACCGCTTCCTGTGGTTGTGACTTCCTGCATATTCATTATTCCTTACACCTCTGTAGATATTTTTTTCATCCATCTCTTAGCAGTTAATCCTTTAGGTGTGCATCTGTTTTTTGGAACTGTGACAGATACAGATAAGCAGATGGAAAATGAGAGGTAGATGGGAGAGACAGTGCAGTGGTAGCTGTAGGGTTTGGCATCTGGCTTGGTGTGATGGGGTAGGAAAGGGGGAGATGGAGAAAGAATGGCATAGCAAAAGGTGGAGAATCATGTAACTCCAGAGAAATGTTTGAACATTAAATAAAAAACTCATTCTAGACCCTGAAAAATGCATCTTCAGTAGAGTAGTGAGGATAGAAGCTAAACCACTTCTCTTCCAAACTGCCTTCTTAGACTATTGTTGCTTAAACAGATTCTCAACTTTTTGAGTATTTATGATTTAGAGTCAGTGTTAGAGAGGTTAATACTCCCTATTCACCAGTGTTCAGCGTATTTTGGTTTTCTTGTCTAAGACGGAGTGATAGCAACTTGATTATTTGGACCTTATAAGGATCTCAGGCTTCTTTGTCATACCCATTGTATTCAGACAGTGCTTAGCAAACAATTCTAAGCAGTTTTTGTTTGAGTGTAGCAGATGTGCAGTGAGAGTCTTATATCCACTGCATCTCAGACCTGCCTCCTTGTGGTGTGATGAGATGGGTAATTATAGTAGCCATTGTAATTATTTATATAAATATCTATTTCCCAACTAGATTATGAAGTTATTTTTTTCAGACAGGATTTCACTCTGTTACCCAGGCTGGAGCTCAGTGGCATGATCATAGCTCACTGCAGCCTCAAACCTCTGGACTCCAGTGATCCTTCCACCTCAGCCTCCTGAGTAGCTGTGGCTACAGGCACTTGCCATCGTGGCCGGCTAATATCTTTATCTTTTATTTTAGAGATGGGATCTCACTATGTTGCCCAGACTGGTTTTGAATTCCTGGCCTCAAGCATTCTTCCTTCCTCTGCCTCCTAAAGCACTGGGATTACAGACATGAGCCACCGCGCCAGGCCAATTATGGAATTTTTGAAGACAAGGATAGTATCTTATTCATCCTCAAATACAAAATGCCTCGAATTCTCAGTGTCTCTCATACTGAACTGCATTTGAGTGTTGTCCATCTCATGCTTTCTCCATCTTCCTGAGCCAATGCTCTTTGGCAGGGTTGTGCTTCAGCTGTTGATGTTGGGATGGCTGACTTTGGTCTCCTGTTTTCTCTCTGGGTTTATTTGTGCACAACTTATATTAGGGATTCAGCAGTCCTTATTATAATAACAAAGAAACAATGATAGAGAGGCTGCAAGTGTTTTTTCTTCCCTATGGCTATAAATATTAATAAACAGTCACTAAACTGAAAGTGATCCCAAAGAAGGGGGTTATGTTTTTCCCTCCATTGACTATTTAATTTGAAAATTAAGAAATGAATTCTGGGCCAGGCATGGTGGCTCATGCCTGTAATCCTAGCACTTTGGAAGGCTGAGGTGGGCAGATCAGTGGAGGTCAGGAGTTTGAGACCAGCAAGGCCAACATGGCGAAACTCCATCTCTACCAAAAATACAAACATTAGCCAGGCTTGGTGGTGCACACCTGTAGTCCCAGCTACTTGGGAGACTGAGGCAGGAGAATCACTTGAACCCAGAAGGCGGAGTTTGCAGTGAGCTCATGCCACTGCACTCTAGCCTGGGTGACAGAGCATGACCCTGTCTCAAAAACAAGAAAAAAGAAAAGAGAAATGAATTCTGAAAATTTTGTTCAGTAATACAGAATTTCAAGATGGCAATGCCATAATAATTGATATTAAGGTCTATAATTGATACTATAGTTTAATCTGAAAGAGGCCTTTCAGGAGGTAAGTATGGAATGCTTTCCTTTAAGGATGCTACTTCGTAAAGATTCAAAGGATTAAGATTGAAAGATTCAAAACGCCTAGATAAGTTATCTATGACTCATACTTTGAAATGTTTCCCATTAAGAGAAAAATTGATTTTGTGGGACTTGGCCATCTCTTCCAGGTTGTATTCTGTGTTTTTAGAAGCTGCTAGGACTCCATTCTATTTTCTTTATGTGTAACTTTGTACTAGCAAAGTTAAATATTTATCTACACTTTTTTTCAAATGGCTAATATTCAGTAAAGTGACATTTTAAAACAAAGAAAAATGGAGAATAATTGCTCCTTAGTCTTTGCTGGTCCTAAATAGCAAAAATGTATTATTAAGTATGAGTGGGGGAAAAGCATAAATCAAAAAAAAAAAAAGAAACCTTGACAAAAGCAAAAGAAATAGAATGGAGAACTGACACCTTCATTTAGAAGGAACTATAACCCTGTAGCACCCAATGCTCTCTAATGCCATCAGCCAATTAGGAGCTGCCCTGAAGCCAACGCTTGAGAAAATGCAGTGGAATTGGTTTAGTTGTGTTAATGGCCTGCAGGTAGCTTAGTTCAAGAAGGTGGAAATTGACTACACAATTTGGTGTGGTAATTAGGGCCCTAACTGATTTTTCTAAATTTGTCTATTTTTAACTGGAGACTTTCTGTGCCAGTCTAAAAAAATCAAACAAGATTTAAATGAATTCTTAAATATGCAAAAAACTGTGTTTTCTTCCTCCCCCATTAAAAAAAAACCTCCCACTAAAATTAATTTAACTTTATATCTCTGCCTTCTTTGGAAATGCATTTTCCCCAATGTTTCTGTGTTTAATTCTTTCATAGCATGCAGTTTATCATTAACTTTGCTTCTAAAAAGTCACTTATATTTTTCTTAAGATATTGAGACTTACCAGATCATGAAGATTCATAGAAAGCTGTTTGTCAGCTTTTAAAGTCCTAGCTTTAGTTTTGGGAAATCTGTTTTTTTTCCATTTCTCATTAACAGATTGATAAGGCAGGTATCCTGTGATAACTGCGGCGGGAAATTAAAAACATTTTTATAGTTGTTTGAAATTTGCGCAGATTATCTTTTAAAAATTTTAACCACCATAGCGTCATCTAGTGGACCAATTACATAGCTGTAGGGATCAAACCTATTAAATGTGATAAACAGTATAATTCCTTCTGTCATTTTGGTTGTGATAAAGACCTTAAGGTGCCTTCAATACTAGTGTAAAATTAATTTTTATATTCTACTATCCTACTGAAAAAATGGTATTCAATAGTTAATTTTAGGAGACAATCCAAAGGTTAACCTAATAAATCTGAGGTTATTGTAATAAATAATTCAAACCAAGACGAGCCAGTAGAAACAGATGGTGCTTCTGGAAGAACCTGACAATTTTCCACTCTTAAATGAACATAAACCTTCTGCTTGGAGCTGTGCAACTCCATGAACTTCTGTGCAGGCCTGTAAATCTATGAGGTTATTTTTTTTGTGATCTTGAGTCACATTCTTTTAATTTGATGCTTCTCAAGGTATGGAAAGCAAAGGCTAACTCAAAACACAAGAGAACAAGTTCTGGTTATTCTCACTTTGTATTGCTATCTTTCCTCCTCCTGCGATTGCTTCCTGCTCCTTGGTTTTACATGTCAGAATGTGTATTCCAGTAAGAGGACAAAAGGCATTTTAGCAAGCTTTTATTATACCTAAGCCTGGATTTAAGTCCCTCGATAACTGAATAGGCGTATAATCCCATGGATTTCTTAAGGTAGTGAGTTGAGTCTAGATGAACTACAACATTTTTTTTCCCTGAGCCTTTTCAAATGATTAGCAACACTTCTGCGGACAATTGTGTTTGAAGGGTTACAACTGGCTTTGATGAATAATCTGAAGCAGACAGCAAATAAATATGCAAGAAAAGAAAGAAAATGAAAATGAAAGAAGAGAAAAGAAGAAAGTGAATGCATGTGATAGCACCCTAGTTTTGACCATATATTCATGCTGATAGGCTGAATTCTTTTGACCAAAAAAGATGTTGATAAAGCTGTAAATTGAAGACGCGGTTGAAGATGAGCTTGTGAAGAGTATCTTGTTTTCAATGAGAGATAAATCATTGACTCATAAAAATTGTGTTAGAAGTAAATACAAGATATGTAGTTGTCATCTAATTTATTGGTTTGATTTTATTTCTTTCAATTTTTATTGTTAATTTTTTGTAACTGTCCATCTTTTACTTATCTATAATTGAACATATCATTTCATAAGGAAATGCAATTACTCACACAAATACATTGTCTGATAATTTCTGTACTACCAAGTTGCTGACACTAAAAAATATAAGGATTCACCAAATGCTGTCCAGAATGTGGAGAAACTGGATCATTTGCACATTACTAGTGGGAACGTAAAATGTACAGCAACTTTTGAAAACAATTTGGCAGTTTCTTGAAAACACTAAACATGCAACTACTACATGACCCAGCGATTGTGCTCCTGGGCATTTATCCCAGAGAAATAAAATCTATGCTCCCAAAAAATCTTTCCATGACTTTGTCATAACTTTATTCGTAATGGCCAAAACTGGAAACAACCTAGATGTCCTTCAACAGGTGAATGGTTGAACAGACTGTGGTACATCTATACCATGGATTATTTCTCAGAGATAAAAAGGAACAGACTACTGATGATATATATACACAGCAACTTGGATGAATCTCCAGAGAATTATGCTGAGTGAAAAAAGCCAATCCTAAAAGATTGCATACGGTATGACTCCATAAAAAATAACATTCCTGAAATGACAAAATTATAGAAATGAAGAATAGATTAGTGGTGGATTTAGAAGGGGGAAGGGCAAAGGGAAAGTGGGTGTGGCCACAAAAGGGCAACATGAGGGATCCCTGTGATAGAAGTAATCTGTATCTTGGTTATATCAGTGTCATGATCTTGACCGTGATAGTACCATAGTTTTCCAAAATACTACCATTTGGAGAAAATGGGTAAGCTGTATATGATATCTTTGCTTTTTTTTCTTTTTTTCCTTCTTTTTAAAAAAATTTTTATTGAGATGGAGTCTTGCTCTGTTGCCCAGGCTGGAGTGCAGTAGTGTGATCTCTGCACACTGCAACTTCTGCCACCTGGGTTCAAGCGATTCTCGTGCCTCAGCCTCCCAGGTAGCTGGGACCACAGGCATGCACCACCACACTCGACT
Source organism: Colobus angolensis palliatus (assembly GCF_000951035.1). Taxonomy (NCBI): domain Eukaryota; kingdom Metazoa; phylum Chordata; class Mammalia; order Primates; family Cercopithecidae; genus Colobus; species Colobus angolensis. The sequence continues at coordinate 563,072 of NW_012116032.1, read as the reverse complement.
CATTTTTTTATATTTTTAGTAGAGACAGGGTTTCACTATGTTGGCCAGGCTGGTCTCGAACTCCTGATCTCAGGTGATCTGCCCACCTCGGCCTCCTGAAGTGCTGGGATTACAGACATGAGCCACCATGTCTGGCCGAGATCTCTGTTTTTTTAAACTGCATGTAATCTATAATTATCTGAAAATAAAAGTTTAATTAAAAATATAGAGTAGGGTTTACAAAAGATAGCTCACTGCTGAATTGATGAATGTGAACTCAAAATATATTCTAAAATATCCTATTTGAATTAAGTCTAATAACTTAAAAGTTTGGATCATACCATATGTAATTCTTACTATGAGTTTATTTTTGATTTTTATGAGTACATAGTAGGTATATATATTTAAGGGGTACATGAGATATTTTGAGGCATATAATGCATAATAATTACATCAGGTTAAATGGAGTATTCATGACCCCAAGCATTTATCATTTCATCTTTAGCGTTAAAAATGAATTTCATTTTAATGATTGTGTTTCATCTTTAGCATTAAAAATGAATTTTATCATACCACTGCAATATTCCTGGTGTGAAAATGATTGTATTGCGATTAGTAAAGGGAAAGAAATAAAAGAAAATATTCCCTAGTGTAAATAATATAATTCATTAAGAATACAGATGTTGGTAAAGTGACTTTATCTTGTGTTTTCATCACTGCTGTTTAATAATAGAGTTTTAAACTATATAAATAATATAGTTTCAATAAATTCTGATGAAACAGAACTGTTCTCTAACTTTTAGTGAAAGTTTGCAGAACAACCTTTTAATATGTTGACTGATTTCTAATCACCTTGCCTTTGTAAGTGGCATTACCACGTAGAAGGTTCATACCTATCTTTTGTGATTAAAGTTATAGGAGGAATGATTTTCTATATCTGTGGATATTTCATATGTTGAAAGAGCTGAGGAGTTCAAGTGAGCAGTGTGTCTACACCAAATCCAAATAGATAACTGAAAAGTGAAATATTCAACCAACTCTGAATTAGTTGATCATGCCATTCCATGTATCTAAGGAAATTGATTTTATTTTACCAAATAGTAGACTGGATATTTAAGTTGTCATGAAGTAAACACAAGTCTCCATGAGTTTTTAATCTCAGAATGAAAAAAGAATCAAAATATCTTACTGGGTGACTCAAAGATGCTGTAGTGTCTACATGTTTAGTGGTGTCCCAGATGGTTGAACACATCCTTCCGACCATAGAGAATTTGATAGTCATATTTTATTACTACTCTATAAGGTCAGCTTAATTTCACATGGGGTATTAGCTGATATAAGAAAAGTTTGTTTTAACAGTACATTGGGATCTTAAAAATTAAAAAGAAATATATTATACTTCCACATGTTAAGGAAAATTCTAAGGCATGTGAAGAGATATTCAACATTGGGGTGGATTAATTAGATAATCTGAATTAAAAAAAACTTCTGCTGAATTCACTCATTTATTGACAATGCTTCCTAACTGGCTCCACCCTTAGCTGATGGACAGACACTTGATCTATCTTAAAGTGTCTAATCTCTTCCTGATTTATTGGCATAAACTCCTTGACAGGTGTTTTTGTTTGTTTGTTTTGGACCATGACTTCAGGAAAAGTTGCACCCTTGGAGCCGTGGTGACTATTGCACTCAGTGCTGTTTTTCTTGTGCTTTGTATTTCATCACAAATAGCGTTTCTATGATTCAGATTAGAAGAGGAGATATCTATTCAGATATTTCTGTTCTATATGTTTACAAGACTTATAAGATTAAACAAATTAATATACATAAATTGGAATAGTGACTGACACATAGTAAGTGCTATAAGTCTTAGCCATTATTATCATGATATTTGCTATTATTACTATTACTTCCTTGTCTCAATTGTTGGGCAAGTATTCTGCAAAGCTAACCCTATAATGACAGTATTTTTTCCTCATCTCAAGCACATCATTGCAATCTCAAATAGCTATACACAAGTATTTTGAATTTTAGTTTCAGTTCTAATGTAGAAAGTAATTTAAAAATACTTCTAAACTGTAAAATATAACATGTATATAGAATAGTCCACAAAACAAAAATATAGCTTAATGAGGCTGGGCACAGTGGCTCACACCTGTAATCCCAGCACTTTGGGAGGCCGAAGCGGGTGGATCCCGAGGTCAGGAGTTCAAGACCAGCCTGGCCAACATGGTGAAACCCCGTTTCTACTAAAAATACAAAAAAATTAACCAGGCATGGTGGCGGATGCCTGTAACCCCAGCTACTCGGCAGGCTGAGGCAGAGAATTGCTTGAATCTGGGAGGCATAGGTTGCGGTGAGCTGAAATCACGCCACTGCACTCCAGCCTGGGCGACAGAGTGAGACTCAGTCTCAAAAAAAAAAGAAAAAGAAAAAGAAAAAAATATATATCTATATATCTATATCTATATCTATATCTATATCTAATCTATATCTATATCTATATGTATATCTTAATGATTTGTTACAAACTAACCACCCACAGAACCCACTCAAGTCTAGATATAGTATCGTCACCCTCTCGGAAGTGCCCTTCCACACTTCCTCTCAGTCATTGCCCCCTGTATGCCTCCTAAAGTTAACTAACATCCTGACTAATACTGTAATCATATCTTTTCTTTTTTTCTTTTTTTTTTTGAGAAGGAGTCTCACTCTGTCACCCAGGCTGGAGTGCAATGTTGAGATCTTGGCTCACTGCAACCTCCACCTCCCGGGTTCAAGCAATTCTCCTGCCTCAGACTCCCAAATAGCTGGGTTTACAGGAACGCACCACCAAACCGGGCTAATTTTTGTGTTTTTTGTAGAGATGCAGTTTCACCACGGTGGCCAGGCTGGACCTGACTGAGCGTGGTGGCTCATAGGTGGCCGGGCGTGGTGGCTCACATCTGTAATCTCAGAACTTCGGGAGGCCGAGGCGGGTGGATTCTTTGAGCTCTGGAGTTCAAGACAAGTCTGGGCAACATGACGAAAACCCGTCTCTAAAAAGAAAATAAAAAATTTGAGATTTTCATTGTAGGAACATACTGTAATTTATCATTTTCCATTTACTGGTTGACGTTTGTGCTGTTTCCAGTTTTTTTGATATCATGAATAATGTTGACAGAAACACTCTTGAACATGTCTCTGAAGCACATGTGCATACATTATTGTTAGTTATGTAAGTGGAAATAGTGGGTCAAAAAGCATACATATCTTCCATTTTAAAAGATAGTTATATTGTTTTTCATATTATTTCTACTGACATTACTCCTGTTATTAGTGTTAGAGTTCCCACTGTTCCATATTCTTTCAAATACTAATAGTATTCGACTTTTTCATTCTGGCCATTCTCATTGGTTACCGTAGTATCTCACGATGGCTTCAATTTCAGTTCCCCTTTTACTAATGACATTGAACACCTTTCATATTTTCCAGACATTTAGATATCCTCTATTGTGAAGCAATTGTTTTAAGTTTGCTGCCCACATGACTGTTGCACTGACTTTCTCTCTTTGCTTTGTTGTGGACCTGAGACTCTTATGGTGTCCTTTAAAGAAAAGGAAGTTGGTCTATATCTCTGTTTTGGTAACAGTACCATGCTGTTTTGGTTACTGTAGCCTTGTAGTGTAGTTTGAAGTCAGGTAGCGTGACGCCTCCAGCTTTGTCCTTTTGACTTAGGATTGTCTTGGCAATGCAGGCTCTTTTTTGGTTCCATATGAACTTTAAAGC
>NW_012116032.1:530441-557795 GCF_000951035.1 Colobus angolensis palliatus | reverse complement strand
AAAAAAAAATTAAAAAAAAAGAAAAAAAAAGAAAAGGAAGTTTTGAACTTTAATATAGTCCAATATACCAACTCTTTCTTTCATAATCTTTCATGTAGACTAAATTTAATGTAGTCTGGTTTATCAACCCTTTCTTTCATGGTTTTTCTGTTTTGTTTAAGAAGTCTTTCCCTCCCCCAAGGTCAAATATATTTTCTAATATAGTCTTTTAGAAGTTATATAATTTGCCTTTCATATTTTTGCATATGGTGTGAGGTAAAGGCCAAGTTTTATTTTTTTTTTCACATGGGCACCCAATTGTCTCAGCACCAATTGTTGAAATAATAATCCTTTCCGTGCTGTTTAGCAGTACCATCTTTGTTAAAAATCAGCTGTCCATACTTGAATGTCTCTTGAATCTCTGTTCTATTCCAAAGGTATATTTATCATTCTTGTGTCAATACCATATTGTTTTAATAAGTGCAGTTTTATATAAATCTTGATATCAGGATAATTTTGGCCTTCATTATTCCCATATAAATTTAGCATCAGCTTCTTGAATTCCGCAAAACAAAACAAAATAGAGCAAAAGACTGCTAGAATTTTTATTGGGATTTCATTGAATCTGTAAACAGTTTGGGGTACACTGATTAATTTCCAATGTAAAAATTTTTCTACACATTTTAAAATCCACTTTACCTTGTTAGCCAGAGAAAATACTGTAGATGTCAGTCTTTCAAAATTTATTAAAACTTGCTTTATGGTCCTGAAGAAAGAAGAAGTAAAATCTAATACTGTTAGTATTTGAAAGAATGTGGAACAGTGGTAACTCTAATTTTTATGAGGGAATTATATGTGCTCAGAAAGGATGTGAATGATATATGCTTTAAAATGAATTATATGGCCTGAAAAGAAAATGTTCTGTGTCTGTGAGTTAGGTCAAATTTTATTAATCATATGTTCAAATTATCTAAGTTCTTACTGATATTTTGTCTGTTTGTATTAACATTTACTGAAAGGTCTGTTAGAATTTTCCACTATGATTGTATATTTGTCTATTTTTTCTTGGAGTACTATAAATTTTTAATTCAATATTATGTGGCTATGTGATAATGTGTTTATACATTTAGAAGTAAATTTCCCTGGTAAACTAAACTTTTGTCCTTAAGAAATGGACTATTTTATCTCTAGCAATGCTTTTTTCTTTCATATCTACTGTGTTTTAGATTGATATAATTACACTATTTTTTTGGTTTCATGGCATAACATTTATAATTCTTTTACTTTCAACTTTATGTATTTGCTTTAGGTGTGTCTATTATAGCATAGAATTAAAAAATTCTATTATAATATTTTAATCTAAATAGAAACATTTAAGTCTGCTTTTAAATTTAATGTAAATACTAATTTATTTAGAATTAAATACAAATATGCCACGCGAGCACAAACCAAAAGAAAGCTAGCGCCCCTCATGGCTAACCTTTCTCCTTCTAGCTCTACAGTACTAGCAAAATCACTGTTCAGCTTCTTAGCCTTTCTGCTACCCCTCCGGGATTTTTCACATCTCCCAGGGAGTGAGTAGCTTCAAATGTAATGCTCATCTCCTTGGTCCCCAATCCTTCTCAGATCCCGGTCTCATAATTCTTCACTAATATTTTTTTAAGCTTTCATGCTTTGGAGAATATATTTTAAAAAATATTTTGTTCAGCCTTCCTAGCTGAGCATTTGTCCAAATTAACTAGTTTGCCATTACTAGATTCCTGCAATCATGTTTTCTAAAAAGTCTTATGTAGAATGTGCTTAATTTAGTCACTGGAAACTATCTGTGTATGAAAACAGAAATGATGCAAAATTGAAATTGGTTTTCAGAATGTAGGTAATCACGAAATACTGCAATTCTTTTGGGATGATCCTATTGTAATCTTAGTGCTATAGTAGCCCTAATCAGAGATCCAAGATAGTGTATACTAGGTCAGCAATACATTTCCAGGTTACAATATGATGACAGATACAGAAATCAATGTCATAATATAATCTCAGAAGCCTAAGGAAAATCCGAGGTGGATTGTACTTATTCTTAGGATAGAACCAACTATAATCCCTTATAAATGAAATGTATACTGTGATGTCATGTGTTTCTTTGTGTGAATTATTACAAGTGGTTCTTTTGTGAGGAAGTGATGCTTTAATTCAAAACTCCATTTGCCTTACCTGATTATTCTTTTAAAATTGTTTGTACACCAAACCTCTGTGACATGCAGTTTACCTATATAACAAACCTGCACATGTACCCTGGACTTAACAGAAGTTAAACAAATAAAAAACTAAAATTTACATTATGAATTTCCCCAGAAGTTTAGTTTGTATGGATGTTTCAAATAATTTAAGTAAGAGACCAATAAATGTTTTGAATTGGATTTATCTATTGTACTTTCCTTTGATATTTAGCAAAATTTACATAGTTTTTTTCCCTTTCCTCTCTAGCGTATATTTTTGTTAATATATAGCTTTAAGTTAAATATTAACAATCTTACTCTAAAACAGAGTATTCAACTTATGCTTGGATATTTCCAAAATAGAATAATTGTTTAAAATATTTAGAGTAACAAAAATATAGGCTGAATGTATATATTTTACATTTTCTTAAAATACCCAACAGTAACTATTATGATTAGATACCTGACACTATTCTAGACAGGTTTATCAAGAACCTCCAGAGTGAAAACCTGCCATAGTCATCTGCTTTACCTGTGATAGGTGCTTATGTTATCAACATTACTTTAAGGGTTCTAGTGAAGGCTGCCTTTTCCATTGATGAGAACAATTCAAAGTTTCTTTTCAGCATGGCTTTGGAGTCAGGTCAATCTGGGTTTCAATTTGGGTCTGTCACATGCCAGCTTGACTCTAGGTTCCCTAATATTTTTAAGGTTTGTTTCCTTATTTGTTAAAATGGAGACAAACGGGGGGTCTAGAAAAAGAAAACACTGAGAGAGGATAACTTTCACAAATTTCAGAACATCGGTGTGAGATGACCTGGGGCGTATGTTTCTGCTGCTATAAGATTTATATGTAGATACGTATAACTGAGTTTTGGGTTTACCTTGCATTTTACTTGGATTAAAGATTTGAACACATTAATGTATGCTCTTTTTGCCCTCTTAACAAAACACTTTTATATAATTTTATTACTAATTAAATTTTATATGGAACAGTATGGGTAAAGGGGATTTATACAGAAAAAAAATCTGAGATGGCTACTGGTCTAGACCAGGTTGTCTGCAGACTACATCTTGTGGGCCAAATCTTCCTGCAAGCTGTGTTTATAACGTTTTATTGGAACACAACAACTCCTATGCATTAAACATTATCTCGGGCTGTTTCTGTGCTTTTGTGACAGAGTCGAGTAGTTGTGTTAGAGACTATATGCCCTGTAAAGCTTAAAATATTTACTCTCTTGTCCTTTGGAGAAAAGGTTTGCCATGCCTGGTCTACAGGATAAAAATAGAGGAAAATCAAGCAAGGCCTGGTGGTGGGCTCTTTCAGCAGTCCCCCACTGGGTTATTCTTTCTAATGTCTTTCCTTTCTTCTTCCTTTCTTGCACAAAAAGGAAGTGCTAAACAAGATTGAACTCTTCTGTCCCGTGAGTCTCCATTTTCTTAGAAAGGAGAATCTGACCAGTCATTAATAATACCTTACTATGAGTTAATTTGTGTGTGCCAAACCTTTCTTAGGAACAATTTTGTTTTTAAAAGGAATTGATACAACACTAATTTGTCAGTTTGTAACACAAATAAAAAATAAAAATAAACAAAGTAATGAAAATGTATTGAGGGAAGTTTATTCAATAGGATAAGTCTTTTAATATTAGAACTTCAGACTTTTTGGAAACTGGATAGGAACAATGTTTAAGATGTCAACAAGACTTTCTTGGTGTGCTCAGGTTAGGCAGACTGTCACTTCAATTTAGTAGTCAGGTTTGTTTCCAGAACATTGCCATTTTTTGGTGTGTATATCTGTTGTATATATCTATGTCTTAAATATATAATATCTGTTTTTCTTTCTATTCTTTATTTATTTCAGCTCATATCCCTAGTTACGCATTCCTCAATACTTTATTTCCATGTGTCTGAAGAACAGGCTTAACGGTGCCTTTAGTTATAGATATTTGTTTTATAACCAAATAAGTATACACTATAGTGGCCAATAATATATTTAATGTGGTTATGATAATTTTACATTACCATGATTATCTTATCATCAGTGTTTATTCAGATCTCAAATGGGCATTCATTCGAAACACAGATGTACATTATTAAGCAATGTGATAATATGTTTAGTTAACATGTTTAGTACTTAACCATGTACCAGTACTTGCTGCTGCAAAAACTCTCTCTCTCTCTCTGTATGTGTGTGTGTGTATATATATATGTATATATATGTTATATATGTATAAAATGTTCATTTTAACTCACTCAATAGCATTGAGGTAGGTCCTATTTTTATCAGTCTCTTATTTTATAAATGAGAAAATTGAGATACAGAGAGGTTAAGTAACTTGCTCGATACTACAGAGCTGGTAAGCAGAGGAGTCAGTATTAAATCGTAGGCAGTGTGACTCTAAAGTTCCTGTTGTTAGGCATTGTGCTGTATTGCCACAGACACATATGCCAAACATTAATATTTGCTTATAAAAGATATTTAAAAAGTAATAAAATATTCTTTTGAATAATTAGTTCTGCAAATGAATCTAAAATAAAATTTAATTGACATATGACATAAAATTGGTAGAAATAATTTGTTTCATAAAGAGTATTGTATTTATAAAATAAATCCTGGTCTCCTTTCCCCAACTAGTTTTCTGTTTGTTTATTTTTGCCAATTTGTATTCTTCTTCTATGTTTTTATTTATGCATGCACCATCTTTTAATAAAATCCAGAAAAGGGAAACTAATGAAAGTCAATATACCTTTGCCAAGGCTAAAATTAATTGTTCTGGGGTGTTTTCTGTTGAATGACATTTAGGGATTTACTGCTGCCCTTCTGGCTGCTTCCTTATCTCTCAGGGAGCCTCATAAGTTGGAAATCTGCATGGGTACCCCAGGGTCATACACTGAATCATATGCTGAGCTTTTCTCAGTATTACCTTTCAGACAAAATGATTACCGATTGTTTTGTAAGGATACAACATGGTGTAGTGGAAAGAACATTGGATTGGGCATCTCAAGTCCTGAGTTCAAAATCTGATTCCACTGATGACTAGCTGTATCGTTGGGCAAATCACTAAACATCTAAGTTTCAGTCAACTTATTGGAACATGGGGATGATAATATCTATATCATATGTTTGTTTCTGAGGTAGTAAGTGAACATGTGTTCTTAGATGTTAATTAATCTTTAAATTGCACTTTTTTCTCCTTTTGAGATCTTGATGAGGCTAGCACATACATATCAAATGGATTTGTGTTTGCAAAGTGCAAACTATATAACTTGTCATTTTCCTTGCATTACTTCACTTAAATACATAAGTCTTACTTGGCAGTGTCATGCTATACCTGTCAAAAATGATAGTAATGAGAAAAACATAACCATGTTTAAGAGCAGTTTTGTTCAGGGTAACACTTAGACTTCAGGTTCTGTAACAGCTAGATGGGAACCTGTTACAAATATATTTTCTTTGTTCCTCATCAAAAATGAAGAAACCAGTTACTGCATCAAGATAAAAATGTGTAATGCTGTCTTTATTTCCTTTGGAATTTGTATGACACAAATGGGAGATATTTCTGATAAATAACATGTTGGGTAGTTTTTGTATCCAAAGAGATAAGGCTTTTTAAAAGACTTCTAAGTTCTTAATTTTCATCACAATGTCATGAGGTAGTCAGAAAAACATAATGTTCCTTTGTGTAATTAAATTAATAAAGCAGAAAATCTTTTTTTCAAACAGATTCTGAATGACTATACAGCTGCTCTCTGTGCTGTTTATGTTCATGGATATTTGGCTTGGTGAATAGTAGGAGGTTAGGAATGATTTCAGTTTCAGCTCCAATTATGAAGACATGGAAAGAAAATCAGTGTTGAATCACTGCATATTCATTCCTAATCAGGAAGGTAGCAAAAAAAAAAAAAAGCAGGAAAAAAAGGAAAAAAAATCACTGTATATTCACAGGCCAAAGATGTCATAAAATATTCAGAAGTGATATTTTCTTTGAAACTGGCAATGCTCTGACATGTACCAGTGAACTCTTGGAGGAATAGATACAAATATACTGTACATATATATATACAGTAGCCAAAGACTTAAGAAAGGAGTTTTTCTAGTCTGTCAGATAGTCCCCTTAGAGCTTGGATGCTTCATGGAGCTTCTCTTGTTAATTCCTACTGAAGTGTCATAGGAAAAATCATAATGTCTGGTTGTTGATGTAGCAGTGCAACTTTACTTCAGGAAATCTTTGTTTTTTGATAGAAATAGATATTTGTCACTAATAATTTTTCTAATGGCTTAATGTACCGGTTGCAAAGTGTTGCAAAGCTAAACTGGCCATATACAGTGCCTTTCAGGGAAGGCTATGGTTGTGTTTGCAGCTAAAATCTCTACAATTAGCAGGTGTATCCCAGAAATGTTAAAACATTAACCTTATGATCTTTTGCTGGGAGCAATAGTAATTCGTAACCATATCTTTTACAGGAATTTGTTTCCATCCAAAAATGGGGAAAAGGGTTATATGCTGTTGAACCCCAATTAGTCATTACATTCCTTTAATCAGGAGATGAAGAAGTCTGAAATGCCTCCTCTTAGAATTAACAGAAATAATGAGAGTCTAAAAGATAAAGTTCAGAGCTGTAATCTTTGCCTTAAGGATGGCTCCACATAAAATGAGATCATCTTGGCTCATGCTGGACTTTGTAATTCAATTCCCAGCCTTGGATATTTCAGATATTCTTTGTGTATTCTCTATTTTTATAGTGCGATTTTTTTCCTAGTGTATATTGCTTTGGCAGGTATTCCTGCCAGGCAGTTTTTTTGCCTTTCTATAAATTTAAAGGCCCCATATAACAGTTTAACACATTCAATAAACAGACTTTATATGGAAATAATTTTATGACTTGTAGCATGTTAAAGTTTATCTTAAAAAGTTCTGTTTTAGGTTTGCAAGGCAAATGAATCATTAGGTGATTTAAGAGCCTATGGTAATGATAATTTAAATAAAAACTCTAACGTAAACCTTCTGCTCCAATATTCATTCACGTTTCCGTCAAGCTAAGAGGGAAATCTGGACGATGTACTGGGGCAGTGTTTAATAAGACAAAATATGTCTTTATAAAATTATTTTGCTTACATTTGTAAAAGTGACAGCTTAAGAAGATACTCCTATAACTCTGACAAAAGAATAGAGGTGCAGTAGGTCAAACAGCTTTTAATGGGCCATGCCATCCTCTGAGTTTGCTTTCGTAACTCACAGGTTCACATTTGTTTGGGTCCACCTTTTTTGTATAACTTCTTCTTAAGTTTATTTATATAATTTGTTCCTACCAGTGCCCTGGGTCATTTATTACACCTATTAACTTCTCTCTCTGAAGAGATTCTGCCAGAATTCTTTAACAACCATCTTTGAGTCTGTTTCTTCTCTCTTTAAATTTGAGATCAAGGATTTTGCTGGCACAGTGAGTGTTGAGCCTGCTTTGCTGCTGTCCTGATTATCTTTTGCTGTGGATAGAGGTACATGTAATTCACCATATGGATACAGTTTGTGTGTGGAAAACACTTTAGAAATGTAAAACTCACACAATGTTTTTTGATCTCACATTCAACGCTAGCTGGGGCAGTCTCTTAGTATTACATTAAAATATTTCAATGACTTCTCTTCTAAGGATAGTTTTCCATTTTTTATACTTTACATTTTGCCCATGGATTGAGATGAACATTCTCTTCCTATGATACTTTTGTTTTTCTCTGGAAAACATAGGCTGGGAAACCTTCACTCTAACCAATCTTTGGCCAGGTGCACCAGAAGTTTAATTATTAGAATCTCTGTTTGTTCAAGTCCCCCTCTTTTCTAACAGAATCTCAAAGTTATTTTTAAAAGGTAATTTGTAGCAGAACACAACTATGCAATAGACTCGGTTAAATGTTGGAGACAATTTTGAAATTGCATCTACATGACACCAAATTAATTGGTTTAAAAGGCAACATTCTTTAATATTAAGCAACAATTGAAAATTATTTCACTAGCTGTAATAGATGCCATTTTAAGAAAATTATGTCAAGGCATTTATTTAAAATAGTCAAGACAATAAGTATTTTTATAGATTCAGCCACATGAAACTTTGAAGATTAATTCTAATTTGTTGGTCTTTAACACAACAGCATGAAAAGATTCTACTTAAAAGGTCTGTACAGACTTTATTTTAGTCTCTAGGACAGACTGTGAAGGTAATTTATTTGAGTGAACTTAATAAAAATCAACACTCTAATGGTTGAACTTAGTAAAGCAGTTATATGCCAGATATAGCTGGAACTTTCAAAAGCAAATATTCTGTGTAATTTGGGGTTATTTGAATTGGATCTTTCTTTATAGAATGAACAACTAATTATCAAGATAATCTGTGCTTTTAATTAGTGTTTCTTGATTTTCATATATGTGTAAAAGGTACTAAAGAGATTTATAATATACCATGCAGCAATTTATTTGATGTCCAAGTTTAGGTTCTGTTATGTGAGGGTGCTTCTTACTGTTCCAGGCATTGATTCAGACTTAATCACTCCAATGTCTTACTATCATTATTCTGACTTGGAAGACAACAAAGCAATTTATTGAGAAAAAAACTGCACTTCCATTTTGTATTGGATATTACATACTAACTAAAATTACACAAAGGCTTGGGAATATTAAACATACCCATGATGAAATATATTCCTTTCCAAATTTCTAGCTTTTTAGGGTTGGGGATGGGGCACAATCATGGACATGTGAATAAAAATGAAGATAGCAAACTGCTAGTTGATAGAGACTATTGGTTGCCTACCAAAATTTGTTCCCTCCTTCCTTAATAATAGAATTGTAGCAAAGGTAAACTAAAGACTACATATTCCAATCTTCCTCAGAGTTAGGAGTGTCCATGTCTAAAATCTTACCAAAGGTATGTGACAAGTTAGCTGTGACATTTCTGGGCTTGGATTTTGGGACTTTTCTCTGAGACCAAGACTCACTGTGTCACCCAGGCTGGAGTGCAATGGTGCAATCTCAGTTCACTGCAACCTCTGCCTCCCAAGTTCAAGGGATTCTCCTACCTCAGCCTCCCGAATAGCTGGGACTACAGGCACCCACCACCATGCCCGACTAATTTTTTATATTTTAGTAGAGATGAGGTTTCACCGTGTTGCCCAGGCTGGTCTTGAACTGCTCAGGTCAGGCGATCTGCCTGCCTCAGCCTCCCAAAGTGCTAGGATTATGGACGTGAGCCACCACGCCCATCTGGGACATTTTTAATGAGCTGAAAGCGATGTGTCTGCATCCAGCTTGCAAATGCAAAAGAGGAAAATGCTCTACAGGGTAGCAGAGTAACAAGGTGGGAGAAACACGGTTCACGAGTCATAGGAACTAGATCTGCATCAACCTAGAAGACTGTAATTTAGAACTGGTTGTTACATCAGCATAACCTTCATTCTAACTAATCTTTGCCTATCAGTACCAACAGCTTATTGACTAGAATTCCTATTTGTTCAAACCTCTCTCTTTCTTAAGCCAATCTTGGGATGACTCACAAACTCTTCTCAGTAGCCATTGAATTGCTCCTCTGCAGCTGCCTGAACCAAACTTTTCCCTCTGGCTTTAGTTTGGATGTCCTGTCATATCTTCCATTTACATGACCTCAGCATACCTTAAAGCCTGTGGATATTGGTAGTGACTCCTGTCCTGTAAGCCCGAGGAATCCTCCTTTCTTCTCTAAGCATGGTTCCTTTAATGCTTGCTAAGTAGGCTCCTTTCCTTCCATAGTTCCAACAATTTTAACAGCTCTCCAACCCTCTTGCCCTCAAAGGGTAGATTTGTTAGAAAACTTATATTTGACTCTCACAATCTTTCTTTTAGTTAACATTCTAGAGGAACTCAGGGCCAAGTCCCTGGGACAAAACTGGTAGATCAGTGTCTCTCCTCACCATCAAATAATATATTGCACCTCAGAGCCTGAGAAGGATAGTTGCGGTGCTACCCTCAGGATCTATGTTATCCTAAGGATTAAATGCACCAAATCATAATGCTGTCTTCTTACTACTTTTAATAATAATAATAATAATTATATAATATAATATAATAATAATAATTATTTTTTGAGATGGAGTATCATTCTTGTTGCCCAGGCAGGAGTACAATGGCATGATCTTGGCTCAATGCAACCTCCGCCTCCCCAGTTCAAGCGATTCTCCTGCCTCAGCCTCCTGAGTAGCTGGGATTACAGCTACCCCAGCTATTTTTTTGAATTTTTAGTAGAGACAGGGTTTCACTATGTTGGTCAGGCTGGCCTTGAACTCCTGACCTCAGGTGATCCACTCACCTAGGCCTCCCAAAGTGCTGGGATTACAGGTGTGAGCCACCGTGCCCAGCCTACCCAAAGGCATCAACAACTTCTTATCTAATTAGTAATATTCCAGCCTGGTAATATTATTTCTCTCTTGAAGAAATCGTAAATTGTGTTCTTAAATATTTTAAAATTAAACAAATAACTCAATCTTTCTCAGCCACCCCGAGGAATAAATTTTTCTTTGTAATATCTAGGAAGAAACATGATACAGTGAAAAGAAAATTAATTAAAAGTCAAGATCTAGGTACTAATTCCAGTCCTTCCATTTACCTACCGTTTGATGTTGAGCAAGTCAATTCACATTTGTTGATCTCAGTTTGATTATCTATAAAATTGCTGCTAATAATACCTACTATGCAGAATAGTCATATATCATGAAATTGTAGCCTCAATTCTGACCTGGATTTAGAGTTAGACCTCTTCAGTCATAAATATTTCTAGATCATTTGTTTTAAAGATGAAATGATTTTTTATGTGTAGAATGAAAGAATGTTAACAAATATTTTATTGCAACAACTCTTGTGTAAATGAGGACAAGTATTTCCTAATATAATTAACATTTGTATTCTTATTGAACCCTATTGACTTATGCATCACTTCCTATAAAGGAGAGCTGTCCTTAATTTTGGAATATTTCACTTCAAAATGTACTTACCATTTTTATTTTGTGTAGGTGTGTGTGTGATATACATATTACCACAGAATATATAAATTTTGACCTTTAAGAAGAATCTGCTCTTCTGCTCTGGGTTTTCTTTGAGTGTACTATAGTATGATCTGTTTTTATATGGTACATAATTCCTGATTCCTAGTCCCACGTCAGGAACTTAGTAGCATCTATTAGGTCCAGTAGAAGTGGGTGGGTGGCTCAGGCTACACGATTTCCCATTTTGCAACATAGACTTTTTCTCAGTAGCCACTCTGCTGAGCTACTGACCAGAATGAGTTGATTTAGCTTTTTAAACTTGAATCTATCCTGCTGCTCTCTTGGGAGGATGTGTCCTAAGAATGTACTATACTAAGAAGTTTAACAGGGAGAGAGCTGCCATTAAACACTCTTCTTAAGATCATGTTGGAATCAATGATCTAATCCCACTAGAAGTGAGTTATTGACTTCTTAATGTATAAGGGAGGCATTGGTTCCTGACGTTTGGTGTGCTCTGCTTCTCCTCCAGGGAACAGGGATCTGCTAAAGCCTTAAGGAATGTGAGGAGTTACCCCATATGGGAGGAGGAAGTTGGCTGTTAGAAAGTCACAAAGGAGGCCAGCATTTCTGCCTTCTATATTTTCACTATTTAGGCTTAATGTTTAAGGGTGTGATTTATAATGGAAGCATTCATTTTATATATATTGTTCCCTGTTTGAAAGCCTACATGTGTGGCAGTCAGCTAGCAGATGAAATAAGAGAAATTTGGTCATAAGGTGTTTACAAACTTAGACAATCCATGGGGAACAGAAAGAATTGTCTTGCTCAGCTTAAGAATAGCATATCAAAAGCATTAATTTTTTCAGATAAAAAATAGTTACAATCTGTTTTCAGATTTGATAGGTATATACAATTGTATTGAAAATGGAAGGAAGATAGAAAATCTGAAAAGGAAAATATCAATAGTTCTCAATACTATTATTCAAGCAAATATTCATTTTAAAGTTTTTGTGACGATTCATTCAGATATATATTTTTGCAAACTTAAATATACAGAGTTTTGTATATATGTAAATGCATGTAATATATATAATATCTTTATGTGTGTTTATCCTCATACTATATGAAAATTATTTTCAACTGGGACTATGCTGCCCACCCACCCACACAAAAATCAATGGCTCAGTGATCCACTTTCAATTGTGAACTCTGTAAAATTTCTTATGATTTATGGCAGCAAACAGTTGAAAAGCATTGTACATATTCTGCTTTATAATTATAATTTATTCTCAGTGATCTTCAGACCTCTCTATGTCAATGAACACCTAAGAACATTTAACATGAGATCTACCCTTGGACAATTTTTTTTTTTTGTTTTTTTGAGACAGAATCTCACTCTGTTGTCCAGGCTGGAGTGCAGTGGTGTGATCTGGGCTCACTGCAACCTCTGCCTCCTGGGTTCAAACAATTCTGTCTCTGTCTCCCGAGTAGCTGGGACTACAGGCATGTGCCACCACACCTGGCTAATTTTTGTATTATTTGCAGAGATGGGGTTTCACCATATTGGCCATGCTGGTCTCAAACTCCTGACCTCATAATCTGCCCACCTCGGCCTCCCAAAGTGCTGGGATTACAGGCGTGAGCCACCGCACCTGGCCTGGACAAATTTTTAAGTGTAATACTTAATTATTGATTATGGGTACAATGTTATACAGCATTTCTCTAGTGCTTATTCATCGTGCTTGACTGAAACTATATGCCCCTTGATTAGTAACTCCAATTTCCCCCTTCTTCAGTCCCTGGCAAACACCATTCCACTCTTTGATTTTTTCAATTAACTATTTCAGATACTTCACATTTATTTAACAACTATTTCACCGATGAACATTGTGCTTATTTCCATTTATTTCCTGCTCCTATTATTGATCATGCTTTGAAGGACATTTTTGTTTCTACATTTTGTATGTTTGAGTCTTTATCTCCTTGGGATCTATTTGGGATCTATTGGAGGAAGGATGTCTGAGTCAAAAAGAAGGCATTTAATATTGATGCACATCGTTACACTGACCTCCAAAAAGATTGTATCAATTGACACTCCTATTAACAATTTATGAGTTTTCACATAGCACTGATCTTTAAGATCTTTATCAATTGACTAGGTGGAAAGCAGTAAATCATTGTTTGCATTTGAGTTTTGGATTAATAATGAATGTATGCATTTGATTAGGAGCCCAAGCTGTGGAGTGTGACCATTTGAGTTTATATTCCAGCTTTTTCACTTACCAGCTTTTTGACTTTGTGCTAATTATTTAACCTCTCTATGTCTCAGATTAGTCATCTGGGAAAACGTAATAATGATAATACTGACCTCATAGAATTGTGAAAATTAAGCTAATTAACACACATAAAGCTCTTACAACATTTCCTGGTAAACTCATTCTCAGTAAATGTTAGCTATTGGTATATTTTAATGTTATTTAATATTTTACTTTTCCTTTCTTCATTTGTGTATTCAAGTTCTTTGATCTACTCTGTTATGATGTTCTATCATTTATTTAGTACTTTGATAGTGAAGTTTTAAAATATGACAGATATTAACTACTTATCTGTCCTGCATGCTACAAGTATTTTGGCTTTTTTGTTTGGCATATCTTTGTACCATATAAGGTTTTACCACTTAAGTAAAAATATACTTATTTTTAAATATTTCTGGCTATAAAAAAGCCTTTTTCATCCTAAAGATTGTTTAAAAATTCACCTGTGTTGTCTTCAAGAGAGGTAATGATTTTATTTCTCACATTTAAGTCTTTGACCCATCTTGAGTTGGATTTGATAGCAGTCATGCAGGATCCACAAAAGCTTTACTTTTTGACGATGACGAAGTGATCAGTTTGAGTACTACGAGGACTTACAAAATTAAAAGTAAACTTCCAATTTCCCTTTGACGGACAAAATCTAAATTTATCTTTTGGGAAATTTTTTCATGATATGAGGTAGGATTGTAGTTTTCCCACTCTCAATTTCTTTTATGTTTCTCTTCTTTCTGTAAAACATCTGCTCTTGGGACTTCCATGAAAGCTTAACAGATTTTCTTCCCAGGAGCCAAGTTACTCCCATCATATCAGGATTTCATATCAAGATAATTGATTTTAAATGTTGCTTTTTTCACAAGATTAAAATAGTTCCACATAACAATTCATACTGTGAACACGGTTTAGACTAACACCACTAAAAATAATTGTCAATCAAGATGAATGGATTTTACTGCTGCTTCAAGATCCCTTTGGAATTTTGACTTCTGCTGTGCATTGGCCAGGGTGACAATTATATCATTTAATCAACATACTTAGTAATGTTTATTAAATATAAATGTATCCATATCAATGAACTTGATATGACTTATTTTGTTATTAATGTAACACAGATAGTATAATTGCATGTACATGTATTGAATGTTTCTCGTGTAGCACTGCAGATCCACTTGGCCACATCTTTCATTTCAGCCATTGCTGCAGGGAACAGTTATGAACAGATTTTTTTTTTTTTTTTTATGACAGTGTCTCCCTTTGTTGCCCAGGCTGCAGTGCAGCAGTGCCATCTTGGCAGGCTGCAACCTCTGCCTCCTGGGTTCAAGCATTTCTCCTGCCTCAGCCTCCCAAGCAGCTGGGATTACAGGCATGCACCACCATGTCAGGCTGATTTTTATATTTTTAGTAGTAACGGGGTTTCACCGTGTTGGCCAGGCTGCTTTTGAACTCTGGACTTCAGGTCATCTACCTGCTTTGGCCTCCAAAAGCGCTGGGATTACAGGTGCGAGCCACTGTGCCTGGCCTGTGCACAGATTTTGACCTGTTTTGTGTAGGTACAACTGGAAGTGCCTTGCCTCAGTCCGTATAAAGCTTCTCTGACACCAGAAGCCTTGGATTCTTGAACACATATGAACAACCTGCCTGTGTGGGTGAGTTTATGACCCAAGGGGTAGACCTTGACCAATATGGCATAGAAATGGACAGGAAATGCTCCACCCTTGCATCCTTCCAGAGAGTGATTTGGAGATACAGTATAGTCCATAAGTTTTCTCAGAAGGTCCTGTGGATCCAGGAACCAGTTGCATCCAGGAGTGGTCACTTCTGTATTGCATCGTTATATTGGCTGCCCCTCCTTCTGTATCCATTCTTGTCTCTCTTGCCCCTTCCTGTCCCCCACTCCTGCAATTATAGGTTTTGTAAACCATGAATGCATTAGTCTTTGTCTTGGGCTGTTATTTTTGGTGTTTCTTAGACTAAAAAATTCATTAGAAAAAGTGTTTAAAAATTATTTCTGATCATTTGTATATTGTGGTTTCTACGAACTATTTTTGCTTAAACCACAGAAAATCTACTAGAGAACAAACCTTTGGAATTTTAAAAACATCTGCTAAAAACAACTATACCCCGTTCATTTTTAGTTATTTTGCTTTAAAAATTGACTTCGAATCTTCTATTTCTTCCTTTAATAATATTAAGTATTTCTTCTTTAGAAAAGAAATCCCATTAACTCAGCAAAAAGATCCAGAGAATTGACTTGTATGTTAATTGTTTCACTTTAATTTGAGATAATATAAAATTATTACTCATTTACTTAGACTGTCATTTAAAATGTAAAGTTGATTTAACCATTAATATCGAATTGTTGTTACTCTTACAGAAGTAAAACACAAAGAATCAAATCCTGTGACACATTCACATACTCAACTCAGAATAAACCATGGCTTTGGTGTAAATTCATTCTGATAAATATTTTAAAATATCTAAGTAATGTAGGAAGGAAATAGCATTTAAGTTCATAAACCAACAATTCATGTAATAGTCGTAAACTCTGAAGCACTGTATTTACCGACAAGTTCATTTGCTATGTGAGATTTTCAGTATGCTTCTAAATTAGAAATTCTGTATGCTTTGTGGATGAAGAATCGCGTCCCTAATCTTTGGCCACTAGAGGTCATGGCAGCTCCATATAAGAAGCCTAGAATGGGGGAAGGGTTGACTACTACCGAATGGTTCGTTTTCAGACTTCTGTTGCACAGAAATGTATGGTTCTGTAGCTTATAAAACCAGCCATTTTACAAAATTCAGGACTACCTCCAGCCAGTGTAAAAATCCAACTAATTTTGGATTTTTTATGTGGTGATGTATATGTTAATAAAGCAAATGGTTGAAAACAATTTAAAACGAATTCTGCTTTTTGACAATGTTGTCATCGCTTTGTACTTACTCTAACTCCTTTATAACAAATAAAACCAACCAACTAAACGACTCAGGGAGCATTGAGAGTGAAAGCAAAAGGAAGGTTCTAAAAACCAGCTGGTTTTACGTTTTACCATTAGCTGGTAAGACTCACCAGCTAATGAGCAAAGAAAGAGAATTTATAGCATTTAAATAGCTGAAAAGAAATCATGATCTTCTTATTAGATGATGAACTTATTTTCCTTATTTTGTATTGAAAAAATGTGGTGAATAACTGGGCATAGCTCTCTGGCAAACCATACCTGAGTGCAAAGGCAAGACAGGGTAAGATGGTGGTTAAGAACATAGGCTTTGGGGTCCCAAAGCGTAAGGTTTGAGATGTGGATTTTCCCCTACATGTTACGTGATGTTTTATTGCTTCATCTCTAAAGAAGAATAGTCAATAATATTTATCTTGAAGGGTTGTTTTAAGGTTCAAATAGGTTTGTGAATATAAAGTTCTTAGCACAGTGTCCTCAGCATTGTAAGCAATCAATAAATAGCTACTCTCATTATAAAGATGAAATTTCATATCAGACACTTTAAAATGAAAAGCCCAATACTTCAAAATGCAAACAGAGAATAAGCTTTAATTAGTTTTCTAGCAAAATATAGTTCTGAAATAGAGGATAGCATAAATAACCCTCCTAAAGTAAAGCCATCATGGACTTGAGACTGTGTCCGTGGAAAGGATTTGCTTATTGCAGTGATCATTGCTAATATCTACAGTGCCAACTCCCCCATTTTTATTTTTTTGGTTTCTTATAGTGATAACGGTGTCCAGAAAGGCTGCTGATTTCTGATTTCCTACATTCCACCTGAAGGTTGGCAGTCTCAGTCAGACGGCCCTTAATTGTGCTAGGTCCACCTGTTTCCTCTCAGTCTGACAGTTAAGCATTTAATGTAGAAAGGGCAGCAGGGCATAATCCCAAGACCATGCCTCACATTCCAGAGGGTCTGAACCAGAGACGATTCCATGATACCTTCTTAATATGCACAAAATAATGTGATATTGGAGGTGCCAGGGCAGCAGACATCTGTCTTTAAATGTGCTCTTCCAAAAAATTGATGTATATGATACCCAGAAAAAACCTCGTATTTATTTGCGCATTTGTGAATAGTAACCTGAAATACTTTCATATTTTAAAAGTGTTTCAGCACATAATATTAACGTGGTTGTATTTTCAGAGGGATAGAAGGGACAAATGAAACAATGGAGTGGGTGTGGTATGACTCTGGAGGGAAGGACAAGATCAGGAAAAAGTGGTGGAGAGACTTTGCCATCCGTTAGTATGGCTTTGCTAGCTTCAGTAGGATTTAACACGTTGTTCTCCTACTTGCTAAAGTCTTTAGAAAACTTTGGTGTAAAATCTCAACAAAAAGACTGAAGATGGGATACAAAAAAGGAAAGTCTGGTGAGTAAAAGGATTTACTTCAATAAATCCCCAAATCCTACCACAAGTGGAATGATCATTTCAAATACTATAAGGGAGAAAATGAATCAGCTGTGTACTAACAATTACAAAATGAGACAATGATTCATATGAAAGGCAGCATAATTACTGTGAATATCATATTAGGTTTCAAAATGAGGGAAGAACATTTTAGTACTTTCTTGGCTAAGGCTAAATATAATTGATTTATGATTAATATGAGGGTCCAGCTTATCTGGCAAATATATTGTATTTCATGTAGAAATGAGCTTAAAGGTTTTTTTTTTTTTTGCATTTCTGTGTGAAACCTAATATTCACATGCCAGGGAAGCGTGAAGGAACAGTGGCTGGAGCCACTGATGGACAGAAGCTGAGCATTAGGCATGCCAGAGCACAGCCCATCTGTCACACCGCAGCGGCAAGATCCACGCTGTGCCTCAGTTTGAAACAACGATAGGCAATGGCTTATTTATTCATGTATCTATTGATTTAAAATAAAAATTGGATTTATTGGAAAGAATAATATCTTTCCCCAGGCAATGCTGAGAAAATTTCTCAAGTCCTACTTCATAGGGAAACAGTGCATTCCATTCTAGTCCACAGCACACCCCAAACACCCTTCTGAAGTTATGGTTGCACTATGAGCGTCAATACTGTGTTTTAAGGTTTGGGAGAAATCATGTTGATATTTCTCTGAACATAAGAAAAATTACCATGTCCTGTTAAGTTCCTTGAGTCGTTGTACTGAAGTGACTATAGTCACTTAGTTAAGCAGAATTTATTTGCCACTCTGTTGATTTGAGGTAGGGTGGGGTAGTGTTAAGATCACAAACCCAGTCAAACTTCCAGGGTTTGAATCTAGTTTCAGCCAAGTGTAAGCTGTGTGCATTGAGAGAGTTATTTAATCTATTTCTCAGTTTGCTTATCTTTAAAATGGGTGGTACCTGCCTTCTTGGTCGGCTATGATGATTAAATTAATACTTGCAAAGAGCATGGCACAGTGCTATTTGCTAAATAGAAATCACACATTTGGGTCTTTTCAATAACTCCATGAAGAAAGCAAGAAATATAGAAGCAGAGGAGTTTTGCAATCGAAAAGACCTTAGAGTTTATCTGGTTCAAATCTCTTATTTTAAAGATGAAAAAGCACTTGAAGTGTTACCACTTAATAAAGTAATAAAACTATTTAGAATCAAAATACCCCAAATACCTTAAATGAGATAGACGTTTATTTCTTTTCTGTGCGAGAGAAACACAGATAAGAGAGTCTAGGACTTTTATGGGGACTCTATGATCAACAGAGACCTGGGCTCCTTCTGCAATTCTATTCCACCATTCTATGAATAGCTTTCATTCTCAGGGTTACCTCTTGGTCCAAAATGGCTGTTGGAAATTCTGTCCTCCCATCAGCATTCTGGAATGCAGGTAGGAGGACGGGAGAAACGACAAACAGGTGTTTTTTTTGTTGTTGTTTGTTTTATTTTGTTTTTTAAATGTGAGTTAGTGTTCTTTCAACAATCTTCTAGGATGCCCCATGTCACCTTTGACTTTATCTTATTAGCTAGAACTTGGACACATGTCATGGCTAGCTACAAGGGAGAATGACAAGTGCTTTCAACTAATTGGCAATTAAAATTGTGGGTTTTCCCATTGAGAACAAAGGAGTAATAGATACAGGATGGTAATTGATACTGTTTGTCTGTGTCCGCACCCAAATCTCATCTTGAATCGTAGCTCCCATAATTCCCACATGTTGTGGAAAGGACCCAGTGGGAGATAATTGAATTATGGGGGCAGTTTCCCTCATACTGTTCTAGTGAACAAGTCTCAAGAGATCTGATGGTTTTATAAGAGGAAACCCTTTCATTTGGTTCTCATTCTTTCTCTTGTTTGCCACCATGTAAGATGTGTCTTTTGCCTTCCACCATGATTGTGAGGCTTCCCCAGCCAGGTGGAACTGTGAGTCCATTAAACCTCTTTTACTTTTATTTTTATTTCTTTTGTAAATTACCCAGTCTCTCTCAGTGGAGTGAAAACAGACTAATACAGTAATTAACTATTTCTGCTACCAGTAGGAGGTCATTTTTCCATCTTTTTTCCTCTTCACATTTTTTTTCTCTTGCCATGAATCCAAAAGAGCAGCCTTAGACTAAGACAAACCACACATTCATGTAGGAGAAAAGAAAATTTCTCTTTCTAAAAAGACATTGCATCCGTATATTAGGATATTGCTGCAAGAAACAAGTCAATTCACTCTGGACTAGTGGGAAAAAAGAAATCTGTTATAAATTACAATGATGTTTAATTAAAATCAAACAAAAGAATGAAGAAATTCCAAGAAAGACCAGAAATCAAGAACATGCTGGAAATACAGACAGTGTTTTCTTTCAATTTCTTGTTATTGTTTCTTTCTGCATGTGATTCTTTTTCTTTTTTTTTTTTTTTTTGAGATGGAGTCTTGCTCTGTCGCCCAGGCTGGAGTGCAGTGGCCGGATCTCCGCTCACTGCAAGCTCCGCCTCCCAGGTTTATGCCATTCTCCTGCCTCAGCCTCCCGAGTGGCTGGGACTACAGGCGCCCACCACCTCGCCCGGCTAGTTTTTTTGTATTTTTTAGTAGAGACGGGGTTTCACCGGGTTAGCCAGGATGGTCTCGATCTCCTGACCTCGTGATCCGCCCGTCTCGGCCTCCCAAAGTGCTGGGATTACAGGCTTGAGCCACCGCGCCCGGCCTCTTTTTCTTTTAAGATCTGTTTCCTCTGTGCCCAAGGTCAAATTGCCAGTGGGGAACAAATTGACATTTATACCTAGATCTTCTAACTCACACTATTATATTCATTATTTTACAGTTCTGTACCTCCTCCATTGACAGATAGCAAGATGGTCTCTTTTCCTTACTGATTCACTGTCATATGTATCTGACCACAATAACTGCCTGTTTGGATCACAGTCTTCAAATCTGACATTCAGAAATTCTTCAAATTCTGACATTCAGAAATGCTTATAGGGTCCATAATACTGCTTGGCATTGCACACTAAGCAATACTGTCCTTGCTCAGGTTCTTCTCTTCTCAAGCAATATATCTTCATTGATATCAAATGTTTCCACTGCCACATCACACTGATGACTCCCAAACACACATTTCCATTTTAGACCTCCCTCCTGAATTCATGGTCCTTATTTTTGTATAATTATTGGTCATTTTTCATTTGAGTGTTTCTTAGTATCCATAGTACCTTCAAATTCAACACATCTGTAATCTCATCTTGAATTCTCTGGTTTGAACTGTGTCAGTCCAAGCATCCAATAATCTTCCTGCCTCTTTACTTCTGCTGTCAGTTAATTACAGAATCCTTTCAGAATCTGTCACCTAAAGCTCTTATTTCTTATGTGTATTGCCTTAATACCCTTGTAATCTTGTTTTTGTACAATCTCAGCTGCCTTCTAAATCTTCTCCCAGTCTTCAGTCTTGTCTATCCTCTGCATTGTCTCAAGAGTAATCTTTTAACTCTCTCTATATGATTATGTCACTTCCCTACTTAAATTTCATCAACATTTTCCATTTACCTGTAGAACAATGGCCAAATGTCTTGCTGGCCATGTAAGGCTATTTATTATCTGATTTCTTCATACCTAGCCAATCTCATATTGGTCTTTTAGAACTATCTGCAGTTCCCTAAATGAAACAACAAAGTTCACACTTCTGTGATATTGCACATGATTTTTATTTCCCTTCACCTTAAACACGCTTACTCTTCTCAGTCCTCTTAGTTAGCGTCTCCTCACCTTATGAAACTCAGTTCAAACATCAGTTCCTCTCTGAAGGCCTCTCTGATCAGCACGCTGTCTCATCTCTTCATACTTTCCTCTATTTTCCCTTCCGAAGTTAGTTTCTTTCCTTTGCTGGGTCACATAGCATAGATATTTAAAAAGTCAGAGGAACAGACTAAAGCAGATGCTACAGTTTTCTTTCAATGTCTGGTTATTCCTTGAATAGTAAAAGGATTTAATCAGGGCATATGGTTGCCCTACTGAGAGCTACACTTTCCAACCTGTCTATGCAGTATGGCCATGTGACTGAATTCTCTGCCAGTGGTTTGTGCACAGAGCAGTGTGAGCAATTTCTGAAACATGTGATTTAAATAAAAGGTATGCACTTGCCTTATCCCTTTCCCCTTCCTGCTGACAGGAATGTGGGTACAATGAGCCTTTCTTGGTGAAATAATTTTATTTTTTGTTGAGCACAGACTATATTTTTTCCAATTTTTATTTTAAGTTCAGGGACTCATGTGCAGGATATGCAGGTTCATTTCATAGGTAAATGTGTGCCATGGTGGTTTGCTGCATAGATCATCCCATCCCCTAGGTATTAAGCCCAGTATCCATTAACAATTCTTCCTGATGAATGAGTCATTTTTGACAATAAAGATGTATGCAACACACCAGGATGGCAGACCAGCAGGGCAGAAGAGGCCTTGGTCCCTGATACTATGGGTTATCGTGTGTGCCCTGGACTGCTTACAGTGAGACTGCTGTGTGATAAAGATGCTCTTCTTTATTGCTTAAGCCCCTGTTATTATTATTATTATTATTTTATTTTACTTTAAGTTCTGGGATACATGTGCAGAATGTGCAGGTTTGTTACAAAGGTATACATGTGCCATGGTGGTTTGCTGTACCTATCAACCCATCATGTAGGTTTTAAGCCCCACATGCATTACTTATTTGTCCTAATTGCTCTCCCTCCCCTTGCCCCATACCCCCCGACAGGCCCTGATGTGTGATGTTCCCTTCCCTGTGTCCATGTTTTCTCATTGTTCAACTCGCACTTACGAGTGAGAATATGCAGTATTTTGTTTTCTGTTTCTGTGTTAGTTTGCTGAGAATGATGGTTTCCAGCTTCATCCATGTCCCTGCAAAGGACATGAACTCATCCTTTTTTATGACTGCATAGTATTCTGTGGTGTATATGTGCCACATTTTCTTTATCCAGTCTATCATTGATGGGCATTTGAGTTGGTTCCAAGTCTTTGCTATTGTGCACAGTGCTGCAATAAACATACATGTGCAGTGTCTTTATAATAGAATGATTTATAATCCTTTGGATATATGCCCAGTAATGGTATTGCTGGGTCAAATGGTATTTCTGGTTCTGGATCCTTGAGCAATCGCCACACTGTCTTCCACAATGGTTGAATTAATTTACACTCCCACCAACAGTGTAAAAGTGTGCCTATTTCTCCACATGCTCTCTAGCATCTGTTGTTTCCTGACTTTTTAGTAATTGCCATTCTAACTTGCATGAGATGGTATCTCATTGTGGTTTTGATTTGCATTTCTCTAATGACCAGTGATGATGATAAGCCCCTGTTATTTAATAAATTTGTATCCTAATACAAATATTATGCTATAGCAGGTCCTGTAGCCTAGCTAACATACCTGCTCCACTGTGAGACTATAAAAGGAGTTCATATTTATCTTTGTACACCTAACACCTAGCGCAGAGCCTAAAACACAGTGCACCATCAGGAAAATGTTTAGAGCAGAGATATGGTTGTAAATGGATACAAGTTACAACTTAACTGTGAAAAAAAAAAGTAACATTTTTTGTTTCCCTATAATTAACATAAGCTTACTCAAGTCCTCATTTTCTGTTGATGAGGACCAACTCATTATTGTCAATTTAAAGTAAGTAGCACTTGCAGTTAAACTTTAAGTCTCTTTTGGGTAACAACTTAGTTAATTATGATTCTGCAATCCTGACCATCCTGGCGGGTGGTGATGGTGCTTGTCTTGTGTTTCTTTCTGGCATGGGGAACCAGCTACCTGGCCTGCTGAGCCTCCTGGCTCCAACCCAGGTGTCACTGATTTCTCCTGGTCTTGGGCATTGGCCTCTGTCCCTGCTGCTGAATCTACACTTTATCTTGGCCTCTAGTTCTTATCCCCACTGCACAGTCTTTTTGGGGTTTTCAATCCCAGTCTTCTCTGACTTCCTCTAAAATTGCAAGGAAACCTGACTGCTGCATCCACATCATCTGGAGTGCTGGGGCTCTCTGAGGAAGCTCTCAGTTCCATCTGCCTAGTCACCCCTTTCAGCCCCTGCCATTTCAGGCACAATGTGGGATGGAGGACTTCTCTACTCAACTTCTGAGTTGTACTCCTAATAGCCAGGTAATTATCCTTCTGGGATCTCTCTCTTCAAACTTATCTGGGATTGATCCCAGAACAGAAAGATCATTGAGAAGGAATCTGAGATGTTATCTCAGATTTTCATCAGTATATCCAGAGATGTCTCCTTCCCTCCAGTAATTCCTCCCAATCATTACTTAGCCCAGAGAGATGGAGCACGAGGCCCTTTTCTCAGGCATAGTCTCTATTTAGACTCTAATAAGTCACCCTTGATTCTTCCTTCCTCACCACTGGCTGACATATAATCTCCTTTGTGTTTAGAGAAATTGCTTGTCTTTCATGATGCAGTTTTCCTTAGTCTAAGGCTTATGGCATACACTTCAGGATATCAGTCTTCCAGACTTCGGCTCTTTATATGCAAAACTAAGCTTTTTGTGATTTGTGATGCCTTTTTCTCTCTTAAAACCCTCTCTCCTGGTTTTTAAGGCAACTGGCTCCGAGACAAATTGAAAAAAAAAAATGAGTTCAGAGCCTCAGTTGACTTTGTCATTCTCTTTTCCTTTCCCAAGATAAAGAAGGTCATTGCCAAAGAGAAGTGTTGCTAAAGAAACTTTCTGTTACTACGGCAAAATTCCCCGCACCTTCATTACAGCGGTTGTAACAGATTGATTCATACAAAGAGGTTGGTTTTTGTATACAAAACAGTATGATATTGTATTTGCATGTGGAAGATAAAAATACTTCCCACCCTCTGTTTTCCCATCTTCCTCAATAGCCCAAACAGGCTGGAAAAGCAAAAGAAGACCGGAAACAATACTATGAGTTCACCAAACTATTTTATTTTTCTCCTGGGCACACAGGAAGACATATATTTCCCAGTAGCTTCTGGAGTGTAGGTGGACTGTGTCACTGAGCTCTACAGATGAAAAGTGAGTGGAAGTGATATATACCACTTCCAGGTGTGGCCATTAAAAGTCTCTGTGTGACCTTTGCTCCTTCAACCACATGGCAGGAAGAGAAGGCCTTCGAGATGGTGGAACACACAATGGAAAGAATCTGAATCTTGAGTTGATCACTTGGAGGAGTTGTTCAGGAGATCTTTTGGCCAGGAACTTCAGCTCCGGATTTCATATGTTGTATTATTGTATTAAGCCACTCTGACATTGGGGTTGTTTATTACAAGTTAGTGTTGAATAATTTTTCTTCTAACTTAGAAAAATTAGTACTTTTGCTAAAATTACTTTAAAAAGAAAACAAGAATTAAAGGATTAAGAACTGCAATTAGAGAAAAGCTATTGAGAGGAAAGGAAGAGGGAAGTTGGAGTTGGGTAACTGTCTTGACTAGGATCCATGGCAGGGATGATTAGAAGAGAGAAGTTCTTGGAGGTGTTAAAGGCTATAGAAATTTTAAGAACTAAGATTGCTAATATTTAGTTAAAATGGTTTTAGAATGTAATATTTGATACAGAGAAAAGAATATATAATGATTTTAACTTTGAAGCATAAGAACAAATCAAACACTTGTGAACTCATTCCCAGCCTAAGAACCAGTACATTATCATTGTTGTTGAAAATGTAAGTATATGGATACCTTTTAGAATGATAATAAAGTAAGGCAAGTCTCGGAAGATTATATACTAAGTGATAACATTTTTTGTGAAGCTCAAAACAGGCAAAATAAAATAATAAGGTATTTTGGGAAGCATACATGTTTAATTTTTAAGTTGTTATTAAACCTTCAATGAAACTGTATTCAAATTTTGTTGGTATTCTGGGATTAATACCATGGTAGTCTCAGATATAGTAGAGAAAACTTACAACATGCATGAAAGTTAGAAAATTATGACAAAGCAGTAACTGGAGGACAGAGGTTATTATAATCAACATGATCTACCCACTCATCCTGAATCCCTAGAGATACAGAAAGATGGACCCTGAATTTCCTACCATAAGTGAAAGAAAGATTCAAATGAATAATTTAGAGGACTTGGGGACATCCAGGGAGCTGGCACCTGGAATATAGTTGAATAAATTTAGCTCTTTTTTTATTTCATGCCATTGTCACAATTAAAAAAACAGGTTTTTACTTTTGATCTGTTTTCCTTAAGAAGCTACAAAGTTTCTGAGAAGGGTGAAGGAATAATACTGTTGGTAAAAACAGTCTTTGAAAAACCCATATTTGACGAAGTCGACAATTTTTAAACTATTGTTTAATGAAGATAACATTCATTGAATGCCTACTATATTGCAGTCACTGTGTAAAAGCTTTTGCTCTTCCTTCTCATTCTTGCCATATGTTTAAGGTCTTAACAGAAGCAATGTTTGACAAACAACTACAGTCATTCTTTTTTTAAATTGACAATGTGCTAATGGAGGACCTGAGTTAACATGGACTATTATCACTGAGTCTTTATCAGAATCTTTAGAACAGAGGGGCAGGCACTCTTCCCAGTGAAGAGTGACTTGGCACATTATAGCCAGGGTGCAAAGACAGTCTTTCTAAGAAATTGGTTTTGTTGCTGCTCAGGGTTTTTTTTTTTTTGGCTAATGCTGTCCTTACCTGCAAAGGAGAGAACTTATAATTCAACAGAGAAGGGCCCAGGCTGGTATGAAGGGGTAGCCCACCTCTGTCCATAGCTGCTTGTGTTATCTTGGTCATGTCACTTCACTTTTTGAAGTCTCTTTTTTCATCTGTTAAGTGAAGAATACTAATACTGATCATAGTACATTTTGTAAAAATAAAATAAATAGATATGAATAAACTATCAATTCTAACATACTCTACAAATATAAGAGCCTCACAATTAGAAAGCTGCAGAAGGATTACACTGAGTGAGACATAAACTGGACTCCAAGGCCTTTGAAGTCATTTCTAGGTCTAATTTTGTTCATTCGCTAAATTAATATTTATTGAGCATCGACTAAGCCAAGTGTTGTTCTAGTCACTTGGGATACATCTTTAAGAAAGCAGCCACAGATTCAGTTCGATGAGTCTTTACCTTATAATCTTTGCACAGATTTAATTCTAGAAAATGCTCATGGAATCCTGAAACCTTGATATAAACCTACAAAAATTATGATGTAAAGAGAAATAGTATAAAATATTTAGCCATTAGAATATGCTCTTAGAAAAATATCTTATTAACTGTGTTGACCTCACATTAATGTAGCTTTCCTGAAGTGCTCTCCTACTGTGAAAAATTTCCAAATCCCTTCGTTTATTAAGAAAGTTGGCCAGGCGCGGTGGCTCAAGCCTGTAATCCCAGCACTTTGGGAGGCCGAGACGGGCGGATCACGAGGTCAGGAGATCGAGACCATCCTGGCTAAC
>NW_012116032.1:523252-530391 GCF_000951035.1 Colobus angolensis palliatus | reverse complement strand
AGGAGATCGAGACCATCCTGGCTAACACGGTGAAACCCCGTCTCTACTAAAAAATACAAAAAAACTAGCCGGGCGAGGTGGCGGGCGCCTGTAGTCCAAGCTACTCGGGAGGCTGAGGCAGGAGAATGGTGTGAACCCGGGAGGCGGAGCTTGCAGTGAGCTGAGATCCGGCCACTGCACTCCAGCCTGGGTGGCAGAGCAAGACTCCGTCTCAAAAAAAAAAAGAAAAAAAAAAAAAAAGAAAGTTATAGGAAAGCTGACCAGGATAAGGTACCCCGTTGAGATAGATGTTGTGTGTATGTCTCTTTAAGGATGAATGAATCAATGACTCCTCTGAACGAGCTTGAGACATGCCAAAGAAAACCCATTTTGGGACTTCACTTTAAATCTAGTTCCATTTTTGGATAATATTTTAACCTGTCCCTTTGTCTTTTTCTGTTTCGTTTCCTTAAGCTATTTCCTGATTGAGAACTTTGATGTGTGCAGCCTGACTTCATAAAACTTTAGCGACAGTTCTTCCATTCTATTATTTTCGGAGAATTTCCTTCAAATCTCACAGAAGATATTCTAGCCTTTGAGGCTGACATTGAGTCTCATTCTTTATGAGAATCTGAATTTCATTCTTTATAAATTTGCTTCTGGCCAAATTTTAAATACACTTTGACTTTTCAGATGTTCTGGAAGAGGACGTCTGTAATCCCCCGCTGTGAGGCACTGCTGGTGATGTGCTACACTCTGTCACACACCAGCCTTTTTCAACCCTAGTTGTATTGGTAAGTAGCATTCATGAAATTCTACCATTTCCAAGACTTTAGGTCCTGTCCTCATTTAGTCCTTTGGGAAAGTCTTTTGAATAGAGGAAATGGCAGATTAGCCCTACTGATTTTGGTCAGGTATATGGTGTACATCCTAGGAAAATTTTTTTTCCCTATCCAAACACTACTTATTGATAAAACTACTTAGCATGTTGCAACCTATGTGTACCTCTTACTGGAGTGTGGGCCGATTCCTTAGATGTCTGGAACTAACTTAAAAATCTTGATTTCACATAATCTAAGCATCCTTCACTGATGTACTAATTTTCACAGACTAGCAGACAGCCTTTTGTGGCTCCTGTGATCCCCATGCCTTTGTGTAGTCTCCTGTCCCCTCTCCTTGAGTGTGGGCAGGAGCTGGGATTTGCCTCTAGCCATGTAGAATATAGCACAGGTGACAAGCTGTCTGTGATTATCTGTATGTGCTCATAAGTATAAGATGTTACATAAGATTGTAATGCTTGTCTGACAAGAAGATTCCCTCTCCTTTTAATTTGATGAAGTAAGTGGCCATGTTGTAAGCTGCCCGTGTAGAGGGTCATGTGTCAGGAAACTGAGGCTGACATCTGGCCAACAGGCAGCAGGAAATGGGGAGCCCCTGACCCAAATACCTGTAAGGAACTGAATTTTGCCAATAACTATGTGAGCTTGGAAGTGGGTCCTTCCTCAGCCAAGCCTCACATAAGACCACAGTCCTGGCTGAAAATGTTGATTTCCATCTTGTGAGACCCTGAGCAGAGGACCTAGCTAAGCTGTCTACAGAAACTGCATCTACAGATCTACAGAAACTGTGAGATAATAAGTGTGTGTTGTTTTAAACTGCTAAGTGTATGGTAAATTTTTATGCAGCAATAGATAACTAAGAAAGAGACTAAAGCTTTGTGACTGACAATGATCTGACAGATCTCCAACCACAGGAAAAACAGGATTGGAAGTT
The DNA here is from genome assembly GCF_000951035.1 of Colobus angolensis palliatus. NCBI lineage: Eukaryota > Metazoa > Chordata > Mammalia > Primates > Cercopithecidae > Colobus > Colobus angolensis. The sequence continues at coordinate 528,639 of NW_012116032.1, read as the reverse complement.
GCCTAGGAATCATCTAACTGGGTGGATATTTTATGAGTCAATTAGGAAATCTTGGACAAACAGCCTTAAACTACATAAGAACTACATAGAACTACATAAGAACTACACAGAATGATCTAACATTGCTAAATGGCAGTCTATGTGATAAACACAGGAGAAAATAGTCACTACTTCTCATGGCATTCACGGAGGTATGAAAACAGGCAAAACTTTACTAGACCTCAAATAATGGTTAGAAATTGCTTCAGTGGTCAAAGTTGTGGGAGAAAGGTGTCTTTCATTTAGGATAAATAGCGTAAACAAAGGTGGCAGATGAAGCAATGTATTTGAGAGAAAAATGATCAAAATGTCTGGGTGATCCAGAAGTTTCAGGAATGGGATAGTGTGGGATAGTGTGAGGAACACAGTAGTTAAGGAATACGGAGATTATCTTGTGGAATACGCTCCCTTCCCCTCTCCCTCCCTTCCCCTCCCCTCCCCCCCCTTCCCCTCCTCTTCTCTTCTCTTCTCTTCTCTTCTCTTCTCTTCTCTTCTCTTCTCTTCTCTTTTCTTTTCTTGAAATGGATTCTTATTCTATCGCCCAGGCTGGAGTGCAGTAGTCCGATCTCAGCTCACTGCAGCCTCCACTCCTGGGTTCAAGTGATTCTCCTGCCTCAGCCTCCCAAGAAGCTGGGATTACAGGCATGTGCCACCATGCTCAGCTAATTTTTTGTATTTTTAGTAGAGATGGCGTTTCACCATGTTGGCCAGGCTGGTCTTGAACTCCTTACCTCAGGTGGTCTGCCCATTTCGGCGTCCCAAAGTGCTAGGATTACAGGCTGGTTGCGGAACACTTTTTTTTTCTTTTTTTTTTTGAGATGGAGTTTCACTGTTGCCAGGCTGGAGTGCAGCAGTGGTGCAATCACAGCTCACTACAACCTCTGCCTCCTAGGTTTAAATGATTCTCCTGCCTCAGCCTCCCGAGTAGCTGGGACTACAGGCACATGCCACCACGCCCAGCTAGTTTTCGTATTTTTAGTAGAGACTGGGTTTCGTCATGTTGGCCAGGATGGTCTTGGTCTTTTGACCTCGTGATCTGCCCTCCTCGGCCTCCTAAACTGCTGGAATTATAGGCATGAGCCACCGCACTGGCCTGAACACTTTTAATACCGAATAAGAAGTCTAAAGTCTATCCTTTCAGCCTGTGGTGTCTGCTCCCTTTCCTACCCTAACCCAAGTAACTGCTTTCATCTGTTTTGTGTATTGTGTTATTTTCAATATTTCATTTAAACAAAGGGTTCCACGGCTGAAAATAATATGTGAACTTACTTTGGAAATGTGGAGCCTCTTATTTCTTTTGAGCAGAGTTGTTATTACATTTCTATTCTACAATTCATCTGGCTATACTTTTCAAGTGGCATTGAAAGAAGGATAAATTGAAGGTATGGGGACCAATTATAAGGTTATTGCAGTTATTTACTCCCTGAAATGGGTTCATTGATGTAGGTAAAACCGGATTTTGCAATAGGATTTAGGGATTTAATTGTGCTTAGACCAGAGCCTTGCACACTTGAGATTCTCAATAAATGTATGTTGAATTGTAGAGATTTAACAATAGGACTCAAATCCAGACAAAACAAAAAATTGCTAGAGAAAATGTTGTCGATGAACCACATTAAAAAATACCACTCTTGGAGGGGAAAGTTGAATGGAAATATTCCATAAAGATAACAAGAGATAGTATTTTGGTCATTATGTTGAAAACTATCATTAGAAGTTTGATATTATAACATCAACTTTTGCTTAGAAACAAATTATTTTACTATATGAATTTCCTAAATGAATTTTCTTGCAATAAATAATAAACTCTTTGATCTGCTTTACTGAGTAAAATCTGCAAAGTTCTACGTTATATATTGTTATTTTGAAAGTCAAAGGGAACAAAATTATGCTTATTTGAAGTTTCCTAATGCTCATTAAGACTAACAAAGCAAAGCTGAAAAACCAAGAGAAACAGACACATCACCAAATTAACCTTCACAAAATGATAGCCATCAATTATTTCTTTGTTTAAGAAAAGGAATTAAATTTTTAAAGATACTACCTTAAAAATAAAACATATATTCTGGGAGTATTCAATGTGAATAAGGAATATTTTAAACCAGAATCTCTTTAGCCTTCTTAATTAAAGTATTCCAGTTATCTTTTAAAGGGATTTAGAATACATAGGGATTTTTTTTTCTTATTTTCATTAGCTTCTAATTAGTAACAACACCAAGTTTACAAAGTAAATACATCAATACCAGCTTCTTGAAAATAACTTTGTCTTTCCTGGAACTTGGAATAGTGCTCAGATCATCATAACACTCAATACATTTGACTGACTGATGTTTGAAAACACAAATAGATGCCAGTTATGATTGATACAATTTCTCTTTTTTGTGGAGTATGATGATAATCTCTGCAGTCTAATTCTCAGTTTATTTCTTCTCAAACATTTTATAAACTGTATCTCAGAAATAATTAGAATAATATGATTTAAGGAAAAAAAGTCTTAATCTACCTTTTTTTCTTATATTTTCTTTCACAGTCTCTTCAGAAAAAAATCTATAAATGTATAGGCTTTTTTTTTTTCCTATTAATTATCCAGCAGTTTTTGAATTTGGGTGACTCCTGGCTTATATCTGCTTAATAGTGATTGCTTTCCCAAGAGGCTAAGAATATGAAAATTTTACAACCTAGTAGATGGAAAAGTGTCAAGACTATAAAGACATCTTCTGAGTCTTATTATGTGAAAGAAAACAAGTATTTCATGTAAAATATATGATCTTTTTCCTTTAAAAAACAACATTTAAAATGTACTTTTTCCTTCCTTTGCTAAAAATACACACTAGCAAAAAGTAGTAAAGGAAAATAATGAAATGCTGGAAAGATTGGTGTATCCTGATGATAAGAAAGATGAGGTATTTGGACCAAAGGACTGTATATCTTACTTTTGATGCCTAAACTTAAATGACTAAAAATCATTATCTTTCAAAACTTTGAAACGTGTGTGAAGGCATGCACATATAATTATTGTGGTTGAATGTTATTTTTGTTCTTACTCAACTTTCTTTTTAGTATAGCCCTCCTATTTTACAAAACTGACAATGTTGACAAGATCATCTTTATGGGTATTTCACTTGAAATGTGGGAAATTGATCTGCAATTCAGAAAGTCTGGAAGCCAATAAATCCTTTAGAAATCTCAAGGTGACTGAGTACAAAAAAAATATTAGATAAAATCCAGCAACGATGGATAAGAGATCCAGGCTATTTTGGTCTTTACATCAGGCAAGCAGGGACCAGATAGCTCCCATCCATAGGGTGGAGAGACCATAACTGGAGATCACTTTGCAGTTTTGTGAACTCATAGAAAAGAAACATGGAGGAAATTCAGAAAGGAGAAATAACAGTGATAAAGAGAACTAAAGCACTGATTGGTGAGGAGAGTAAAGCCGCTAAATGTCTTCAGTTGAGTGAAGATTAAATGCATATTTGTGAAGCCCAAATGAAGAGAGGACCTGTTTAGCTTAATATGCCCATAGTTAAGAAAGAGATGATTTTCAAGGAAAAGTTTCAAGGAACTTATTAGAAGATACCTCAACATTTTTTAATGGAAATATTAGTTTTGACAAAGCAATAACTGTAAAAATGACTTATGAAAATAAATATAAGAATATTTATTGAATTGCATTTCAATTTATATAAGAATTTACATTATTTTATAAATCCTTGTTTTCATCATACTTGTCAGCCATAGACTGTTAGGAACTATTAAACAACATTTAATTATGGAAAAAAAAAGAAAAAGAGTCTTTAAGTTTCATTAGTTCTCAAACTTTTGGTCTCAGGACTTCTTTATACTTTTAAAAAATATCAAGATTCTCAAAGAGTATTTGTTTTAATAAGTTATAGCCATTGCTATTTATCATATTTAAAATTAAGCCTATGACAATTTTGACATTTATTTATTACTTTATTAAAAATAATGATAATAAGCTCATTACATGTTAACATACAGAACATTTTTTTAAAATTTTACTTTCCATTCCGGGATCCATGTGCAGGATGTGCCGGTTTGTTACACAGGTATATGTGTGCTGTAGTGGTTCATTGTACCTACTGACATTCTCTAGATTCCCTTCCCTCACCCTCCACCCCACAACTGGCCCTGGTGTGTGTTGTTCTCCTCCCTGTGTCCATGTGTTCTAATTGAATAGAACATATTTTTAATGAAAAGTAACTATAGAGGAGAAGAGTGGCATTGTTTTACATGCTTACAAGTATCTTTAATGTCTTGCTTAATAGAAGATAGTTGGGGTTCTACATTTACCTTATTGGGATACGTGTTTTTTTGGGTGAAGTATGTGTAGAAAGTCCAGCTTCACACAGATGTAAATGGAAAAAGAGAGGAAGTTTTTCTAGCTTTTTCGTATAAATGTGGATATTCTTTTTGATATACACTAATACCTAAGAAGTTGTAGTTTTTTATGGGTTGGTTGCGCTGTGGAATCTGACAACACCCCAGTAAACTTTTAGGGCTCTGTAACATTAAAATTCATTTGTTTGTCTTGCATTTTTAATGGGTCTTTAATGATTTTGTAATGTTTATGCATTGGTCATTTGAAAAATATTTGTTCTGTGAGTTATTCCGATTTTCCTAAGGTTGACACATTTCATTATACAATATTGAAAATTCACATATATTAATATTACCACTGATCATACAGAAGTTTTCAAGTTTTAGAAAGCTGTGAAGTTCACGGTTATGAATGAAAGTTTTTCAAACTTTGAAATTCTCCTGAAGGAGGGCGGAGCAAGATGGCGGAATAGGAACAGCTCCAGTCTCCAACTCCCGGTGCGAGTGACACAGAAGACCAGTGATTTCTGCATTTTCAACTGAGGTACTGGGGTCATCTCACTGGGGAGTGCCGGACAATCGGTGCTGGTCAGCTGCTGCAGCCCGACCAGCGAGAGCTGAAGCAGGGCGAGGCATTGCGTCACCTGGGAAGCGCAAGGGGGAAGGGAATCCCTTTTCATAGCCAGGTGAAATGAGACACATAAAACCGGGAAAATCGGGTAATTTCCACCCCAATACTGCGCTTTAAGGAAACGGGCACACAAGGAGACTATACCCACACCTGGCTGGGAGGGTCCCACAACCACAGAGCCTCCCTCATTGCTAGCACAGCAGTCTGTGATCTAACCACAAGGCAGCAGAGAGGCTGGAGGAGGTGCGCCCCCCATTGCTGAGGCTTAAATAGGTAAACAAAGCCACTGGGAAGCTCGAACTGGGTGGAGCTCACAGCAGCTCAAGGAAACCTGCCTGTCTCTGTAGACTCCACCTCTGGGGACAGGGCACAGCTA
>NW_012116032.1:519685-520018 GCF_000951035.1 Colobus angolensis palliatus | reverse complement strand
ACCAACATGGCACAAGTATACATATGTAACAAACCTGCGCGTTATGCACATGTACCCTAGTACTTAAAGTATAATAAAAAAAATTAAAAAAAATAAATCAAATAGCATTACAAATAAAAAAAAAAAGAAATTCTCCTGAAATTGAGTTTTATCATCGGCCACATATAAAGTCAGTTGTTTTCTTGAAGTGATAAGCTCACTTTGTTCATTTTCCAAGAAAAATATTTTCCACATCTCAATCTGAATAGCTTTAGTTTGTCTTTCAATCATTTTTTAAAAAAGTAAAAATGGCGAGTTCAGCTTACAACTCAAAGCATCACACAGTGTTTTCTT
>NW_012116032.1:496895-519190 GCF_000951035.1 Colobus angolensis palliatus | reverse complement strand
ACACAGTGCTGGGATTACAGGCCTAAGCCACCACGCCTGGCCCACACAGTGGTTTTTCTCGAATTATTGTCCTTTGGTGTGCAGCCAAAACACTCTGCATCTTTCCCATTTCATCACACAGAATATTAAAAATAAGTGTACTCATGGGCCAAGAGTTAATACAATTAAGTTTGTACTGACTCCTCAGACGCATTCCTGAGTGAAACTGGCTGGATTCTCTGGCTATTGTGAGTACATGGAGGTGAAGAGCATGAGGACTGCTATTACAGTTCGGATTGATGCTAAAGCACCAGCAATTTTACCCACTACAAGTGCAAATGTCAACATAGTGTAAAAGTAAAAGAGTATCTTAGCATAATTGTGAAAATAGTTTCACCTTGTGGACTCCCCAAAAGTTTGCAGAGACCTTTAGTTTTGAGAAGCACAAATGTTGAAAGTGAATCACTAGGAGTTAGTTAGAGCAAAGGCTGTCACTCCTATTTTCACCATTTCGTTCCTAACCTAAATCCAAGTATCTTTTCTGTCCTTTTTTTTTTCCTTTTCTTTTTTCTTTGTTTTTTTTGAGAGAGGGTTTTGCTTTGTTGCCCAGGCTGGAGTGCAGTGGCACGATCTCGGCTCATTGCAAGCTCCGCCTCCCAGGTTCATGCCATTATCCTGACTCAGCCTCCCAAGTAGCTGGGACTACAGGCGCCTGCCACCACGCCTGGCTAATTTTTTTGTATTTTTAGTAGAGATGGGGTTTCACTGTGTTAGCCAGGATGGTCTCGATCTCCTGACCTCGTGATCCACCCACCTTGGCCTCACACAGTGCTGGGATTACAGGCCTAAGCCACCACGCCTGGCCCACACAGTGGTTTTTCTCGAATTATTGTCCTTTGGTGTGCAGCCAAAACACTCTGCATCTTTCCCATTTCATCACACAGAATATTAAAAATAAGTGTACTCATGGGCCAAGAGTTAATACAATTAAGTTTGTACTGACTCCTCAGACGCATTCCTGAGTGAAACTGGCTGGATTCTCTGGCTATTGTGAGTACATGGAGGTGAAGAGCATGAGGACTGCTATTACAGTTCGGATTGATGCTAAAGCACCAGCAATTTTACCCACTACAAGTGCAAATGTCAACATAGTGTAAAAGTAAAAGAGTATCTTAGCATAATTGTGAAAATAGTTTCACCTTGTGGACTCCCCAAAAGTTTGCAGAGACCTTTAGTTTTGAGAAGCACAAATGTTGAAAGTGAATCACTAGGAGTTAGTTAGAGCAAAGGCTGTCACTCCTATTTTCACCATTTCGTTCCTAACCTAAATCCAAGTATCTTTTCTGTCCTTTTTTTTTTCCTTTTCTTTTTTCTTTGTTTTTTTTGAGAGAGGGTTTTGCTTTGTTGCCCAGGCTGGAGTGCAGTGGCACGATCTCGGCTCACTGCAACCTCCACCTCCTGGGGTTCAAACGATTCTCCCACCTCAGCCTCCCCAGTAGCTGGGACTACAAGTGCACGCCATCATGCCTAGCTAATTTTTGTATTTTTAGTAGAAATGGAGTTTCACCATGTTGGCCAGGCTGGTCTTGAATTCCTGACCTCAGTTGATCCACCTGCCTCTCCTGCCTTTGCCTGCCAAAGTGCTGTGATTACAGGCATGAGCCACCACATCTGGCCCCATGTATCTTTTCTGTGTGAAAAATAGCATATATGGGCTCCTGGTTCAGAATGCAACCACACTGTAGAGCATACTATACCTTGCAAGGCATATTCTCAAAATAGGGGCTGCAACAGAGTCTTCTATAGCTCATTCTAGCACTAAGCCAGTAAACAAGCCCTGGGATGTGTAGGGAGGTGTAAATGACTCCAATTATTTTAGGAAAAGGCAGAAGGAAGATTTATAACACTAACTCAGGATGCTATCATAGGCTTCTTCCTACAGGTGTCCCAGCATCCTGGAAGAGAGTCTGGGTTTGGAAAGTGAATTAGAGCTGACAATTGGATGAAAGGCTAAGACTTCCCAATGTGGTCATGCAAGTCAATTTTCTGTTCATTAGGTCAGATTAAGAAAATTTTCCCCAACCCTAGATTTCCACAGATGTTATTGGACTGTTCATCTATTTCATCCCTAAGGATTCAAGAAGGTTTAGATGTTACTTCTTTAATCATTGTTTAGATACTACTTCTTTCATCATTGAAGGGTATACCAGTATGCTAAAGTACTCCAAGTTGAGTATCCCTAATCCAAAAATCTCAAATTCAAAATGTTTCAAAATTTGAAAAGTTTTCAGTGTCAACCGATTCCCCAAAGTGCAAAATTCCATATCTGATTTAATGTAATGGGTTGCAGTCAAAATGCAGGCCCACAACACACAGTTTATTCAGCCTCTCCAAAGGAAAAAAGACTCCCCTAGCCCCCTTTAGCTGCAATATATCTTTTCCAGGTACACCCATATTCCCCCATGCAAGCACGCCCACAAAGGGTAATAAAATGGCAGGTGTGTAGGCTGAATGCACCAACAGCAGGTTCTCCACAACACCCCACATGAGGTCAAGACCTACATTCATTACTGACTGTCATTTTCATTTATTCTGTGCTTTGTGGTGTAAATGTATTGTTGAAAATGTCAAACAGGCCTGAAAAAACTCCTATGGGTAACATTGTTAAGAAAAATGGCCAGGCACAGTGGCTCACACCTGTAATCCCAGCACTTTGGGAGGCCAAGGCGGGTTTGTCACAAGGTCAGGAGATCAAGACTATCCTGGCCAACATGGCTAAACCCCCATTTCTACTCAAAATTAAAAAAATTAGCTGGGAGTGGTGGCGGGCGCCTGTAATCCCAGCTACTCAGGAGACTGAGGCAGGAGAATAGCTTGAACCCAGGAAGCAGAGACTGCAGTGAGCCGAGATCACGCCACTGCACTCCAGCCTGGTGACAAAGCGAGACTCTGTCCCAAATGAAAAAAAAAAAAAAGAAAAAGAAAACAGGAAGTATTTGTGTTTTTGTAACACAAAAGGCCAAACTGCTGGAGAAACTGGATGGTGGTGTAAGTGTGAAATGTCTTGCAGTAGAGTATGGTGTTGGAATGACCACCATATATGACCTGAGGCAACAGAGGATAAACTGTTCTATCCTGAAAGTGATAAACACAAATTATGCATATGCAAATATTCCCAAATCTGAAAAAAAAAATTCCAAATCTGAAACACTTCTGGTCCCAAGTATTTTGGATAAAAGATACCCAAATCTATAAGAGTTGTTCTCTCTAGGCTGGAGTTGAACACGGGAAAGGCTGCCATTGAAATGGACTTCCTGATTTCACTGAGGATCACAGGATTCAGGAGTGGTGAGGCCCAGTTTTACCACTTAACAGAGGCTGAGTAGCTGTGGTTGTCCCAATTAGCTGATAAACAGATGGTTAACAGAACTTTTAACCGCAGAGATCTTTGGCAACGCTGACTCTTTCCTTAGGTTCCTTCAGACTCTTTCCCTGAACCATCCCTAAAGACCTTTTCTTTTTCTTCGTCCTCCTCAGATGCTTTTGCAGTATATCCTTATTTTTGTTTGGAAGATGTTACAACTCAAATATGCAAAGAGATTTTGTACCTTAGTATTTTTGCAAGAATAGACAAGGGTATACTTTACAAATTAGCCGTATATTAAAAATCTATAGAGTAGCATAGACCTCTGCAAATTTGTCACTTCAACCAACTGGTGAAATTGAGATCACTCATAAATAGCCTAATACGTGAAATAATTCGAGGTATGCACTTGAGGTATGAACTTAATCAGACTTTTCTTTCTCATGATGGTTTTTAAAGTCTAAGACAGAGGTTATAAACATTTCTTCCATAAAGTGCCAGATAGTAAATATTTTAAGCTTTGTGGGCCATATGATTTCTACTGCAGCTGCTCAACTCCACTGTCGTAGTGGGAAAGCAACCATAGATAGCCTGCAAAAGAATAGGTGAGGCTATGTTTTAATAAAACTTTATTTACAAAGACAGGCAGCACACCATAATTTGCTGATCCCTGCTGTAAGTTCATGCTTTACTTTCAGCATCTAGTAACTTCTATTCCATGTTTTTTTCACAAATCCATTTGGAAGATACACCCACATCCTCTAGTTATTCACTATCTGGTCTTGTATTTCTATTCAAACTTTTGATTCCCATCTCTCACCACTGAAACTTTTAAAAAGGATATTATTATTTTTTATATAGTTATTGTTTATTGGTCATATCTAGTAATTTTTTGCATATTTTCTGCCTTGATATTCTCGCTATTTTAACAGGGGATATTAGGTCCAGAGTTAAGATTTGAGTAGACCGCTTAGCAACACATGCTGGCCTATCAAAAAGAAAGTATGAGACTTGTTAGCAGATGTTCTTCAGAATTGCAAACAGCTGGTGTGATTATATGAAGTTACTGGTCTCTATCCTCCTACGGTCGACTACTGGGAAATTAGGGTTACCTGGGACCCATAACTAATGGGGCTCAGAGGGTATTCAGGTTACTCTGAGGGTATCCCTGAAGATGCCCAGAAAATATGAGAGGCATTGAACTGGCAAGATGGAATTCTCCTTAGAGGGCAAGAAAGCTGAGTGGTTCAAGCTAACACTCTCTAGGTGGAGAGTGAGGACTGGGGAAAGGTGGCAAAGTCTGGGAGAATAAACATGTTAATAAATCTCATTCCAATACCACAGTGAAATGCAGCTTACTTAAAGGAAGGCATCAATAAAGTACAACCCTAATTCCTAAGTAAAATTTGACTACTGATTTAACATAATTTTTAAAGGATAAAATGCTTGTAGGTGTGATAATTGATTGAATTATTGAAAATATAATAATAAGGGCTAATACTCCCAACACTGAATGTAATAATAATTTTTGCTAACTTCATTTCCTTTTCTTCATACATTAAATAGTACAGTTTAGTATGACTTGGAGAGCTTATTACAATTTTAAAGGGAAGCAGCTTAATATTTTTTTCTATTTCTCTTTCCTACTTGAATAGTTTTCTCTACCCATAACCCATCTTTAATGTGCACAATCCATGATGCAATAAAATAAACTGTCAAGAACAATTAGATCAGATTAAAACTATTCAGAAGAAAGTATTCATCACATGCTTGGCAAAGTTTGTGGCTTCATCCAAACTAAGTGTAAAACTAAAACAGAAGTCCTTGGTCTTTTACTGTTGATTTTCTACCATGCGACTATACAGATTTCAAAAGCTGTTTTTTTGATTGGAATTCTGTCTTTCACACATATTGAATTAATTTTCTTAGCATTTTGCTGATTGTTCCACTACCATTTAATTTAAAAGAGAAACCCAGAAAAATGTCACTTGCTTTGTTTTCAGAATACATTTTAACATTTCTTCCATTTTGCTATCCACCAGCATCACTGCTATTTTCTATCTAGTCTTCTATTCTCATGCAATTACCCTGGAGATGTTTCCAGGGACAAATCATGGCTGTTATGTATTTATGCATTGGAATTAAAGTATATAGGAGAGCAAGACCTGAGACAATTCTTTGACTATTAGATTATGGCATTTAAGTTTTTTTTTTTTTTAAATGTATGCATTCATTTGTTTCTTCATTGACAAATATTATTGAATGCTTACTGTAGAAAATCCATTGGGTTGAGATGAAGGTGGGGAAGAGATAAAAAGATATATATGGTACAATTGTCTTTTGAGAATCATAGAATTTTAGAGCTTTGAATGCATTATCTGGATAACTCATTTCAATTTTAAGGGAGAATAACATTTTTGGTTTGTTTTCTTCTCCTACTTCAATAGTTTTTTCTACCCACTGCTGCCCATCTTTCACACTCAAAATATATGATGCGGTAAAAGGAAACATTTCAACTAGAAACCGAATTCAACCTTTTCATTAGACATGTGAGAAATCATAGCTCAGAGGTAGTTTTCGTTTTGTTTTGTTTTGTTTTTTGAGACCGAGTCTTGCTCTGTTGCCCAGGCTGGAGTGCAGTGGTGCGATCTCGGCTCACTGCAACCTCTGCCTCCCAGGTTCAAGCAATTCTCCTGCCTCAGCCCTGCAAGTAGCTGTGGGACTACAGGCGCCCACCACCACGCCTAGCTAATTTTTGTATTTTTAGTAGAGACGAGGTTTCACCATGTTGGCCAGGGTGGTCTCAATCTCTTGAGCTCATTATCTGCCCGCCTCGGCCTCCCAAAGTGCTGGGATTACAGGAGTGAGCCCCCTCGCCCGGCCCAGAGGTTTTAAATGGCAATACATAATGTCGCATGACTTCAACTGGCTGAATCTGGAAACTCATTCTAATAGAGGAATTTTCAATTTCTCAAAAAATATAGTAACTGGAATTTAATATTGAATATTTATTGCACTAAATCACTTAGTAGGCTCTACAAATGAGATTAAGGACACTTTGAACTTCATTATTGGTTTCCAAAGGCATTGATGAAATATATTTTGCTTTGCACAGAGAGGTAAAGAGTATTCATATTGCATTTGGTAGCCCCTGAATGCCTATTAACTACTGGAGGTAATAATTGGGCAGCTTCAAACTATTTCCAAAATGCCTATATAGAATGAATCCTGGCTTGCTCACTGGAGTTAACTTTATCACATAGACTAGCATGTGATCAAGCTCGTCAGGCTCATTTAAGTCTCTCTCTCACTCTGGAACCACACTGATGCTGAATGGTTTTTATTGGTAATTCAGGCTGATTAGAAGCTCTAACTAATAGCTGCTAGTTACTGAATATCTACTGTGTGCCAAGTGCTTTATATACATTCTTTTAAAATAATTACAAGAGGGAGGCATTATTATCCACCTTTTAAACAGATGAGAACATTGTAGCTCAGAGAGGTTAAGTAGGTTAGAGAGGCTAAATAAGTTGCTCAATGTCACCCACCTAATAAATGTCAAAGCTGGTATTCAACACCAGGTCTGTCTGATTATAAAGCTTGCATGTTTTCTGGTATTCATCCACTCATTAATCCATTCCTTATTTTGTTTCAGAAAGAATTTATGACAGTTTAATCAGGAGAATATCGCAAAACATGGAGTTACTGGGGGAGAATGATAAATGGTGAAATAGGGTCTTTGGAAACCTCAGTTTTTGTAGCTCCAGAATATTTCAGAGGAATCTCTATGCTTTTAGTGCTTCCATGTTAACAGGGCTCGCAAACAAGTTCAGTTTGATCTCCATTCTTGCCAGGTGGATAGGGAAAGAATGTTAATTTCCCTTGTTCCTTGTGGCAGTTTCTTTTGTCTCCTAGTGGCATTCAGACTGATAATCTTTATGGTCTGATTTATTTTTGTATTCTTTACGGTCTTGCTCTTGAGTATACTCAAAACATGGAAATATGCAGACAGCTGATCTGAAATAGGCAGGACCAAGATAAAGGGTCAACTAAATAAAGACAGGGTTCCTTTAAAGTGAGTGCCATTATAAAAAGTTGACGCACCTCCATGACCGTGAGGGCATGACAAGGTGGTTCCTTGATCAAGCATGAACCTAGGAGAACATGAAGGTTTAATCCAGCTTTGTAACTGACTTGCCCTGTTGTCTCTCTTGATATTGTCAACAGTAGACTCTTAACTGTGAAGAACAATGATACATCTAATCTGTTTTGGTGCCTCAGTTTCCTTATCTGTAAACTGGAAATCATATTAGGAGTAGCTCAACTTAAAAGAATGTTGTGTGCTATTCATAAATATGAAACTCTTAAGAATATACTGTGATAAAATATAAATGTTCAAGAATTTCTAGATATAGGGAGGATAAATTATGTACTCCTGCAAATTCTCTTTTTTGAGTTATATATATACATGTGAGCGGAGATTTGGTTAATAAAAGCCTTGAAAAAAAGAAGTCAGTCAAAAAGACCTCATTTTTCACCATTAGGTGAAATTCGCCCTTGACTGATGTTGCTCAGGTTAGTTAATACTTGGTTTCCCCCGAAAACGAGTTTTCTCTAGAAAATGGGTCAGAAAAAAATGACTGCCTACAAGGAAAAAATGTAAGATAAGTAAATATATTCTCTGATAGCAAGTGCCACTGAGCTCCTGTTTCTGTGTATCCTTCATTAGGACATCATGCTCGCACACTTTAGTGTACTTTGTGGGGAGGAGACTAAGAAGCCTGCCAGAATGAAGACAGAAATACTCTAATTTTTTTTTTTTTTTTTTTGAGACAGTCTCTCTCTGTCGCCCAGGCTGCAGTGCAGTGGTGCTATCCTGGCTCACTGCAAGCTCTGCCTCCCGGGTTCATGCCATTCTCCTGCCTCAGCCTCCTGACTAGCTGGGACTACAGGCACCCGCCACCATGCCAGGCTAATTTTTGGTATTTTTTATTAGAGACGAGGTTTCACCATGTTAGCCAGGATGGTCTTGATCTGACCTCGTGATCTACCTGCCTCGGCCTTCCAAAGTGCTGGGATTACAGGTGTGAGCCACTGCTCCCAGCCGAAATACTCTAATTTTTAATAATGTAATTCTAAAATTTTTCTCGATTAAACATGCAAACTGTTCTTTGTTTACAGTATTTTTTTTTCATAGTCAGAAAACACCTTGGATGGGTAAAACTAACTGCAGAGGTAGTTGGAGAGAATGAAAATTAAGATGTGACTCTGTTTACCTTAGTTACACTCACTTTTTGTGAGAAAAAAATGAGTAGGCGGATAATTTCTTGTCCAAGTTAATAATTATAGGAATTAAACCTCACTGCTGGGACCAGCTGAGTTAGCATGCTAGTGTTGCTATTCAGTGAGGCAAGAGACGTGCAGCCAGCTAGGGGAGAGCTGATGTGGTCTCTCCCTCCCTGTTTCCTTAATCTCCAAGGTTGGGTAGTGGATAGTGACCTCACAGTGACCTCTTCACTGCTGAGATTCTTCTCTTCACCTTTTAGCCCTCTTTAGGTGTAGTTGTGCCACCTTGTTCCTTGAGGTGGAGGTGATTCAGAGCTGGGGTGACTGGCAGTGTCTTAGACATCAGAGGCCCATTTCACAATAGGTGTTTCTAGGATCCTCCCTCTATTTTTTTTTACTGCCCTGCTAGTGGAGTTAAATTTAAGTCCTTTATTCCAACTCAATTTACTTTCCTGTTTTCTGAAAAGGAGCTTAATAAAACCCATACTTGCAAAGAATTTTAGACATATGGAGCAGGAATGCTACTGAATTACAAAGTACTATGTTCTATGTCTAGGCTTCAGTTAAAATGCTTTCCTCTGTTCTTCCTCCCAGATTTGAGCTGGCATAGTGCCTGGGATGAAGGCACATCTTCAGGGGAATCTTTGGGTTTTTCAAATGCTCAAGTGGAAGAGTGTGGACAGATGGAGGCCAGTGTTTTCTTATAATGAACACTTCGGGGATGGACTGATGCTTTTCTGTGGATTTTTCTCTTGTAAAAAGTTGCCTGCAACTCTCATTTTACTTTAAGACTTTCATATTCTTGGTAGAATTGTATCTGCCTACTTCCCAGTCAAATGGGTGGGAATCTGCCTGTGATATATACCCTCCTTGTCTCCACTCATCTTATTTTTGAGAAATGAGCAGAGCAAACAAAATCTCTTGTGGTTTTAGTGTCTGTGTTGCTTTGTTATTCCTCAGCATTCTATTCATAGGAGGTGATGCTTGTCGTTTGGACTAGGTTTTTTTTAAATTTAAATTTTTTTTATTGAAAGACACATACTTTCCTGGTGACACAATAGAGAGATAAAGGTATAGTAAGGATAAAAGAGAACTAGTGAAAAGGGGATTGAAGCTCTTGTTTAAGTGAAGTTTTCAGTACCTGCAAAGTGTGGATTTGAGATGCTTCTGTATTGAACTTGAATGAGGAGGTTCATGATTGGGATGGGATATATAACCAGTTACAGAACTCTTATCACCACTCAGTACTGTGGCAATGATAGGGGTCTGTAATTAGGAAAGCAATCAAGACTGTAAAATCAGACCTTCCACTTTAGGAAAGAAGGGACCCGTTTTTATTTACTCATGAGCTCAGCTTGCAGATGATCATTTTGCTGTGGTTTTTAGAGAAGACCACCGTGGGAGAAAGGCATGTAAATCTCATTTCACTGCTAGTTAAACAAATCAGTGAAAGTTGCAGGGGCAAACCCTCTCCAGAGTGAAGCCCTGCAGTAATTACCAACTGTCTCCTGAAAGGAGATGGTGACACACACGGCGAGTATGAGTCCTGGCTTGCTCTTTGGAGTCAAAGAACATTCATTTGAAAAACTGGTTCTCTTGTTATTGTGTCAGAAAGAGGGCTTTCTAACAGAGGGATTTGACAGACTAGATAAAAGCTCTGGTTAAGTAATCAAATGTTCATGCAGGTGTTCTAGTTTTCCCTGCAGCACTTGTACATACCAGATGATCTGTGCTTGGGCCTAATGTACATTCTCCTTGGGCTGAAATTTCTGCATATTAACATTTTTCGTGGATGATGCATTTTTATGTAGATATTTTACTACATAAAATGTTAGCATTTTTTTTTAATTCAGAAAATGGACAACTGCTTTCCTATTTCAGCAAACAGATCATGAACATTCATTATGGTATGCTGTTCTCATTGGGGCTTATTTGTGGGCTTTCTGAGTTTGTCATTGGCAACTGCACTGTTTGGCTTAACTGTTGGGCTGTGGAGCAAGGAATTATCCCTTTAATCTCTCTGCTGTTCTACTTTTTAGCAATATGCTACCTGTATTGTTCCTGGGCACCATGTGCCTTGCTGTAATCCAAGATGCAGTTTTAATCAGCATTCATTTTGTTGTAAGGGGAAATAAAACCCATTCAAACTAGCTCAAGTAACAAAAAGGCTTTCCAAGAGAAAATAATGGCTTCTTTTTGAAATAAAATATAGGAAATATATAGCCCAGCTCAAAGGAACCACACAATTGTCATTCATTTACTTTAATTTCTTGTCCCTATGAGAGTCTCGTCTCTACTCTGCACAGGATGGCCACATAGTCTGCTCTTCTTTTTTTCTGCAGCATTTCTTTCTGTGTGTGCTTATCGAGTATGCACGTGACCATTCCATCTTTCAGGTAAGTGACTCCTGCCATGTATTTATTATTAATATTAGACTGAATAGAAAAAGGAGAGACAGAAAGAGGGGTGGGAAAAGAGAGACAGAGAGAGAGAGAGAGAGAGAGAGAGAGAGAATATCTGATGGGTTGCTGGCCAGACAATTGTCATCATTAATTTATTGGTTAAGTTAGGATAGTAACAAATGAACTCACCAATCTAAGACTAGGTTTTATTTTTTGCTCACATTTCATGTTAATTATGGGTTTCCAGGGAAGCTCTGCACATTGTAATCACTCAGGAACCAAGGCTGAGAGAGTGGCCACTGTTTTGAACATTACTGGTCACTATGCCAGGTGGAAAAGAGAGCTTTGGATGGTCTTGCTTGCAATTAAATGCCTGGCCCAGATGACACACACTACTTCTTGCTCATAGCACATGGGACAAAAGTAATTTCATGCTTCCCTTCCCCCAGCCATATGTTTAAAAGGCGCCTGATGGAATATTTGGTGAATAGCACTAATTGCTACCACACCTTAGGACAAGGATCTTATAATCATCTAATTACCTCTTGGCATTAATGTGACCATAATATATTTAGCACTTTTTCTTCTTTACTGATATTTTTTTAACTCTGAAAATAAGTTTTATAGAAATAGTATTATGCAAGGTTATAGCTGACTATAAGCTACTTTAAAGATACTGGTAATAAAGACAATTATTTTGTACCTACTATATGCCAGGCTGTTCACATAGATTATCTCTATTTGTTGTAAGAGTCCTTTGAAGTTGGCAATA
The DNA here is from genome assembly GCF_000951035.1 of Colobus angolensis palliatus. Classification (NCBI taxonomy): domain Eukaryota; kingdom Metazoa; phylum Chordata; class Mammalia; order Primates; family Cercopithecidae; genus Colobus; species Colobus angolensis. The sequence goes on along the minus strand of NW_012116032.1, from coordinate 507,387 downwards.
TTAACATAATATTGGTTATATTGACTCCAAATTCCATGTTCTTTGTGTTACTCACATTGATGCTAAAGGGTAGTTTTGGAAAGTAAAATTTCTTCAAACTTGCAATGGAAACATCTCCCTTTCCTTTATTATTTTATTTTATCTTATTTTATTTATTTATTTTTGAGACGGAGTCTTACTCTGTTGCCCAGGCTGGAGTTTAGTGGCATGATCTCTCTTCACTGCAACCTCTGCCTCCTGGGTTCAAGCGATTCACTGGCCTCAGCCTCACAAGTAGCTGGGATTACAGGTGCGCACAACCACACCCTGCTAATAGAGACGATGTTTCACCATGTTGGCCAGGCCCTCGAACTCCTGACCTCAGGCTCCGCACGCCTTGGCTTCCCAAAGTGCTGGAATTACAGGAGTGAGCCATCACGCCCGGCCTCATTACTTTAATAAGTATCTTGCCTTACAAGTTTCTAAGAATATAATGGAGAAAAGTGTAAATTTTATCTCCGATCCTTTAATTTTTTAAAAAAATTTACTGGCTATCATAGTAATATACATACACACATATAACATATTGTATATGTGTCTATAGATTAAGATTTGAAGTCATACTCTCAAGTTTATAACAGCAAGAATTTCTGACCAATCTCTACCCAACCCTTCTTCAATTCTCATTCTTCAAAAGCATCTACTTCAAAGTCTTTCAATTGATTGTTCTATTATTTACCTCTGTATTTTAGAATAACATTATTAAACTGCTATTCCTTACTTTGACAATTTTAGAGTAATTACTGTGGAAGATGAAAATTCAGCTCCCTCAACCTGCAGTATACTTTGCTCCCCACCCACCTCACCACACCTCAATCTGCGGATACAGCTGTATCACACGTTTTAGTTAATTAGTCAGTGTTACAAATAAGCAAATATTTTTCACAGTTGAGCCATTTTGTTTACTCTAATCACATTATTTTTTAGAGTTAATAATTGCTTCTCTTTCTTTTTTTTCTTTTTCTTTTTTTGAGACAAGGTCTTGCTCTGTTGCCCAGGCTGAAATGCAGTGGCACGATTATAGCTCACTGCAGCTTCAACCTCCAGAGCTCAAGTGATCTTCCCTCCTCAGCTTCCTGAGTAGCTGGGACTACAAGCTCGAGATAACCAAACCTGGCCCTTCTCTCTCTCTCAAATACTTTTTAGATACTTTCACGAATCTATTTTCCAATTTTCTGGGAATTACAAGAGTCCTTTCAATGTAATCAAATATATCGTTCCTCTCTCCCTTGTTCCTTCCCTCCCTTCCTTCCTGCCTTCCTTCCTCCCTTCCCTCCTTCTTTCCTTCCCTCCTTCCTTCCTTCCTTCCTTCCTTCCTTCCTTCCTTCCTTCCTTCCTTCCTTCCTTCCTTCCTTCCTTCCTTCCTTCCTTCCTTCCTTCTTTTCCTTGCTTTCTTCCTTTCTTTTTTCCTGTCCTTTCACTATCCTTTCTTCCTTCCTCTTTCTTTCTTCTTGGACACATCCTTTATGGAGACTTCTGTCCTCCTGCTTGACTCTTGACTAATTGTTTTCTAGATCCTAATTTTTATCAACACCCTAGAGAAGTTTTTGTCTCTCTTCCATGTTGAGTATCCTATTTGCTTTACCTCATATCTGCTTTTCTTAATTTTTTGCTCCCATTGTTTGGGTTCACCTCCTCTGGTAGCTTTCTGAAAAAGGTGATAGGAATTAAATTTGTTTTGACATTTTACATAATATTATTTTACCCTCTCAAATGGTCATTAATTTGACTAGGTTTAGAATTCTAGATAGAAAAATCTTTTCCTTAAAATTGTGAAGATATTTCTCCATTGCTCAGTTTTGCTGCTGAGAAGATAACATTTTGTTTTCCAAGCACTTTTTTTATGTAGCTTGCTTTATTTCTCTGGAAACTTTCATTCTATCACATTTTATTTTTGTGATCATGTTTTCATTTCTAACAGATCCCTTTTGGTGTTAGACTGTTCCTTCTGTTGGAGCATCCTTTTATCCTTTTTTTTTTTTTCATTTGTTTCACAGACTCAATATCTTCTGAAATAACTTTTTTATTCTTTTTTGAGATGGAGTCTTGCTCTGTTGCCCAGGCTGGAGTGCAGTGGCGCAATCTCGGCTCACTGCAACCTCCACCTCCGAGGTTCAAGCGATTCTTCTGCCTCAGCCTCCCAAGTAGCTGGGACTACAGGTGTGTGCCACCATGCCTGATTAATTTTTGTGTTTTCAGTAGAGACGAGGTTTCCCCATATTGACCAGGCTGGTCTCAAACTCCTGACCTTACGATCCACCCTCCTTGGACTTCCAAAATGCTGAGATTACAGGCGCGAGCCACCACACCCAACCTCAATATCTTCTTATATCTCTTTGAGGAATTAATTAGAGTTTAAAATATACATATCTTTATTATTTTTAATAGGCAATATATCCAAATGGCAAACCCTTCAAACAGTAAGAAGGGTACTCAATGGAAAGTATATCTTCCTTCCTCCTTGACACTTGCCATTCAATTTCCCTCTTCAAGGTCTTCCCTTTTAGGCCAGTGAGTTCCTTTTTTTTTTTTTTTTCTTGAGACAGGGTCTTACTTTGTCACTCAGGCTGGAGTGCAGTGGAATGATCTTGGCTCACTGTAGCCTCAACCTCCCTGGGCTCAGCTGATCTTCCCACCTCAGCCTGCCAAGTAGCTGGGATTACAGACACGTACCACCACACCTGGCTGATTTTTGTATTTCTTGTAGAGATGGGGTTTGGCTATGTTGTCCAGGTTGGTGTTGAATTCCTGGGCTTGAGTGCCCAGATGGAATCTGCCTCCCACAGTGTGGGATGACAGGCATGAGCCACCATGAGTGGCCCAGTAGGTTGCTTTTATAAGAATCCAAGATACCTGCTAGGACAGCCCAGCTGCCAGTGTTCTGGGATCCAGGTGGGCAAAGAGGTGAAGGGTTCCCAGTCTTAAGTGGCTCAACTGTCACATAATCCCCTCTTTTCATTATGGTGCCTCATTCTCACTCTTAGTTGTGCAATCTTAAAAGCCTCTCTACTCGAGGGAGGGCTATTAGTCAGTCTTCTTTGGGATAGAAGAGGAGTAGCCCCATGACTAGGATAAGAGTTGGGAGAGAATTCTGGGGCTCTGATTGCTGTCTGTCGAGATTTTCAATACATCTACCTGTTTTCTGGCCCACCCTTCAAGTTATACTTTAGAATCAAGTTCCTGGTTCCTCTAATTTGGAGTCTTTCTGAGGTTTTGCAGCCTTCTGCATAGTCAATACCCGGTGTTTGTTCTCAGGCTACTTTTAGGTATTTAGTGGTTTGGTACAATCCAAAAGAAAACTGTTTTCAATCTCTCATCCAAATCGAAGTTTCTCTATTTCCCTGCCTAGTGACTAAGTGGCCAGCAGTGGGCCAGGGGGATCTGGTGAATTATTGTTCTATTTTTCTTGCTTCTGCCTTTTCTTTCCATATGTCAGGTTCCTTCAAGATGGAAGAAGGAGGGGTGAGTGAAGGATGAGAGAAAAAGTGTCTTTAACTTAACAAGGACTGCTAGTTCTCTCTCGGCTCTCCAATACACACACCAGTGTTAGTATGGAAAATAGAACCATAAGTTCTGAATTTGAAATAAGGCTTTGTCACTTATTGAGAATGAACTGCATTATAGGAAGGAATGATGCAAATACTCAACAGTCAGATGCTAGGAGCAATACCCATAGAGCCTTGCTCTGCTGGTATCTCATGGCCCTGGAAAGCAGTCGTTTTGGGCAATGTTTTCCTATTGCTTCATGCCCAATGTTTCCTATTCCTATTGCTTCATGTCCATATATCTTCCTTAGTGTCAACTTAATCCTTTGGAACGTAGCATGTTCTCACTGAACTACTCTCTCTTCACCCAGGTGTCATGGTTTTTCTGGCCAGTTATCTGTTCTCATCTCTCCAAAAGAGGTCAGACATCAGAATCTATGTCCTAAAACTCCAGAGGAAAAAGGCCAGTAGTAATATAGGGTTGACTATCAGCTTTTGTCCTCAGCAAGGATATTGTCTGGGAGTCTGTCTTTCTGGAGAGCGTTTTTTCTATCTTTTTCAGTACTTCTCTTTGGAAGACTTATTTGGCTTGAGGAGAGAGGAAATGAGACAGTACTATTTATACATAAATGCGTTACAGAATCCTCACCAGGAGAACTCCCTATGGTTCTCTTTTTTAGACCACCAGGGATAAATATTGTTAAATGATAAACAGTCTAGTGACCTACTAACAAGTCCTACTTGGGTGTGTCTGTAAAGTTTTTTCTTTGTATATTTTTTTCAATCCAAGATATATTCTTTGCCCTTTTCTATCCTGCGTTTTACTCCAGGACACTAATCCCTACAGATTTAATTACCTGGATTCTCCCATAGCTGATTGCTATCCTCCAGTTGGATTTGGCCAATAGGAGATCAATGGGAGAACAGGAGGATGGGAGGAAAAAGGGGTCCGAGTGTTTACTTCCTTTTCCTCCTATTCCATCTCCTATGGCTACAGCTCCCATCATTGGTCCCTCCTTCTCAGCCTCAGGTCTCTCTGGGTTCCTCGAACAGTATTTTCTCCCTTTCTTCCTTCAGTGCCAGTGGTGCTAATTGCTTACCACTATTGAAGTCTCTGGGTGTCTCACCATTCTTTGTTTGTTTCCTTCATCATGCCCCAAACTAATGTAAGTTCTCACTTCATTGGAGTTTCTTCATTTGGTTGATTTGGAGTGAATCTGTTTCCTACCAGAATCCTGAAGCATACAGTAGGAGTGTTAGTATGGAAAATAGACCCATAAGTTCTGAATTTGAAATAAGGCTTTGTCACTTAGTGAGAATGAATTGCGTTGCAGGAAGGAACGATGTGAATACTCAACAGTCAGATGCTAGCAGCAATCACATCCTAGTTCCTTAATGCATCGAAACTAAAGCTTTCTTTACACATACACAAAGCCTAAGAGCCACTTTAAGCATTGCCTTGGTGGAAGGCAGAATGTGTAAATACGAATTAAGGTGTTCCTAACTTTGAAAGGGACATGGTGACAATATTTATCTGTATTTATCTTTTATTGAGCCTAATTTTTTTCTGTAATGACTTACCATATTATGGAAGAACTGGTATCTTCATAGTTCTCACTCACTTTCCTCAGCTTTGAAGAACGGAAAAACCCCATTCATTTCCTGTTCCACAAGCAAAGCTCTTGTTCCATGCAGGTTCAAAATTAGTCTTTTGTTTTAAATTCTGTCTGCTCTTAGGAATGTCCCCACTACTTTGGATATTTGCATAAGAAAAAGGAAAAGAAAAAAGAAATCTAGTATATCATTTCTTGGTGTGGAGAAAGTGGGAAGAAGAAACAAGGCTAGCCGCCTGTTAAATGGCTCTATAATGTTCCTGGTGAATCTTGAGAGAAATGCAGGTGAGAGTGGGCTTATCTAGCCTATTGTCCCCAAAGGACAGAACAGGAGCAACTTCAACAGGTTTACAGAAGCCTTTGCCAAAAGGAAAAATAATTAGGTGTTTTGGGATAAAATTTTAGAAGTTACATACGAATCTTCTTGTCTCTTTGATAGATGTTACAAGCATGAGCACTTGGAGAAATTGGTTTCTTTTCAAAAGATTGAATTAATCATAAAATTGTGATACAATCTGGCATGCTTAGTTTATCTCAGTTAAAAAGGAAATAAATATACATATTTATGTTTAATAATAGTTTTCCTCAGGTTTAAAACTAAGTAAATAGATATAAATGGTAAATAACTATCCTTTATGAATCAATTTGGTAGGGGGAGGTAGGTGGGTGTAAAAAATTATCTGTTTATATGTCAGCCCATCGAAGGGAAAGGCTGTGTTTCATTTTTCTTTCGTCTGCCTGTGTACCTAACATAAGAGGTACTCACAAATGTTTATTAGCTGAATTTTTTCAATGAAGTTCTGATGGTTATTTTCTATCACTCTCCCCATAAAAGTAAGTTCTACTCAAGAAGCTACTAAAATAGCTGGGCTCAGAAAAGAAAGATAACTTTTGTAAAAATTTGCTTGAGGGCATGTAATTTAAACTGCTTTCTTCAGTGATGACTTCAAAGATCACATAAATATGTCAAGCTTATTTATTTGTTGTCAGTTACTTCAGTTAGGGGACTCTTGGTAAGTAATCAGTAAATTTAATAGTTCAGTAGTTATGGGATGCTTCTGATTAGTAGATATTTTATGATTTAGCCTAGCACATAGTTTATAAAACTTCTTAACATCTACTTGCTAACTATCTTTTATTTATTCAAAATTACATTTATTAGGGACTTAGTATGTGCCAAGCATACCTTGGCTATATGTTTGTGTTAGAAATGAAGGACCAGAAGATAGATTTAGATTTAGGTTTTCATAGAGCTTAAGCTCACGTGTTTGTGTATGTCTGTGTATGATATGAGGAGAATACAGGTCTATAAAATAAATGTGGAATTACAGTGTAATGTGATGACAATAGCATAGGTGAAGAGCAGGTGCTAGGGGTCAACGCCATCCTTCGGGATCAGTGAAGGTTGGGTTCTAGTAAGAAGCCATGTTTTAGCTGAAAGTAGGAGATGAGTGGGACATGGCCAGGCGGGAGGTGGTGGGAGGTGGTGGCAGGGATTTTCCAGGCAGAGGAAATTATACACTGAAAGTCAGGGACCTCAGTGTGTCTGAAATATAGCAACAATGCAAGAAATAATGTTTTCTTAGTAAAATTCCCACTCTCATTGATAGGAATATTGGCAATAATATTGACGATGACATTAACAATAGCAATGATGACATTCAGAACTTGTGGAAGCATTTACTGAATATTTATCATGTGTCAGGTGCTGTGCTAAGGGCTCGATATGTATTATTTTATTTAATTCTCACAATAGCCATGAGGCAGAGACTGCTATCTTTATCTTAAAGACAGGGAGATTCAGGGTCAGAAATGTTATGAAAAAGGCCAGACATGATGATAAATGGTGGGTCCTGGACCCAGGCAGGTCTATCTCACTCCAAAGCTCATTCTCTTGATAACTATGCTTATGGTCTGTCTGGATCTGAAAATTAATAAAGCAATATAATCCCATAATTCACTCTCAGGTAACAGTTTGTGCTTAAAGAATCTTAATTTTAAAAATCAGAAAGTATAGACTATTTTCAAATGTACTTTTCTTTCAGTCATTTCTTTCAGAAATGTACAATTCTATCGCATTGTAGTAAATATAGAGTCAATTTAAAATATTAAATGTAAACATATTAACAAATAATACAAAGCATGTATGGATACAGCACATAGTTTTGAAGTCTGCGTTTTCCTTTCTTTGAAGAGGAAAAGTTAATAAGACTATATAAAGCAAGTATGAGTTATTATTGTCATATCTTACAGCTAAAGAAAAACTAATACATTGTCTTGGGTTTCTTAGGGAAGCCTCTATGAATTGCAGTTATTTGAAATGAGCTTGATACTAAAAGGCCATGCATGGTGTTATTTTCAACATTACAGGCAAACCTTGGCTTCTGTGTGTTTGACATGTCAAATCCCCTGTAAGTTCCTCACTGTGATCCAGCTTGGTCTGTTTACCAAATCTAAATCTCTGGAAAATTTGTTCCTGCAGAAGATCTAGAAAAGGTGATTGATTTTTATGCCGCACATTTGTCATTCTCCTCCACCTTCCCTTCCCTGGGTCTCACCAAAGTTTCCATCATCAGGTCTGACGCTACTGGAGTATCCTTTCTCGTCTTGTTCCCTGTTCACTTTCTTTCTGTCGTTTCTATTAACTGTTTTATCTACATCCATAATTCTAGTTTATCATCTGTCCTTTTATTTATATATCTCTGGCATCTGTCTTTCCATTTCCCTCTCCTCTACCTCACTTTCCCTTTGTCTCTCCTTCGTTTCTTTCACTTTGCTCTTCACTTTTGGAAAGTAATGATAAATACAGATTTGCATCCCAGTGTTATCTAATTCCTTGCCTCTTTTCCTTGCATAGTCTGGTGAAGGCAGACAGATTCACAACTCCTTCCAACCCTATTTTTGCCTCCTCGTGAGCTATATTGCTTCTTGCATGGTTTTATTGCTGTGGAGGAGGTTGAAAGATTGCCAAGTGACCCAGAAGACCCGACTGGCAGTCCCTTGTTTCTTAGCACTTGAGAGACAGTATTTAAATTTTATGGGGTGTGAGGTCTTATTTTGGATACTGTACTTGTCTTCTGGCTTAGAAAACCTCTTTGGGAAAGCGGACATTGAGATCTTCAAGCTATGCAGTGCTAAATGTTTCTTCCATAACTTTATGTTCACATATCTTAAATGAATAAGCATTCTTATGTTAAAACAATAAAATTTTCCTTAACAAAATAATCAATGCCCATTTCAAATAGTAAATTACAAGTACTACGTAGACAAGTTTGTATTTTTTTTAACCTAGTATGATGGCTAAGTTATTTCTTCAGAGTCTACCATAGTCTAACATAGTTTTTAGTCATATTTTTTAAAAAAATTGCATAATATTTCTTGGAGTACCTAGAATATAATATATTCAGTCATTTATCAGTTGTTGGCTACTTCCCTACTTTTTAATGTGTGAGCTTTCATTGTTCTAAGCACTCAATTTGACGAACTTTATTTCATTCTTCAATGACCTTCCACGTGATCCTCTTAGTTACTGTCTCAGGGTGACTCAGGGAGTACAAGGAATGAAACACTGAAAGCAATCTCAGGGCTGTGATGAGCTTCCTTCCCCCGATCTGTTACAACATGGCACTCAGGAACAAACTTTGAGAAAGCCTGGGATTAATCATAAAGACAAATAGTGAAGGAAGGCTGTTAAGAACACTTCTAGAAATGAAAATACAGACCGACAGGCACAAATCCCAGAGAAAAGTTATTGACGTTCCCTCTCAACATGAATATGGAATGTTACATTGGTACCAAGAGAGTGAGTGTTTTGTATGGATGTTTGTTGGAAGGATAGAGTGGTATAAAATCACTAGAGGCAGTCTGATTTTAGGTATATGTGAGTTAGGTCTGTAAGTAACAGAAAACAAAATTAAACTAGCTTAAATAAACAAATAAATATTATTAACTCCCATGCTCGAACATTCAGAGGGGACAAGCTTCAGTCTGACTTAATCCAGTGGCTTTGGCTGGTTCTCTTCAGTTTGCTCAGCTGTAGCCTCCTCTGTGTATTGGCTTCATCTTCAGGCTGGCTTCTTTCTGAAGCAAAAGGACTAGTTACTTTAAGCCTCACAGTTTCATTTCATGATTTTCAGAGGAAGCGAAAACTTTTTTCTGGTTGTTTTTAATTAAGAGTGAGAAAAATTATTTCCCAGGAGTTTCATGTAAACCTTTCTTTGTATTTCACTGGTGTAAATTAGATTACATGTCCATTCCTGCACCAATCCTTGAGGCCACGGCAACGCCACGTGCTGATCGGCTTATGTCTGTTTTCCTGACCCAATCACCGTGGCAGATGTGTTGAGATTACCTCTAAACAAATTTCCCAGGAGATAGGGATGTGGTTAGTGCACCTTTATGAATATGGGCTGCATGAGGGAAGAGGTGAATACATGAAGGAAAACTGGACCATTATTAGGAAAGGAAAAATGAATGCTATAGAAATTTAATCCATAATATCTGCCGGTTCCCAGCTGCATCTAGTTTAGGGCTTGCAAACTGTTATAACTTAGAAAATATTCACATAAATGAAATATATAATAAATTTAATATAAAATATAACAATTAAATGTGTTAATAAAATGTGGTATTATTTAATTTTGTAAAGGTGATGGTTAAGGGGGATATTATAGTATATGGTTCTGAAAATGTTTCCTGAGTTTCCAAATCCCACATCTTTTACTTCCGAGCTCTGTGGTTTGAGCAAGTTACTTCATCTCCCTGTGGTTTCGTTTCCTTATCTGTAAAACGGAATTATAAAAGTATCTACTGCATAAGGTTGTCATGAGGACTCAGTGAGTTAATATATACTAAGCTTTTAAAAATAGAGTCTAATTCATGACAGCACTTGATATTTACTTTTAATACTTTTTAATTTTCTTTTTATTATTTTATTTTAGAAGCAAGGTCTCACTATATTGCCCAGGCTGGTCTTGAACTTCTGAGTTCAAGCAATTCTTCCACTGCAACCTCTCAAAGTGCTGGGATTATAGGTGTGATTTTAGGTGTGAGTCACCATGCCCAGCGACTTTTGAAATTTTCATTATACTCTCTGATCAAAATTCCCTCAATGTCCATTTTATCAGTTATTTATAATGTTTTCATAGAAAATTACTTGAAAGCAGTAGTAGTTTAATTTCCTCCATAATTTGATATACATTTTTTTTCAAAATATCCAGGAAATATATATTGAAAAGTGACAGATTTTATCTTGCTCTGTGTGTGTGTGTGTGTGTGTGTGTGTGTGTGTGTGTGTGTGTATGTGAGAGAGAGAAAGAGGGGGAGAGAGGTGGTATATGTTGATAAGGGTCATTA
>NW_012116032.1:485989-496845 GCF_000951035.1 Colobus angolensis palliatus | reverse complement strand
AGAGAGAAAGAGGGGGAGAGAGGTGGTATATGTTGATAAGGGTCATTAATACCTTTTAAACTTTGTTCATTTCTATGTTCTTTTGAAATCATAAAAACAATATATATTGATGGCTATCGTTCAGGCCACAGAGGTAGGTGAACCTTCACCCAAAGTCTGATTCTGATGTCAAGACTGATGTAGCTACACATGCACTAAAAAGATATGACAGGATTTATTACTCACATAATGAGGCTTTCTGCAGAGAGCGGGGTAGCTTCCCAAACAGATCCAGAGACAACTTGAGAGAATAGAGAAAGCAGACTTGTTCAGCTTTTATTGTAGTTAGGGGATGGGTGTAGGGTGAGGGTCCTTGCTTACAGACCTAGTATTTTATAGTTTACACTCCCTACTGGCAACAAAGGAGGGACTACCCAAGTTTTCTTATCAGCTTGCCCAGGTAAAGGGAAAGGGTGGTGGGGGCAATTGAAAGCAGACAGCAGTCCAACATCGTAATGGAATCAGACAACTGTAGAAAATATGGGAGATATAGAAATCAAAATGCAGAAATTATAATCTTTGGTAATCATCCAATACAGATACATATACATATATGTATACTTTATACTTGTGTTATCATCTATTTATATTATTCCTGGTAATTTTAAAGTCCTAGATGTAATAAATTTTATTCACTCTTTATTATGAACTACTCTTTGTGATGAACCATCCTAAGTCTCACATTGTGTGTGCTGAATCAAAAAAGAAAAAAGGCTATTTCTGTTGTGAATCTTCTGGATAAAATCAAATTGCCTTATAGGCGTCCCTCTTTTAAACTTCAAGCTATGTAAGATTATCCATAGTAATGTTTAACAGATAGCACTAGTTTCAATGTATTAACCAAATGACAATAGAACTTCCGTCCATGTCATGTTAGTCTGGAGCCAGAGAATCAACATCAGTCAGCCAGACAAAACCACATACTACAATGATCTGAAGGGTTTGTATTCTTCTTAGCCTTATTGATTGCCTATTTTAATACACAGTTATTAATTTTCTTTCATGTTTCAATCTTGTTTTTGTTTCGTATATCACCTTTTTTTTTCTGGCTAGGCTGAGTCTGGGTCAAATTGACTCTAGAGGACTCTAAATATAATCCAGCTTTAAGAAATGACTTTTTACCTCTTCGTGGAAAAGATTACTCAAAGAGTAGATATTTGAAACTTCCTTTGTCCAGAAAATGAAAATTATTTTTTTAAAAGCATGAATTTTCTGATGGCACAAATACAAGATATATAAATTACATACTTATTTTTACATTTTAGGGCAAAATACATTAATTGGGCCAGAAAAAAATTTTAAACCTATTCTAACTGTATTATAAAGATTTAAAAAGTGAAAATATTAACTTGACATGCATATATTCTAGTATCAACACTAATAGGCTTGCAGCGGGCCGGATGAAACTTATAGATATGCTATACAATGAAAATGCTGCCATAAAATTACAGTCATTTATGTATGCATTCACTCACAATGTGGCTTGATTGTCTAGAACACAATGATCATAATGCTGACTAATATAGGTCCTGATGCAAGAAGATTTCACTCGAGTGGGGATAACAGACAATTAAGAATTGAATGCAATGTAGTGTGGTAAATATTAGGACAGAACAAACCAGAACCGAACTATTAGGTTTCCCAAAGGAATCATCATTCAGTAGTATTTTTCCTTTAGGGGTGTCATGTTGGCTCTTCTTAACCTCTCTGAGCCTCAGTTTTCTAATTTTTTTAAAAATATCAGTTTGCTTATACATGATTGGTAGATTTTTTTGGTAACGATTAAATTTTAAAATATGTGGCGCCCCTAGCACAATGCCATGTGTAGTAAGTACTTGGTGAATAGCAGATATTCTGATTAGTAGTTCTTAAAGTCATGATCATTTTACAGCCATATATCTTTTAAAAAAATTTTATTTTACGTTTGGTGGTACATGTGAAGGTTTGTTACATAGGGAAACATGTGTCATGGGAGTTTGTTTTACATGTTATTACATCACTCAAGTATTAAGCTCAGTACCCAATAATTGTCTTTTCTGTTTGTCTTCATCCTCCCACCCTCCCACCTCAAGCGCACCCCCGTCTCTGTTGTTTCCTTCTTTGTGCTCGTAAGTTCTTGTCATTCAGCTCCCACTTAAAGGTGAGAACATGTGATATTTGGTTTTTTGTTCCTGTGTTAGTTAGTTTGCTAAGGATGATAGCCTCCAGCTCCATCTACATTCCTGCAAAAGACATGCTGTCATTTTTTTTATGTCTGAATAATATTTCATGGTGTATATATACCACATTTTAAAAAGCTGATCTGCCATTGATGGGCATTTAGGTTGATTCCATGCCTTTGCTATTGTGAACAGTGTTACCAGCATGCATCTTTAAAAGACTTCAGAAATATTGTCTTAAAATTGGTAAGAGTCAAATACAATTTAATTATGAGTTAGTTATGTCACTTACTTTCTTACTCCAAACCTTGAGTGGTTTCCTATTTTTTTATACAATAAAGACCATATTACTTTTTTTTATTTTGAGGCCCTCAATAGTCTGTCCTCTAGCTGCCTTTTTCAATGAGGTCTTCATGGACTTCATCAGCTATTCCTCTTGCATGCCCTGTACTTGTCTGCTTTCATTCCTCCATGCTTATTCTGTAACAATCATAGAGACTAATATTTACTGTGTACTTATATAAAAGGCACTGTGTAACACACTTTACATGAATCATTGTCTCTAATCCCAACAACAAGCCTATGATTTAATCTTTCTGTCATTTACAAATGAGAAACTGGCATAAGTCATACAAATAATAAGATGGTGTTAGACTTCTGACCATCACTTTGCACTGCCAATTCTTAACCTTTGCATTCTTCTGCCTTCACCCAACCAATCTGATGAGATCCTCTCAACCTTCATGGTGTTCTTGAAACTTTATCTGTAGAGATCTCCCCTAGTCATCTGAACTAAAGTTAATGTTTACTTCCCAAGTATACCTAGACCTTACATTTAAACCTCTCGTACGGAATGTCCACTATGTTCTGCTTTCTATTCCTATTCTTTATGTAAATATCTTCTGAATGCCATTATAGACAGCCTAAGAGTGGGTGTAAAGACCAAACAATGTGCTTTACACTTCCAAGACACTCAATGGATGCTTATGGACTTAAATTGAATTTGACTGAAACTGTTCTGGAAATATTTTGGTATCCATGCTAAAGTGTCTTTGATGAGTGTGGACTTAGCAGACAGAGACTTTGTAGAATCTAAAGGTGACGTGGCACCCTTTATATTAAGGATAACACTTACACTTAATAAGTGAATTTCTACAATGTAGCTGATGATTCAGTGGTCACAGTGCTCTTAGTAGCACTGTTCTGGTTTCAATCACCCACATATGAACAATTCCATTCTCCTCGCTAACTAGACTACACTGCTAGACTGTCAACTCTGAGAGGCAGAGGCATGCTTGTCTTGACTACCACAAATGCCCAATTCTTAGAACTGTGCCTGAACAGAGTAAATGCTCAACTCATATGGATGTGGTTGACATTAGTTGAATGTTGAACTACCCTAAAGTTTTTGAGAAGGAAGTGGACCATCAGTTAATAAGTCAAATGCTGAATCAAACAAAGATGATTGGATATCTAAAATATGCCATGTAATTGTTAACTTTCCCTTTCAAGCTGGCATAGTAGATTATTTTAATTCACAAGATACATATTCAGTTTTGTTTTTGTGCTATTGCCAAATGTAAAAGTAAACCAGAACGGAATGTATTCATTTATTTGCCTGTTTGTAATAACTCTAATTTTATGACTGTAACTTTCTCCTTGCCTGTCTCCTATCTATTATCTTTTGCGTAGTTTCTAGAGCTGGTCTCTCAGTGTAAATCCTTATCTGAAACCCACACTTCACCACCAGCTTCCTTTGGAGTGAGCGTGGCAGCACCATTTCTCGTTGTGGAACTGACAGAATCCTAAGAGATAACCAGCTGCATCAGCCACTTCCCATGATTTATAAAAATAGGCTTTTGACCAGGACTCTGCCAGGAGCCCAAAATTACTTTGTGAGGGCTGCTTGCTGGGGAAGGCTTCACCACCTTGTCTTAAGCTTGAATGGGAGAAGAAACAAGGGAAGGCAAACAGTGAACAAAAAAGAACGAAAGACGCATTTCTGGTCTAAGAATCCCTGTTCTCTTTTTTCTTGTTATCTTGAAGATTTTGTGGTTGCTCATAAATAAGCAGAGGTACTAAATATTTCACAAAGTAGATTAATATAATGAATTCACTGGAAACACCAGGAAATGTGAAACAGTGAAAAGATTTCTCTCCTTGCTGTTTTAATCTGATATGTGCTTCCCTGGCAGGTGGCTACATACTGCCTGGAGCACATTCCCTTTGAAACCATCCTGTGGGAGCTTGTGGGTCTTCATTTATCAGCTGTTAGACATAGTCACAGGAGCCAGAAGAAGTGAAAATAGAACTCCTTCCAAGTCACTGGAAAACCCTCAGGAGTCCTTGATAACAAATGGGAAACAGCAGTGCTCGAAAGTGGATTTCTTTTTACAGGCAAACACTTCGGGAGTCATTAAAAGTTAGTTTCTATTTTCAACTTCTGTCATAAAGTGACTTTTCTTTTTTTCCAGGACAAATATTAACTACCCCTATCATTATCAGGAGTATCACGGTTAAGTTACATGTTTGCATTTTGTAGCATTTAGGAAAGTCCTTTCTTTTACTAAATGCTCTGAAACAAAAGGCTACTTCCCATGCCAGAGAACATGTAATGGAAAACTGCCCTTCAAGATTTTCAGACTTAATCATTTAATTAAGAAAACTGATATACCTTATATAAGCTGGGGTTGCTAGACTCAGACCTTATAGATTTTCTGATAATATTTTTAATCTTCTTATTTGTTTAGCTCATGTCTGATTTCCTTTTTTTCCATCTGTGCTCACAGAGTACCGACATATCTAGAGTTGACTGGGTTAAGATGACTCTGTAAAAATGATCCTGAACATTAACTTATGTACTATTGCTATTTCAACATAAACCTTAAAGATCTTCATTTTCTTTTTTTTTTTCTCTTTTAAATATTTGGTGTTGTGTTGACTTTTGCAGAGAAATGTCCCACTGTGTTTGACTTACAGATTCCCCCACCCCCACTCCATCTCTTGCCACCTCCTTCACCCCATGGAGTCTGCTTCCTCTATCATCTTTCTGTGGTGCTGAATGTATACGGCCTCTAAACACTCTGGAATGAAAGGTGATATGAAATTGTAAAGTGTTTTTATCACAGAGTTCTGCCCATATGTCTCAATCCTGACGTGTAACACCTCTTCTATTTCAGTGTTGTGACGGGAGCACAGCTGGTCCTGAAAAGGCACAACACTCAGACAAGCATGTGAGATTGCATTCGTCCCTGCTGGGGAGCCCCAAGCTTTAGAGCATCTGCTGCGTTAGATGACCTGGGCAATGCGTGGAAGAAGGCTAGCGCCTTGCTGCCCAGAGTATGGTCTGTGACATCACCTGGGATCTTGTTAGAAATATAGAACCTCAGGCCCTGCCTAAGGCTTTTTGAATCAAACTCTGCATTTTAGCAAGCTCTTCTGGTGATTTGTTCATATATCACAAGTATAGTCAGCATCTGCTATTTTTGTCTGCCCTGCATTTCTTACTTGGGGCCTCCCACCCCTTCTAGAAAGAACTACTCCTTTCTCCCTACATTCCTGCGATTCTGATGGGGCGGCCAATTACAGGGCCTTAACTTTTTGGCCACAGAGGTGGGCACATAATTCAGCTCTGAACATTCAGGCTACAATGATTAGTTCAGGGTAGCGACAGGGGACCCAAGGGGTCAGGCATTCTTCCCTGTGTTTCTTCACGCTGGGTTCTTCCCCAGGCATCTACTCCCTCTGGAGTCATGAACCTGGGAAGAGGTAAATGTGGAATTGTCAACGGCTATTTTCCCAGCCAAGTGGAGATTCCCTGTCTACTATATGTGAGAAAGAGAGTAATGCACGCAAAGAGAAATAGAGATAAGGCATGGAGATCTGGTGCCCTGTTGCTACCTGTGGTTTGATTATATGAGCTCCTAAAATGTCCTTTCTCCTTAGCCTATTTTGAGTTAGGTTTCTGATCCTTACAAAGGAAGCAAAGATTTAAATGACACAGACAGATGTGAGAAAAGGCAGGTTGCTGTGAGAAGACAAAGCTTTGCAAGTTCAAATATGAACTTATAATGCAAGAAAACAATGGCAAATTCTGTCATCTTGCATTTTCCTCACCTCGATTCTCCATCTTTCTTTATACTGTATATAAAAAATTTCTCATAAGATTTTTGAAATGTTTAAATGAAAAAAACCTAAATATAGAATCCTAACTAACATGGTGGCTGATATATAGCAAATGTTCAATGAATCTTATCTACTATCATTGTTTTTTATTATTATTATAACTGCTACTTCACATAACTCACTTGATAAGGTAAACTCTGTCTAAGCCAGGAATCTGAATGCTGCTTTACCCTTTTGAGTCTCAATAACTGGTTTGAGTTCTGCAATACAAATTTAACTAGTTTTTTTTTTCCCCCCACTGGACCAATTTTCCCCTCAGTAAGAAGAATAACAAAATTATTCAGGCTGGAGAGGGGCTCTAGGTGCATGGAAAGATAAGCATAATTCAGTTTCCCTACCGGAGAAAGCAGAAAGGGCCAGAGTTGTCCATGCAAAGAAATTTCTTTCCCAAGCTGACACTATCTAAACTTCAATGGCAGCCACTATCAAGAGAGGCAACTCCCCCTTGGTTGTTCCTCTTCTAGGTCCCGTCTCTTGCTTGGTTGCACTCACTGGCCATGGATATGAGCAGCAATTTCCAGTTATAACATATAGAAACTCCTCTCTTGCTGTCTTTGGCCCTTGGGACCATTCTCAAATATTTTCTCTCTGTTTCCGTTGCTGAAAACCTTAGGGCTTTAAAAACATTTTTTCCCTCTGATCTGCTTACAAAGGAATCCTCCTTACCTGTGGGTTCTCAAGCTTTTCAAAGTAACAGCTCCTTTGAGGAAATTGTCCAAAGCTCTCTGTCTTGCCTTAGGCAAATAAACTTATGTTGCACCATATATCCACTAGTCCCTTCAATTTCTTTCCATGCTTCCTTGAGGTAGACATAAACAAACGGATGCTTTTGGCATAAGTTAAGCCACTTCTTCCCAGAGATGCCTTCTCAGGCTACAGTGGGGTAGGTGTCATCACTGCCTTCATCTGAAGTCTGAGTTCAGGTATTTCAACACTTGGCAATAGCTCCAAGGCCTTTTTAGTCTTTCCTCAGGGCAGTGGTGACATCTTGGAAAGTCAAATTAGTAGTTTTCTGGAGAAGAAATTAGGAAGAAAGTGGGATACTTATTTTGCGCTGCACTTCCCTCTGTCAGAATAAAATCTGATTTTAAAATAATGATCTTAAAGAAAGTAGAAAATCTGTTCTGAATCAATAAAGACTAATTAAAATTTGCTCAAAATTGTTTTATTATTGTATATATTTCATTATGTAATTGGTAGCCTGTGTCAGGAAATGGCAATTTTGTTTTCCTTTTAATTTTATACACATTTCTTGAATGACTAGTTTGTATGAGGCCAAGTGCTGTGGAAGATACAAAGATGGATAAAACTTGATTCTTGCCTCTAGGTGTTTAAAAGTTTGACATCTAACCATGTCACATAAGAGAAAGCTGACTTTCATATTTACCTACTGCTATGATGCTCAGGTAACAATATAATAGACATTCATAATGACTTTTTAGATAATACTCCTTGGATTTACTACTTCCTCTTCTATCATTAGCATTCTGAGAACCTGTGACATGTAGGTTTTATTTATATGGTGTTTCTTTCTAACTGTAAGTGCAACTTGGGAATTGTAAAACTGAGGAGAGAGAGATTTTCCCTACAGTACTCTGCATAGTAAATAATTTGTATGTGGTGTGTGAGTGGTATATATTAACTCATTTACCAAAACAGATGGAGAAAGAACATGATATAGTGCAGTGTTTCTTACACTTTTTTTCATTATTGTCCCCTTCAGTAAAAAAATAAAATTTAATTTAAATTACCCCAATGAGATAATTAAATATTAAGGAATAAGATTTTGTTGGGCAGAGTTGGACTTTGAAGGTTCACAAACCATAATGTCATCTGACAATTTTTTGACTTCTGAGAACTAACTTTCACTTACTTGGAAGTGATATCACCGCTGCTGAAAATGTATGGTGTCATGGAAATAGCAGGTCTTTCAGAGTCAAAGAGACTTGGATTCAAATACTAGTTCCACCATTTATTAGTGGGTGGCTTTGGGTAAAAATTATGAACTTTTCAACCTTCAGTTTTCTTACTTGTGAGGTGAGAATAATAATACCTGTGTTATAGGAATGTTGAGAGAGTTGCATAGAATGTCAGAAAAGTGCCTGGCAATTTAATACATGGTAACAAATATTAGTCATGTTAAGTAGCTTGAATATCATTCACTGACGATGTTAAATAACAATGGGATGCTGTAAGTGTTTAGCTAATGCTCACATAGTGATATGGTAATTAATATTTCTATAGACCAGTAGTTCTCAAACTTAGTTGCATGTTAAAGTCATCTGTAGGCCTAGCAAAAATTTCTAAGCCCTGGACACACTGGGACCAACTAATTTACAATCTCTGGGTATAACATAGGCATTAATATTTTTTGAAATTCTCAGGTGATTCCAATGTGAAGACAAGTTTGAGAATCACTGCTCGAGACATTCAGTTCACAGTCTGAATATAGCCATAGCTAGCTGTTCATCTCAAGGACATGTTAGTTGAGATTTGAAAAGAAAATACGATAAAGTAGTTGAAGGAATAGCAGTTGTTTTAAATTATTCCAGCATGGAATAAGTTGCTATTAGATAAATAAAAGCAAAGATATATTTTAATGAAGTATGACTTTAGAACAGGTAATTCTTCCCTTTGTTGTTACCGATTCAGAATTACCATGAGTAAGCAAGCCCACAGGGGCCACAACCTTTGTGGTATGTGGCATTTCTTTTTGTGAAGGGAAAGGCATATTTTCTAACTTGAGGCATACCAGAACCTAGAATGTCACAGCTGAGAAATAGGCTTATGATATGATTTTCCTTTCATTCAAAAACATGTCACATGTCACAAAAGACTATAGTTTAATTTCAGCTAACTGTCATTGACTAGGTGAAGGGCACTTCTCCATCATAATAACAGTAGAAATAAATGCTTGATTTTGTATGTCATAGAAGGCACGTGAAATGATTCTTGGTATTCCGTGATTTGGCTTCCAGAGTTTCAGGCAGAGATGCTTGTCCACGGATGGGTAATTTAATTTCCTCAATGGGTTGATGCTCTGTCAACACAGGAATGTCAGCAGGACAGATTACAGAATGGATGTCTAAGATGAGATATGTAGCAGACAAAAATGTCTCCAAGGACACCCTACATAGCCTTCATTACAGATGACATACTTGTCCATATAGGGGGAAAACAGCTTTAATCTTAGGCCTGTTAAAATAAATGGACAGAATAAGATAAATAACATAATTTCAGAGATACAAGAATATGTAAGAGATATAAGATATATTTTTGATGAACAGCATATTAGACAAATTATTGTCTGTGACAGAAAGTAATTCATCATTGAACAAAGGTCTGAGTCTTAAGTAATTGGTTCATATCAGCACCTCCTTTTGATTTTTGATGCCATTTAGAGATTGCTTACAGGTTAGAACTAGAGGGGAGCCCTTTGCAGAAGGGGCTGACTTGCAGAACTGGTGGAAGAATTGATCAACTGGAGGTCCCAACCATGATACTGCAGAAAGGATCAGAGAGAATGACAGAAATCATTTGCTATGTGGATTTATTCCACTATCATTCTCTTTCCAGAGAATGACTCATTTCTTAAAAGTGATTTAGCCAAAGTTACTGGCATTAATGTAGAAGCATGTTTGTAAACCAAATTTTTAAAAAGCCTTGGTAATAATGGTGAGAATTAGTTTGAATAATAAGGAAGTATTTCCAGTACTTGAGAAATTGTGATTTCAGAAAATTAAAGATCTGGTTTTAGTGCATGCACAACAGGCAATTCAAATATATTTCAATTTTCTAACCTTATCAACTCCTGTATATACAAAAGTATAAAAATTTTTATAAAGAAGTATAAAAGAGGCTGGGCGCGGTGGCTCAAGCCTGTAATCCCAGCACTTTGGGAGGCTCAGATGGGTGGATCACGAGGTCAGGAGATCGAGACCATCCTGGCTAACACGGTGAAACCCCGTCTCTACTAAAAAAAAAAAAAAAAAAAAAAAAAAAAGACAGAAAGAAAAAGAAAAAGCAATAAAATTCAGATGGAACCAAATAAGAGCCTGTATAGCTAAAGCAAGACTAAGCAAAAAGAGCAATTCTGGAGGCATCACACTACCTGATTTCAAACTATACTATAAGGCCATAGTCACCAAAACAGCATGGTACTGGTACAAAAATAGGCACATAGTCCAAAAAAGCAGAATGGAGAACCCAGCAATAAACCCAAATACTTACAGTCAACTGATCTTTGACAAAGCAAACAAAAACATAAAATGGGGAAAGAACACCCTTTTCATTTTCTTTTTTAAAAATTATTATTATTTATTTTATTATACTTTAAGTTCTAGGGTACATGTGCACAACATGCAGGTTTGTTACATATGTATACTTGTGCCATGTTGGTGCGCTGCACCCATCAACTCATCAGCACCCATCAACTCATCATTTACATCAGGTGTAACTCCCAATGCCATCCCT
>NW_012116032.1:482786-485939 GCF_000951035.1 Colobus angolensis palliatus | reverse complement strand
GCCACTGCACTCCAGCCTGGGCGACAGAGCGAGACTCCATCTCAAAAAAAAAAAGTATAAAAGATATCAAAAATTTTGAATATAAACTATTCAGTTTTGGTTTAGAGACAAAAACTGACACTAGAAATATAAATCTCTATTATGCTCTCAACTTATCCTGTCTCTACTGGTTTTGAAACTACATCCTTATTTTAATTTATATGTCTAACACTTATATTGAATTTTATACTTGTGTAACTGATTTCTTTTTCATAGTTTTCCTTACTAATAGTTTTAGCTAATAATATAGTTTAAAATGAATTATATTATTGTTACTTCTTATGCTATTTGGATAGCTAACGGCCATGTCATTTGAAATTGATGGAATATTTGCAATTTCTTTATTCTTTCTTTACATTTTGCAATAAGCAGTTGTTCATTGCCTTTTGTGAATAAAATTTCCTGAAATAGTAGAATGGAGAGGCTTGTGCCATTTTATTACATGTGAAAGATGTTGGAACAGAAAGTAACTTGGATCTCTAGCCCAGGAATAGATTATTCTCATCATTTAAAAGTGACATGTATCATCTCTGTTCCATTTTAATCTTATTTTGTTAGGTTAAAAGTAACATTTTTCTAAGGTTAAATAGAATCTTTAATAGCTTATAATCAAAATAAAGTATTAACAGACTAATTTATCAGTAGCCAGATTTTTAAAAACTTAACTCCTTCTACCAAGGAATTAAAACACACCAAATACGTTGACACCTTCATGGAAAAGAATAGCACCAATTCAAGCTATCAATGCATTAATTGAAATAAATGGTGTAAGTTTTCAGGAAGAGTTGTTGGTGATGCCAGTTCTCTCTTGCTTTTTGATAAGAGTACGAGCTTATCAAAAAGAAGGGCAATTTAGTACATTTAAATTTTATTAAAAAGATTATAGACATTGTTCATTCACTGGTTATTCACTTAACACCTATTCATGAAGTGTCTATTATTAGCCAGCCCCAATTTTGAGATATTCAGCAAATGTCTTTCTTAACTCATTTGGAATAAAACAAATATACACACACACACCTCAACACAGAAACACATTCATACACATATATTCACACAGAGGTACACACACACCTTTCCTTTTGAGGTGTTCAATAACTAGAGGAAAGAAGGGAACATGTGTAGGAGTAGGGTCTTGAGGAAGTCATGTGGGTTGAATGCTCAGTCTGTGGAAAGCAGATATAACTGTTTGGGATATAATTTAATTTGAGATGCCATTCTATTTTCTTGTGTGAATTTTATAGAAAAGTCTCTCCAGTAGGAACAAATACTGAGAATAGAGGAGACACATTACAGGAAATGCTTTTTTGATAGTGTGGGATACCTAACATTCAGTTACTGAAAACTCTTTCCTTTGCCCCCCAAAAAGGATTTTGTGCTTCTTGTATTTTGATGTCTAGGTTTCCAGCAAGGCCAGGGAAGTTTTCCTGGTTCTTTGGAAAGATAAATAAAGTTGATAGACTATTGGCAGGATTAACCAAGAAAAGAAGAGAGAAAATCCAAATAACCTCACAAAGAAATGAAAGAGGAGATATTACAATTGACACTACAATCATTCAAGGCTACTATGAACACCTTTATGCACATAAACTAGAAAACCTAGAAGACAAATACAACCCTCCTAGCTTAAATCAGGAAGAATTAGATACCCTGAACAGACCAATAACAAGCAGCAAGATTGAAATGGTAATTTAAAAATTACCACCAACAAAAAAAGTCCAGGACCACACAGATTCACAGCAAAATTCTACCAGATATTCAAAGAAGAATTAGTACCAATCATTTTGACCCTATTCCACAAGACAGGGAAAGAAGGAACCCTCCCTAATTCATTCTATGAAGCCAGCATCACCCTAATAGCAAAACTAGGAAATGACATAACCAGAAAAGAGAGCTACAGACTGATATCTTTGATGAACATAGAGGCTAAAATCCTTAACAAAATACTAGCTAACCAAATCCAACATATCAAAAAGATCATCCACCTTGATCAAGTGGGTTTCATACCAGGGATGCAGGGATGGTTTAACATACACAAGTCAATAAATGTGATACACCACATAAACAGAATTTAAAACAAAAATCACATGATCATCTCAATAGATGCAGAAAAAGCATTTGACACAATCCAGCATCCCTTTATGATTAAAACTCTCAGCAAATTGGCATACAAGGGGCATACCTCGATGTAATGAAAGCCATCTGTGACAAACCCACATTCAACATAATACTGGATGGGGAAAAATTGAAAGTATTCCCTCTGAGAACTGAAATAAGACAAGGATGTCCACTCTCACCACTCCTCTTCAACATAGTACTGGAAGTCCTAGCCAGAGCAATCAGACAAGGGAATGAAATAAAGGGCATCCAAATTGGTAAAGAGGAAGTCAAACTGCCACTGTTTGCTGATGATATGATTGTTTATCTTGAAAACCCTAAGGATTCCTCCAGAAAGTGCCTACAACTGATAAAAAAAATTCAGCAAAGTTTCTGATTACAAGATTAATATATACAAATCAGTAGCTCTTCTATACACCAACAGTGACCAAGCAGGGAATCAAATCAAGAACTCAACCCATTTTACAATAGCTGCAAAAAATAAAATAAAATAAAATAGGAATATACTTAACCCAGGAGTGGAAAGACCTCTACAAAGAAAACTACAAAACACTGCTGAAAGAAATCATAGACAACATGAACAAATGGAAACACATCTCATGCTCGTGGATGGGTAGAATCAATATTGTGAAAATGACCATACTGCCAAAAGCAATCTACCAATTCAATGCAATTCCCATGAAAACACCACCATAATTCTTCACAGAATTAGAAAAAACAATTCTAGGCCAGGCACGGTGGCTCATGCCTGTAATCCCAGCACTTTGGGAGGCTGAGGTGGGTGGATCATGATGTCAGGAGTTCATCCTGGCCAAGATCGAGAAACTGTGTCTCTACTAAAAGTACAAAAATTAGCTGGGTGTGGTGGTGGGTGCCTGCAATACCAGCTACTCAGGAGGCTGAGGCAGAGAATTACTTGAACCTGGGAGGCAGAGGTTGCAGTGAGCCAAGATTGTGCCACTGCACTCCAGTCTGGGTGACAGAGTGAGACTCCGT
>NW_012116032.1:460432-480707 GCF_000951035.1 Colobus angolensis palliatus | reverse complement strand
GAATCAATATTGTGAAAATGGCCATACTGCCCAAGGTAATTTATAGATTCAATGCCATCCCCATCAAGCTACCAATGACTTTCTTCACAGAATTGGACAAAACTGCTTTAAAGTTCATATGGAACCAAAAAAGAGCCTGCATTGCTTTGCCAAGATAATCCTAAGTCAAAAGAACAAAGCTGGAGGAACCGTGCTACCTGACTTCAAACTATTCTACAAGGCTACAGTAACCAAAACAGCATGGTACTGGTACCTAAACAGAGATGTAGACCAATGGAACAGAACAGAGTCCCCAGAAATAATACCACATATCTACAGCCATCTGATCTTTGACAAACCTGAGAAAAACAAGGACACCCTTTTCAACAAATGGTGGTGGGGTAATTGGCTAGCCACATGTAGGAGAATGAAATGGGATCCTCATCTCTTACCTTATACAAAAATAAACTGAAGATGAATTAAGGACTTAAATCTAAGACAATTGAAACTATAAAAATTCTAGAAGATAACATTGGAAAAACCCTTCTTGACATTGGCTTAGGCAAGGTTTCCATGACCAAGATCCAAAAGCAAATGCAATAAAAACAAATAAATAGCTGGGACCTAATCAAACGAAAGAGCTTTTGCATGGCAAAAGGAACAGTCAGCAGAGTAAACAGACAACCCACAGAGTGGGAGAAAATCTTCACAATCTATACATCTGACAAAGGACTAATATCCAGATTGTATAAGAAACTCAAATCAGTTAAAAACAAACAAACAAACAATCCCATTAAAAAGTGGGCTAAGGACATGTATAGATAATTCTCAAAAGAAAATATACAAATGGCCAACAAATATATGAAAAAATGCTCAACATCCCTAATGATCAGGGAAATGCAAATCAAAACTGCAGTGTGATACCACCTCCCTCCTGTAAGAATGGCCGTAATCAAAAATTCAAAAAACAATTGATAACAATTGATGTTGGTGTTGATGGGGTGAACAGGGAACACTTCTGCACTGCTGGTGGGGATGTAAATTAGGACAGCTGCTATGGAAAACAGTGTGGAGATTTCTTAAAGAATTAAAAGTAGAACTACCATTTGATCCAGCAATCCCACTACTGGGTATCTACCCAAAGGAAAAGAAGTCGTTATTTGAAAAAGACACTTGCACATGCGTATTTATAGCAACACAACTCTCAATTACAAAATTGTGGAACCAACCCAAATGCCTATCAATCAACGAGTGGATAAAGACACTGTGGTGTATATGTGATGGAATACTATGCAGCCATAAACAGGAATGAATTAACAGCATTCGCAGTGATCTGGATAGAATTGAAGTGAAGTAACTCAGGAATGGAAAACCAAACATCGTATGTTCTCACTGATGTGTGGGAGCTAAGCTATGAGGATGCAAAGGCATAAGAATGATACAATGGACTTTGGGGACTTGGGGGGAAAAGTGGGAGTGGGGCAAGGAATAAAAGACTACAAATATGGTGCAGTGTATACTGCTTGGGTGATATGGGTGCACCAAAATCTCAGAATCACCACTAAAGAACTTACTCATGTAACCAAATACCTCCTGTACCCCAGTGACTTGTGGAAAAATAAAATAAATAATATATTAAAATAAATGCAGATATATTAAAAAATGGAAAGTAAAGTAATGATAATTGATGTCTTATATGGAAAACAGACATGAACAAACAAACAAAGCATCCCCTCACAACCTCCCCCCAAAAACCCAAGTCTGCAATAAACTCCCTTGGTTCTTTATATTTTTTTTTAAAATTATGTAACTATAGCAAGGGACTATATCTCCTAGTATTTGAAGAAGGGTAGTACTGGACTGACCTGTCTTTATCAATTATTATTTCAAATGAAGATCAAGTCCTTTTTTGTTGTGGCTCTGTTAGGAATAAAATGAAGACTAATAAAAATAGTAATATTTTGCCTGATGAAAGAAATGAATCTAAAAGGATATTAGGATTAATTCTGAGTATTTTTATTATTTAGGGACAGAATTGCTTTTCCACTAATGATTTAGTTTTAGTGTTTAGATTAAGAATGTAAGTTCTAAAATTCTTCTTCCCTCTCATCAGTTAAGTAAGAGAGGTGGTGTAGTTTAGAGCTGTGGATAATGTCTCATTCGCCTAAGGTTTATTCAGAAGTTCTTAACAAGAATAACTGACTCTATAACTGGAAGAAAAGGATGGTGTGGGGGTGTCACCAGAACTCACCTGGGTCAGAAGTGAGGAGGCTTTGGGGAGATGAGACCATGTAATTAATTTTTTCAAGCATGCACCAGGACCTCATAAACAGAGAGTCACTTCCTCAGCTTATTTTAATAAAACAATGCTTCTTTTCTTGAATGTGTAGGTGGGTGAAGTAAGACAAGCAAGTGTGAGCCAATCTGAATCTACTGAGGTCATTTAGAGTCATTTTTAAATATAAAAACCAGTAACTTTTTAAAATTTATTTTTTATTTCAATAGCTGGGACCTAATTAAACTAAAGAGCTTTTCAATAGGTTTTTTGGGAACAGGTGGTGTTTGATTACATGAATAAGTTCTTTAGCGGTGGTTTCTGAGATTTCGGTGCACCCATCCCCCAAGTAGTGTACACTGTACCCAATGTATAGTCTTTTATCCCTCACCCCCTCCCACCCTTTCCTCTGAGTCCCCAACGTTCATTGTATTATTCTTATGCCTTTGCATCCTCATAACTTAGCTCCCACTTATGAGTGAGAACATATGATGTTTGGTTTTCCAATCCCGTGTTACTTAGAAAAATAGTCCGCAATTTCATCCAGGTTGCTGCGAGTGCCATTATTTTGTTCCTTTTTATGGCTGAGTAGTATTCCATGGTGTGTGTGTGTGTATATATCACGTTTTCTTTATCCACTTGTTGATTGATGGGCATTTGGGCTGGTTCCATACTTTTGCAATTGCAAATTGTGCTGCTATAAACATGCATGTGCAAATATCTTTTTGGTAAAATGACTTCTTTTCCTCTGGGTAGATACCTAGTAATGGAATTGCTGGTTCAAATGGTAGATGTATTTTTAGTTCTTTAAGGAATCTGTACACTGTTTTCCATAATGGTTGTACTAGTTTACATTCCCACCAGCAGTGTGAAAGTGTTCACTTTCACCACATCCACACCAACATCTACTATTTTTTGATTTTTTTTATTATGGCCATTCTTGCAGGAGTGAGGTGGTATCGCATTGTGGTTTTGATTTCCATTTCCCTGATAATTAGTGATGTTAAGTACTTTTCCATATGCTTCTTGGCCATTTGTATCTATTTTTGAGAATTGTCTATTCATGTCCTTAGCCCACTTTTTGATAGGATTGTTTGCTTGTTTGTTTTGCTGATTTGTTTGAGTTCTTTGTAGAGTCTAGATATTGCAGAGTCTAGATATCTTTGTAGAGTCTAGATATTGTAGAGTCTAGATTTTATAGAGTCTAGATACTGGCATATAGCCTTTCAGTTTTCTTCCTACATATATGGGAGCCCATGTTCATATATGTATGTATTTTATTTACAAAATGGGATAATACTCTATACAACTGTTTCTGGAGAATACTTTTCTGTTTAAAAATACACTGTAAATTTTTTTCCATTATAGATCTGTCTATAATTAATGACTACATAATATTCCAATGTATATCTTTCATTAAATGGGATTTTTTTACTTAATTTCATGTCTTACACATTTGAGTTATACATTCTTTCAAAGATTTGTCTATTTTCTTTTACTTATTGCAAGGAATTTTAGCCTCAGCACCATTGGCATTTTGGGCCAAATAGTTACTGCCGGGGATGTTCTGTGCATTGTAGTTTACTTAGCGTTACCTCTGGTTTCTGCCTGCTAGAGGCCAGTTCATCCCATGGACAACCAAAATTGTCCGTGGACATTGCCAAAGTCTTCTGGGGTGGGATTAGGGGTGTGGAGAATTGCCCCCAATAGAAAACCACTGTTTTAAAGGAAGAATGTAAAAAACGCATTAATACATTTGTAATATGAAAAAAAAATGTGAGGTTTGGAAAAAGCCAGATTTGGTTTCAAATTTTAGCTCTACCATTTACTAGCTGTATAAACTTATTTAAGTGAATGAATGACAGAGCTAAGATTTGAAACAATATTTAGTGGAATTTCGGAATCATTCATAATTCTGCGTATATCCAAGTAACTCCTTTGCTGGAATATTAAGGTTCAGCAGGTCCTGAAACTCCATGTAGTGGAGTAGATTCTCTGGATTCTGGTGTTATATCTCCATAAGTTTCCCCTAACTATCTCCTCTATGGAGTAGATAACATACTAAGCTGTATTGGCCATTAATCTCTCCACAAATTGTTTAATCAGAGGGAAATATAGCTTGACTGGGTACAGCTAGAAGACTGTGAACAGGTGACATGTAGGAGAGTTTCTTGGGTTATAAGCATACGAGCTGACTCTGGCCCGCCTGAGCAGATAGAATGAAACTGAGAGGGTTCTCAGAGAGTTAAAGGGAGTCCAGATAGAATGAAACTGAGAGGGTTCTCAGAGAGTTAAAGGGAGTCCAACAGGTAGCATGTGGGTAGAGTAGGAGGCAGGGTGGCTGAAGGATGAATGTGATCATTCTTCTTAAGGCATTGCCATTAATGTGATTCAGTGCCTCTATGTGTCTTAGTCTAGAATTTCAAATTCTAATGAGAGATTGCTGACTGGCTCAGTTTGAGTCAGGTATCTACTTGAGGAACCATCAGCTATTTCCAGGGTGTCAGGGTCATGTAAAGTCACAGCCTGTCATCTCATCCTATGTTGGTGAATATTTCCCAAAAGGGAAAGTTGTGTGCTCAGGAGTTATCCTTGAAGTTTCATCCACAGAACGGCAAGACAGTACAGGTCACCTTGAAAATGGGAGGCCTGGGCAGAGGTGGGCTGAGGGTGCTGGCAGAGTTCAGTGACTTTCCACTTGCCTTTGGGATTCAAGCAAATGGATCCACCTTATCTCTCTGCATTAGACTATAAGCTCCCTATCTCAGGCACAATGTTGTCTTCTCAACAGCTGTACGGTGATGCACAGGATTCTTACTAATATTGGGTAGCTGCTCAATAAATATTTGTATAAAGAACAATACATTAGCTTTTATTCAAAGCTTTCTCCAGCTATTCATTTGTGACTCAGTTTCCTTTTCTATGGGCTGATCACACATTGTGTTCACATCTACCATTTTAATTTAACCACATCACACTGAAATTATTTTGTTTGTCATCCCTACTAGACCATTAACTTCTAGAGGGCCAGGGATATGACTATTCGTCTTTATCCCCATAACTGCATTTGACAAAAAGCACGCTTTCATTCCATATTAGTTGACCCAAATGCATGAGATTTCTTGCATTTGGGATCAATTGATCAATGAGATTTGTGATCAATCATACTAGGTCAGTGCTTGTTATCACGTGAGTTACATATGTTGAGAATAAACGAACCAATCAATGAACTAAGGAATATTTTGGCTGACTATGAGTATAAGCCTGTGAAGTGCATCAACAGATGTTGGGAACAGAAAACAATTTCAAAAGCATAGTTCTCAAAGTAACCTTGGGGATTGATTACAGGTATTGTTAATACTGTTGCCATAATCAATACTAATATGAACTATGCTTTTGAGAAATTTTGTTCTAGCGAAGTGGCATGAAACACTACTACTCAGTCACAGTGCTGTGACACAGGTCAAGAGTGAGGTGTGTCATAAGTGTTTGTTACCAAACACAGTTGAAGTACTGAAGCTTGCAAATAATTTACATTTAAAATATATTTAGAACTGCCTCAGGGTTATCTCTGTGATAACATCATTCTCACTCTCTCCAATGCTGATATGCCTTTTAGGAGGAGTGAAGTGCATTATATCTAGTATCAGAAGTTGTGTTTGGGAATATGCCTTCCATGTGAGACTCACATGTTGAGAATCATCACCTAGAGTTATGGGTCACAAATAAAGTCATTTGATGGATCTTATAAATTGTCCCCTCAATTTATACATTTTGTAGGCTTTAAAATACAAAGGCCTGATAACATTAGCTCAGGGGCCTGAGTAGAGAATATTTTCTGGAAAGAATAAGGCTAAAGAGGCTGTGGTTGCCATTTCTTCCATTGCCTCCCTGGGGAATGTGGGCATTCCACAGCCATGTAAATGTGGCTCTGTCTTTTCTCATTTTTCCTTGTAGTAACAGCAATACATACTCAAGCCCTTTGAGTACTATACAATAATACATCAAACATGACTGATCACAGGTCACCATCACTGATATAACAGTAATGAAAACATTTGAAATATTAGGAGAATTACCAAAATGTGATGCAGAGGCACCAAGTGAAGGCATACTATTACAAAATGGCACCAACAGACTTGCTGAATGGAGGAGTTGACACAAATATTCAGTTTGTAAAATACGCAATATCTGCAAAGTGCAATAAAACAAGGTATGCCCATATGATAATGCTTACTTCTGGCAATAGGTACTTTATAATGTCAACTAAGGCAATCACATGTGTACTGAATAGATGCAATCCAAGATTTCCTTAATCTTGGAAAGGGTTTAACTGCTGCCTTACTTGATCCAACCACATGTATCCATACTTCCCTAATTGTGGTCTTGATGTCTTTGCTTGAATCCATGTGCAGTCTCTATTTCTTACTTAAGGTCACCTCTTGGTGAATAATTAAGAAGTCGATCCTCCTAGTCCCAAGTTTTATCTTTTCACTTTCCTTCTCCTTTTTTTCTGCCCTCCTGACAATCACAGGCTCTGTGCAGTCTGGAAACTTGACCCTTTTTCGTCCTTTAACATCAATTATTATCTCCTAATTCTTGCAGATAGTTGGTATGGTGATATTCACATGGCCCCCATTTAAGGGCTCACACTCAGTTTTGTGGGGTGCCATAGCCTGCACCCTTCATCTCTTCACTTCTCCTCAGCTTGCTTTCTACTTTCTTTCCAAAACAGTGATAAAGTACCAGGAGGGCTTCTGAGGAAAGATAATTCTAAGGGGTAGAAAGTTACCTGTGCTTTGTCTTCAGTGAGGGGAAGAAAGAAAGTAAATATTCTATAAGAAGGGTTGGCAAGCTTTTTCTGTAAAGGGCCATGTAGCAGGTATTTAGGTTTTGTGGCCATCTGGTCCCTGCGGAAGCTACTCAACTGTGCTTCCGAAAGTCTCCATAGGTAGTTCATAAATGAGCATGGCCGTGTGCAGTAACTACTTACAGACACTGAAATTTAAATTTTATGTAATTTTTACTTGTGATAAAATATTATTTTCCTTTCAATTTTTCCAGTCATTTAAAGATGGAAAGATCATCCTTTGCTTATGGGTTGTACAAAAACAGGTGTGGGCCAGGTTTAAAGTTGCCAGATTTAGTAGCTCCTATTTGGGACATTTTGACTAAAAAATTACTTGTTGTTTATCTGAAATTCAAGTTTAACTGGGAATTCCGTATTTTATTTGGCAACCCTAGCTGGCTTTCATCTCTGAGCCACAGTTTGAAGACTCCTATTGTATAATCAGTCAGTTTTTACAAAATATTTCTCTGGTTGCATTTGTCAGGGGAGGGGGTGGTGGGGATTTAAATTCACACATGCTTTGTCCATCTGGTTTTAAATCGTCATGTGGTCATCTACTCTAATGGAGTTCTCAGATGTGGAAGAATAATATTGAGATATTCAGAAACCAGTTTGTTTCCAGAAGAAGAGTCATAACAGTAGAGCTTAGGTTTGCAGCAAAGATGCACAAAGCTAGCGTGAAATGACCTCAGATACTGAACTATGTGAGATATGTGAGAAATATTCTCATTCTTTTTTTTTTTCCTGAGTTTTTTTTTTTTTTTGTAAGAGTGTTTGTTTCAAGGGTGAATGAACAATAATATATTGAGCTTTCTTTGTCCCAGCTACTATAGTGGCTAATGACTGAAATATCCATAGTGAAATATTTGTGCTAATGGATTTCCAATTCTTTAGTATTCATACATTCAGTGAGTTTGTACTGAGTTCCTACTTTATGCTAAGCATATTTTAAAAACTGGCTATACAATAGTAAACAAAGCAGATAGGTGTCTTTCGACCTCAGAATGTTTACATTCTAGTTGAGGGAAACAAACAAAAAACAAATAAGTAAAAGATTTACTCTCTCAGATATGAAAAGGGATATAGATAAAAAAGGAAGCAAAGGAGAATAGGTATTGCCAGAGAGGGGAGGGATTGCCTTTTGACAGGTGAGTCCTGAGAAGGTTACAGTGGAGCAAAAACCTGAGGAAGCAAGGCAGGGAGCCCTGTGGCTCCCTGGGAGGAAAGCATCTGTGGCTAATGTGAAAGTCCTGAAGTTTGAGAAACGATAAGGAGGCCAGAGTGACTCAAGTGGAATGAACAATGGGGAGACTAGGAGGATATGAGTTAGAGGGGATAACAGGGTGGAGGGTATGGCATAGAGATGTAGGGCCTTGTAGCATTGGCTTTTAGTTTGCTGAAATGAAGTGTCATTTTACAGTTTTGAAAAGAGGGAAGACTTACTTTACTTAATTGCTTATGTCTTACTCAATCACTCTGAATACTGTGTACCTAGTGGACCTCAGGGATCAAGATCAGAGGCAGGAGAGCAGCTGGGAGGCTACTGAATAATCCAGGTGAGAGATAATGGTGATTTGGATACACACAGTTGTGGTGGAGACATTGTGAAGTCACATTCTGGTTGATACGGAAAGTAGAACTGGTAGGATTTGGTGATGGATTTGATGTCGGGTGGGAAAGCAAGAGAGGAGTCAAAGATAACTTCCAGATTTTTGGCCTGAACAACCGAGAGGGTGGAACTATTGTTTACTGAGAAGGAGAAGATGGTGGGAGGAGAAGATTTGAGAGAGGAAATCCAAAGTTTTGGTTAGGACAAGATAAGTGTGAGATGAATGTTAGGACTTTAAATGGAGATGTCAGATCTGCAGCTGGACATATGAGTCTGGAGTTCAGAGATGCCGTCTGGGCTCCATATATAAATTTGGGAATCATCAGTGTATAGATGACATTGAAAGGGAAGTAATTGGATGAGATCATCAAGGGAGTGAGCATACCTAGAGGAAAGATGAAGCTCTAAGAGCCATCTTTTATATGAGTCACTGG
This sequence comes from Colobus angolensis palliatus, assembly GCF_000951035.1. NCBI lineage: Eukaryota > Metazoa > Chordata > Mammalia > Primates > Cercopithecidae > Colobus > Colobus angolensis. Next base: position 471,561 of record NW_012116032.1, on the reverse strand, counting down.
AAATGGCTTGATAGCTTCTGTATTCATCATAGCCACAAATACAATTACTATTAGGAGTATTCAAATTATGTAAACATCAAGTGCTTTATGGTAGTAAAGAACTTTCATTTGTAATGCTGAGTATTCAGATGCATCTTTTCTGTAAACAAAATAAACACAATTAAAATGCATTTAAACTTCCTTTTGGAATATCTAAACTAGAGATGTAAAATTGACCAAATTCATTGCTTGATTCTTTGTAAAGTCTAGAATTACATGTATCTTTAGGTTTGGAAACTGCTGGTAGGTTAAAAAAAATGAAGAGCAATGAAAACAGTTTTTGAATAGTTGATTCTTTTCTAGCTATGTTTTGCAAAATACTTTTTATTGCTAAGTTAAGAAAAAGATTTTGTTTGGACAAACACACACACACACACACACACATATGTATATATATATATAAAAGCATCTATATGTGTGTATCTATCCATATCTGTTTCTATCTGTATGTCCATTTTTCTGTATCTGTATTGCTACATACTCTCAATTGTCTTGGTAAGGATCCCTGGGGACATTTCTCCTGTGCCTAGAACCTTCCAACCAAAACCAAAACCAAAACCAAAACACTTTGTAATGAGCTTTTTTCCCCCTGGCTTACCAAACTATTCCTAAAGCAGTGAAAGCCTCTAGGCATAATATATTAAACTGGGGCTGGGCTCAGTGGCTCAGCCTGTAATCCTAGCACTTTGGGAGGCTGAGATGGGCGGATCACGAGGTCAGAAGTTCGAGACCAGCCTGGCCAATATGGTGAAACTCCGTCTCTACTAAAAATACAAAAATTAGCCAGGCGTGGTGGTGCACACCTGTAGTTCCAGCTCTTTGGGAGACTGAGGCAGAAGAATCGCTTGGACCTGGGAGGCAGAGGTTGCAGTGAGTCGAGATTGCACCACTGTACTCCAGCCTGGGTGACAGAGAGAGACTCAGTGAGAAGAAAGAAAGAAAAAAAAAAAAAAACTGGCAGAGGTTTGTTTTTTTTTTTTCCAAACAGGATCTTGAATTTAGACCCCAATACTATCTTCAAATGTGAAAGCATCATTGAGTTTTAAATTTGTGATGTAAATGTCTTGGTTGGTTATTTTTAACATGAGGCCCTGAATGTCCGACCATCAGTGCTAAGTGGGTGGCCTGTCCGTTAAACACCAAGTCACACTCAGTGTGATGAAGCTGCCTGCTTCTTCTGGCTTTCATGGCCACTCCTAATAAGAATTTGTATAAGTTGGCTGGTTCCATGAGAAGGAGAGAGCAGTGGCTTTTTATTCTGAGACAGAATAGGCCACATGATACACATCTGCCCACTCTGTTGCCATTATACCCTCCAGAGACAAGCTGACAAAAATGCTGCTCATCTTTAGGAGAATCAAGAAATGACTCAGCTTCCTCAAGGCCTCACAGCTCTGTTGGCACTTCTTCTCCTACTCCACTACATGGACAATAGATGCTGGACCCTGCCTGGAAAATGAGCATCCAGAATTGTCAAATTTTCTCTTTCTTTCCCACTGAGTTCAGAAGAATGCAAGATATTTTACCAATACTCTATAGTTCTGTAGAAGGATTCCTTATCATTGTCCCTTATAAACCACATTTGTCTAAAGGAAAAAGTACTGGCTATACCTCCTCTTTTGATACTTGAAAATTAGTACCCTAATTGACTACTATAGAAGCCCTGCTTAATAAACTGGTGAATACGATGTTGATCTTGTGACCTTCCTTTCCATTCATGTATTTATTGTATTAGGCTTATTGCTAAATAGCAAATCACTGTAAAACTTAGGATTAAAATAATAAACATTTTTGAACTCACAGTTTCCATGGGCCAGGAATGTAGAAGCTACTTAGCTGGGTAGTTCTTTATCAGGGTCTGTACTGAAGTTACATTCAGGCATTGGTCAGGACTATGGATATTTGAAGGCTGGCCTGGAGCTAGAGGATCCCCTTCCAAGATGGCTCACTCAGTTGGTTGACAAGTTGCTGCTGGGTGTTATCAGACAGCCTCAGTTTCTTGCCACATAGATTTTTCGGTAGGGCTGCTTGAGTTTCCTCACGACATGATAGCTGGCTTCTCACAGAGCAGTAATCGAAGAGTGCACAGCAGAAGCGGCAGTGTCATTTATGACTTAGCTTTGGAAGTTACCATCATTTCCTCCATATCCTATTGATTAAACAGACCAGCCCTGCTCAGTGAGGGAGGGTGCTATGAGTCGGTTTCTAGGGTTACTAAGGCTAGCTGCCACACTCATTTATTCAGTTGAGATTTATTGAGTGCCTACTATGTGCAGGCACTGTGCTTAGACTCTTTTGACCTAACATTGACTCAGTTATCTGACTCATTGCCAAGTGTCCTCTCCTCCTCTACTGGGTATCATCACTCCAGCCTCCTCTACAACTCCCTCAAGCTTCCTGTTCACTTAAGAGATTATTCCTTGAAAAAGAAATTGTATTGTCTTTTAAACTAAGGAAAGAAGTCACTAAACTAGGAACATTACCCAACATCTTTGCTGATAGGCAGTAATTTCACTGCTTGAGAGAACCAGATATTTCTGGCTAAAACTACTGTGAAGAAATGTCCAAAGACTATATCTTATTTTGGGAAGGAGGATCAAAAATCCACTTGAAGTGGGAAAGATACTTATTTAGCACTTACTATGTGCATCATTATAACAACCCAGAAAATAATATATTTCTGTCCTCATTTTAAAGATTGGAAAATGTATTTACTCAAAAAAATTTATTGATTATTTATGATGACCAGGAGCTGTTTTAAGTGCTTGGGATACAATAGTGAAAAAAATGGACAGAAATATAAACACTCATGGAGCTTATTTTCTAGTGGGTCGGAAAAGAGAATAAACGTAATAAATAGTATGTACGAAGGCAGTAATAATAGCTATAGCTATTATTAGCTAATAGGTAGATACATGGTAACAGTATGTTAGACGATAGTAAGCACTATAGAAAAGGAAACAAGTACCGTAGAGTAAGGTGGTTTTGAGAACCTCAGGTGTGGATGCAGGTTGCAGTATTACATAGATGGATAAACTAGGCCTGATCGAGAAGGCAGTATATGAGGCAAAATTTGAGGGAGGTGAGGGAGCTAACCATGTGGATGTTTGGAGGGAGAATATCCAGGCATAGGCAACAGCTGGTGCAAGGGTTTCTAAGATGGGACCACTCCTAGTGTGTTTGAAACATAAACAAAGAGGCTAGTATCCGGGAGAAATGAGCTGATTAGATATAGAGTTTGAAACAAACAAAGAGGCCAGTATCTGGGAGAAATGAGCTGATTAGATATATAAATCTAGAGTCTGGGGAAGATATTTGTGCATGGCATTTAAATACAGGAGTTGTTGGCACAGATGTGATATTTTCCACCATGAGGCTTAGTAAGATTACCAAGGTCAAGACAGTTGATAGGTAGAGAAGAGAACTGTGGCCTCAGCCCTGGAATACTTCAACATTAAAAAATACAAGGAGCAGAAGAAAAATGAGGAAAGGAATCTGAGATGAAGGAACCAGTGAGCTAAGTGCCAAGTACAGTGAGTGGCTTCCTGGAAGCCAAATGAAAAAAATCCTGTATTTAGAAGGAGGGAGTGGTTAACTGTGTCAGGTGCTTTCTTAGGTCAATTCCTAGCTGGGGATTTAGCAATGCAGAGATCACTAGTGACCATGGAAAAAGAACTCTGGAAACATGGTGGAGGAGGAAACCTGAAAAAAGTTTTTTTAAAAATTTTATTTATTATTATTTTTATTATTTTGAGACAGAGTCTTGCTCTGTCACCCAGGCTGGAGTGCAGTGGCACGATCTTGGCTCAGTGCAACCTCCGCCTCCTGGGTTCAAGTAATTCTCCTGCCTCAGCCTCCCAAGTAGCTGGGATTACAGGGGTGCGCTACCACACCCGGCTAATTTTTTTTTATTTTTAGTAGAGACGGGGTTTTACCATATTTGCCAGGCTGGTCTTGAACTCCTGACCTTGTGATCCTCCCACCTCAGTCTCCCAAAGTGCTGGGATTACAGGTGTGAGCCACCACGCCCGGTCTTAAAAGTGGGAGTAAAAGAGGATGGGGTGGGTGGAATCATGACCTTGTGATCCTCCCGCCTCAGTCTCCCAAAGTGCTGGGATTACAGGTGTGAGCCACCACGCCCGGTCTTAAAAGTGGGAGTAAAAGAGGATGGGGTGGGTGGAATCATTGAAACTAGTGAGATTAGAGAACTCTTGAGTTTTGCTGAAAGGGCAGCAAAGACATCAGGTGGATACTAGTGAAAAGTAAGGTCAAGGGGAAAGTTTTCTTTTTTTATTTTTTAAGATACAAATGCTTTTATGATGGGAATAATTCGGTAGACAGTCAAAAATGATAATTTAAGACAAATAATTGATGGAATAATGTTTTTGATTGGTGAGAGGGGATAAGATCTAGTGTAGAAATATAGGATTAATTTTTGACAGGAACATTGGATAATTCAACAGTGGTGATAGGCAGGAAGGCAGTGATGTTTGCTGATGCAGGCGTGTGGGTGGATGTGTTGGTGGGAGTATGTGGAAGTCGTTTTCCTACTGCTTCCATTTTTCTTTCTTCTTTTTTTTCAGTAAAATAGGAAGCAAGGTTTTCAGCTGAGTATAATGGTGGGAAAAGAGGTGTTGGGAACTTGAGTAAAGAGAAAGTATAAAATGGCAGACTAACGAGAGGAAGAGGGTATGAACTGGAGACATGTAGTGTGAATGATGGGCCAACTTGAAGTTAATGGCCACGTATTTAAAGCAAGACCAGTCATCCTGGCTTGTATTTTTCTCTAACATGCTGCAGTGGAGGCAGATGTACAGTAGGCTGAAATTTGGATTTAAATAGAAGTATCATTTTGCAAAGCAAGAGTAACCAACTTGTAGAGAAACAAAGGATTTAATAGCTATTGATAATGGAATTTAAACTGGGTAAGGGCTGGGCACGACGGCTTATGCCAGTAATACCAGCATTTTGGGAAGTCAAGGCAGGAGGACTGCTTGAGCCTAGAAGTTTGAGATCAGCCTGGGAAACAAGGCGAGACCTTATCTTCAACACAAAAATAAAAAAATTAGCCAGGCTTGGTTGCACACACTTGTAGCTCCAGCTACTCAGGAGGCTGGCATGAGAGGATGGCTTGAGCCTAGGAGGTCAAGGTTGTAGCTAGCTATGATCATGACACTGCACTCCAGCCTGGGTGATAGAGCAAGATTCCTGTCTCAAAAAAGTAAAAAATAAGTAAATTGGGCAAGGAGAGGAATGAGGGCATGAGGGTGACAAACAGTGAAAAGATGATAGGATCAATGGCTTCACAGAGGCAGTGGGATGGAAGAATTGTGATAGATGTGTTGGTGGGAGCATAGTATGGAGAGAATGAGATGAAATGATAGGAAGTGATGACAGAGTGGGGTGCGCGTAACCGACACTAAGGAGAAGATGTACTTGTTAATAGTAACAAGGCCTAGGGTGATGACCATGGAGGGATTGGCTAGGTTGGGTGGAGAAAATAAGGGGGATTCCTGGGGTTTTGGTGATAGGAACAATGAGGAGTCATAGGTGATATAATTTGATGACAGAGATTCAAAATGAGGACTTCTTAGAAATGAGAGAGGATTGGAAAATGGTCTGAAAGTAGCAGTAAGGAGCAAGGAGGACATGTCCTCTACTTCTAGGTCTTATAGGTATAAAAATCTTGAAAGACAAGGTGAATTCCACTACAGAGGACTGCAGGAGTGGCTGTTCCTTTAGTGGAAAGCCAAATTTCCCTCAAAGCAGGAAGGAGAAGAGAGCATTCGGATAATGGAGAAGAGACACAGGTAATTTTGTTGATGGCTGACTGAGTTTCAGAGGACAGAGTGGAAGGATTTTCAGAGCTTGAGGAGGGGTGAGAAAAGGGGACAGAATAGGTTCAGAGTCCTATAGGGACTGTGGGAGTTGAGAGTCATCTTGGGGGCTGGGGGCAGCCTGTCGTGGAGAGGGATAAAGGGCAATATGTGAGGAGTCCTTGTGGTGGGAGCAAGATGGCGGTAGTGAAGCAGTCATTGTTGCAAGGGGAACAGAGGGTTCTGGCAGAGGGGTGGGCTCTCTCAGGTCCTCACTGCCAGTAACCAGTGAGGTCCAATGTCAGCCCGGGTCTCCTCAGCTCCACAGTAAATGCCCTTTCCTATACACCCTTTCTATTCAAAGCGGAGTCTGTGATGAGCTGGTAGGATCACCTGGGAACGCGTTAGGAAAGCAGAAACTCAGGCCCCATCCCAGACCTACTGACTTTGAATCTGCATTTTAACGGGGTCTCCAGGAGCATTGTGAACATGGGAGAGTTTGAGAAACATTGCTGTACGCTGCATATTTTTCAACCTCTTAAAAATTAATTTTTTTGTGTCCAGTCAATAAGACTCCATGGAATACAAAAGTAGAACTTTTTGTAATGAAGGCTTTCTGAATTTTTCAAGACTTTACAGAAAGTTCTAAAGTAAGAGTATGCAAAAATTGAAGGGAGATGAGTATGAGACAGTGAAAAAAATGCTTGTCATATTTATTTATCTGGCTGATGATTGATCGAGTAAAGTTTGTTATTTTTCAAAGTCTTAGGGCTATGCGAGGAGAAACCACTCACACATTTGAGGTTGAATTCTTCCTGCTTGGATTATGGTGTTGCCACCAGTCTGATTTATAAGCAAACTAGAACTATCAGGAAAAGGAAAGAGGAGGGGTAAAATGAGTGTTTATATTTTCTCCAGCTATTATTAACCTAAGCTCAGGTGCTTGTACTAAAGAAAGGAATTACTTGTATTTATCCTTATGGATAAGTTGCCAGCAATAAATTATGAAAGGAAAGAAATAACCAAGTGAGATAATTGACTGAAAAACAAATGTCAGTAAAAGTAAACAGAATGGATTCCTCTAAACCTATTTGCAAAAATGTCAGAGGAGTTGAGTTGTTTTCCCTCACAATATTTGTGCTAGTATAAAGGGACTGCAGTTTAATTAAATTTCTCCTTAGAGACTGGGTATTCTACTAGATGTCATTTTGAGATTTTGCTAAAGGAAGGACTGCATTCTGATTAAGTGATGCAACATTTTGCCCTAAGCAGTAGAGTAGAGATGATTAACATACCTCTTCCACAAACCTCCTATAGTGGCAGAAAATCAGAAACATCTGCCACCGAACCAGGACTCTTTGGAAGCTGAATTTAGTCCTGCTTTGGCCACTAATCACTGTGTGACCTTGAGCAAGTACCTTAGGACCTCCAGCATTAGAGTATTGGAGACACTGCTTTGTCCTGCGCTATACGTTCAACAGCCAGCTCTCGAAGTCCTCCACGTCTAAAAAGTTCTAGTTTTGGTGGATTTTATTATAGGTTACACAGGTATGCAGTCAGTGAAATCTAGCAAAAATAAGAGGAAATGTGGGAATTTTTAAGACTAATAGATTAATCTCAGTGCTGGAGTCATCAGGTAATTGCATATTATTGTGGAAACAGAAATATAAAAAAAAATTTGTCCACATTTTAAAATCTTAAGGCTTTTAAAATTCTCAATATTTAATTATTTGGCTTATAACGCAAGTAGTTCTGATCTTTCTTGATTTTTGTCTGTTTCCAGTCTATTTGAGAATGAGAGACAATAGGATAAGCATGTTATGTATGTATTGTGATTTTCTTTTTCAGGGGGACCTAAGACTTTGGGGAAAATGTTGAATCTAATTAATTACTTACTACCATTTTTTTTCTTGAAATGGAGTCTTGTTCTGTTGCTCATGCTGGAGTGCAATAGTGCCATCTTGGTTCACTGCAACCTCCGCCTCCCAGGTTCAAGCAATTCTCCTGCCTCAGCCTTCCAAGTAGCTGGGACTACAGGCACGCACCACCATACCTGACAAATTTTTGTATTTTTAGTAGACATGGGTTTCACCATGTTGGCCAGGCTGGTTTCAAACTCCTGACCTCTAAGTGATCCTTCTGCCTCAGCCTCCCGAAGTGCTGGGATTATAGGTGTGAGCCACAATGCCCAGGCTACTTATTTACTACTTTTTACTTAAGGCATCAAATTCAGACAGTCATAGAACTGGAGGAACAACCAGCATCTAACTGTTCAGAATCATTATTTTTAAACAAATTTCTACATTGTTAATACATACAGACAACTTTGTACAAAGATGTACAAAGTTAATACATCTATACATGAAGAAACAATTATAAGCTGTTGTTTTTCAATAAAATGATAAAGAAATCCTCCCATGGAAGTAATAACCAAAGTGGTTTTTTCTAAGCAAATATAAAATTGCCTTTTCTTTAGTGGGGAAATACATTAGAAGCAGAAATAATTTTAATTTATTTATTGTTTATTAAGAACTTCTGTGGTATACCCATTCAGCTTCCATGCCACATGAGCTAAACAGTTGGGTTTGTGATATTCAGAAAACAAGGACATAAAGAACAGAAGTGCAAAGAAAAGAATGTCTGAACTTTAAATACTTTTTAGCTTTAAGGATTGCCAATGGGTCTTCTAAAACTCCTTCAACCTGCATAATATTTGTGCTGTAAACAATCATGATGTTTTCACCTATGCTCATTTATTTACTAAATTTATGAAAACAATGGAGCACAACTAAAAACAAATTAACCACATGAATACAAAAGGAAAATGTACTTATTGATTGAGTATGGTAAATGCAGCTTTACTAAGCTCACATAGGTTGTTTCGAAGATGGCATACTAATTTAGTTTCTACTGCTCTGACGCATAATGGACCATAGATTTAAGTGGGCTAGGACTGTAGATTAATCATGTAATAAATGAAAACTATTCTAACTGTTCAAGTATAGTGCATGTAGCTAGGAGAGATATGGCTACACAGCCAAATAGCTGCGGTTCCTTGAGTGTTTTTGTGTTGTTTTTCTTTTATCTCTGCAGGAACCCTTATGTGAGGCCAAAATCAAATATTCCTAAAAAGTAGCTTACTTCTGGGTAGAAGCTACTCTTAGAAGGGAACATATCTAAATGTTTTCATTTCTGACTCAGACTGGGATGAGGATGGCAGGCATACCAAAGAGCTTGGAAATTTTAGCAGGTCTCTGAAACTAAATTTATTTAGTGTTACCTAATTAATTGGATGTTTTGTTATTATGATACTATCGTATTAACAACTTTGCACCTATTTCTGCTCTTTTGTCTCCTTTTGTTTCCCTTATGGATAATTTATAAATATATGAACATATTTTGACCTGGAGTAAAAATTTAGCAAAGGAGTAGGCCAATGAGGCTATGTCATTGAGTAGGAGTAAACCAATGAGGCTGTGTCATTGAGTAGGAGTAAACCAATGAGGCTGTGTCATTGAGTAGGAGTAAACCAATGAGGCTGTGTCATTGAGTAGGAGTAAACCAACGAGGCTATGTCATTGAGTAGGGGTGGAAACTGTAAAAAAACATTGTAACAATAGTAGGAAACCTTTCTTTGTAGGAAGTTGCTGACTTATAGGGAAACTATTTTACAGACTCACGTATTAAAGAAAGAAAAACCGACAATTTGTTTTTTAATTTTAAAGAGAAGAATTTAAAATTTCTACGTAGTTGCTTTTAAGAGTAAGGCTAGGAAAGGAAGTTTTTGGGAGAAGCGAGATAGTGGGAGAAGCTCAGGGGAACGTGGAGGGACAGAACTGACATTGACTGCTACTGCTGCCCTATGATGCTGACCAATAATTCCTTCTTTGCTAAGGAGAGAATTTGCTAAGTAATGGTGGATTCTTATTCAAAGTTCAGAGTGTTTCTCTGAAGAAAAAAGAATTTCCTCAAGGAATTCTGGGAGTTTCTTCTATCTGTAAAGAAATAGGTAAAGTCCAGACTAATAAGGAAGAAAAGAGAGAAGAATCAAATAGACACAACAAAAGATGATAAAGGGGATATCACCACTGATCCCACAGAAATATAAACTACCATCAGAGAATACTATAAACACATCTACGCAAATAAACTGGAAAACCTAGAAGAAATGGATAAATTCCTGGACCCATACACCCTCCCAACTAAACCAGGAAGAAGTCGAATCCCTGAATACATGAATAACAAGTTCTGAAACTGAGGCAATAATTAATAGCCTACCAACAAAAAAGGCCAGGGTCAGATGGATTCACAGCCAGATTCTACCAGAGGTACAAAGAGGAACTGGTACCATACCTTCTGAAACTATTCCAAACAACAGAAAAAGAGGGACCCCTCCTTAACTCATTTTATGAGGCCAACATCATACTGATACCAAACCCTGGCAGAGACACAAAATAAAAAAGAAAATATCCCTGATGAACATTGATGTGAAAATTCTCAATAAAATACTGGCAAACTGAATCCAGCAGCACATCAAAGAGCGTATCCACTACGATCAAGTCAGCTTCATCCCTGGGACACAAGACTGGTTCAGCGTATGCAAATCAATAAACGTAATCCATCACATAAACAGAACCAATGACAAAAACCACATGATTATCTCAATAGATGCAGAAAAGGCCTTTGATAAAATTCAACACTCCTTTATGCTCTTTATGCTAAAAACTCTCAATAAACTAGGTATTGATGGAACATATCTCAAAATAATTAGAGCTATTTGTGACAAACCCACAGTCAATATCATACTGAATGGGCAAAAGCTGGAAACATTCCCTTTGAAAATCGGCACAAGACAAGGATGCCCTCTCTCACCACTCCTATTCAACATACTATTGGAAGTTCTGGCCAAGGCAATCAGGCAAGAGAAAAAATAAAGGGTATTCAAATAGGAAGAGAGAAAGTCAAATTGTCTCTGTCTGCAGATGACATGATTGTATATTTAGAAAACACCATCGTCTCAGCCCAAAATCTCCTTAAGCTGATGAACAACTTCAGCAAAATCTCTAGATACAAATTCAATGTGCAAAAATCACAAGCATTCCTATACACCAATAATAGACAAACAGAGAGCCAAATCATGAGTGCACTCCCATTCACAATTGCTACAAAGAGAATAAATACCTAGGAATTCAACTTACAAAGGATGTGAAGGACCTCTTCAAGGAGAACTACAAACCACTGCTCAAGGAAATAAAAGAGGACACAAACAAATGG
>NW_012116032.1:445496-459447 GCF_000951035.1 Colobus angolensis palliatus | reverse complement strand
AAAAGTCAGGAAACAACAGATGCTGGAGAGGATGTGGAGAAGTAGGAATGCTTTTACACTGTTGGTGGGAGTGTAAATTAGTTCAACCATTGTGGAATACAGTGTGGCGATTCCTCAAGGATCTAGAACCAGAAATACCATTTGACCAAGCAATCCCATTGCTGGTTATATACCCAAAGGATTATAAATCATTCTACTATAAAGACATATGCACACATATGTTTATTGCAGCACTATTCACAATAGCAAAGACTTGGAACCAACCCAAATGCTCATCAATGATAGCCTGGATTATGAAAATGTGGCACATATACACCATGGAATACTATGCAGTCATAAAAAAGGATGAGTTCATGTCCTTTGCAGGGATGTGAATGAAGCTGGAAACCATCACAGGAAGAGAAAACCGAACATCGCATGTTCTCACTTATAAGTGGGAGTTGAACAATGAGAACACATGGACACGGGGTGGGGGAACGTCACACATCATGGCCTGTCAGGGAGTTGGGGGCTAGGGGAGAGATAGCATTAGGAGAAATGCCTAATGTAGATGTCAGGTTGATGAGTGCAGGAAACCACCGTGGCATGTGTACACCTATGTAACAAACCTGCACGTTCTTCACAAGTATTCCAGTACTTTATTACAATAAAGTATAATATGTATACTAAAGTATAACATGTATGCCAGTACTTTTATTATACTAAAGTATAATAGAAAAATAAAAATTTTTAAAAAATCAAAGAAGGAAGAAAAAAGATAATAAAAAGAGAAATGGCTATATTCTTAAAGTTTTATTTTGAAAGAAGACAACTATCTTTGTCCATACTTATTTCTTCATTCATTTAACATACGTCAAACTGGTCACTAGATGAGGAATTAAGGATTTAATGATGAGCTAGACATATCACATGTTTTTGGAAAACTTACAGGACTTGATGATGCAGCAACAATCTGAAAATGTATTGACGTGGGGGAAAATAGACCTTATTTAAGGCAGTGTTTCTCATTCTTTATCTAATCACGATACAAGAGAATTACAATATTTGAAATGCATGCTGGGATAATCTGCAGGGAATTTTTGATGATAATAGGAAAATACAGAGTAGAATAGAAGAAAATCAATATTTAATTGGCATAAAATTTAAATAATTTCAATAAAAACCTAGATATAATTGTTTGAGAAATTTTAGTAAGATTTTTAAATGATCTCTTCAAATTCTTAGAAATAACAACTGATGAGATATTATTTGCATAAATAGCAGAATATTTTAAATGTATTTTTACCATTTAAAAAATTTAAAACAGTTGAAAATATAATCTAAGAATCTAAAAGTTTTAATTTTCTTTCTGTGACAGATGTAATATCAAAATATCCTGTGATAATGTAAACAGATGTAGAATTTAATTGGAATTTTTCATATCAAATATTTAAAATAATGAAAATGTAATCTGTAGAAATGCATAAGTAATTACAGGAGTTATCCTGTTACTCACTTCCATACTATTAAAGGACACATACGTGTCATCAAAGAGAAGTATCCAACAAATGTGAAGGTTGGGGGCCACAGCCTGATGTGTGCTTGCCAGCCTCCTGCTCAGCATACCAGCCAGCCCTTTGCAGTTGTACCTTGAGCTATATATGCTATGCTCTATGGGCACCTGGAACGGGAACGCCACCAGTAGCTCCTTGGGCTTCCACCTATGATGGGCAGCAGTGTGCAGTGTACTGACCATTAAGTAGTTGTTCAGATAATATGGCATACTTGACTGTATGTAATGTGTCCATCACAGAATAACAAATGGCTGGATGCTCCTCTTGGTTTTTGCTGCCCATGGGGACCATGGAACACACCATCAATCTTTAGTTTGCTGGAGCAGCCCTTTGTTGTTGTTGTTGTTTTTGAGGCTGGAGTGCAGTGGTGTGATCTGAGCACGCTGCAAACTTCGCCTCCCAGGTTCAAGCAATTCTCTGCCTGAGCCTCCTGAGTAGCTGGGATTACAGGTACCCACCACCACACCCAGCGAATTTTTTGTTTTTTTTTAGTAGAGACGGGGCTTCACCATCTTGTCCAGGCTGGTATTGAACTCCTGACCTCATGATCCCCCCGCCTCGGCCTCCCAAAGTGCCGGGATTACAGACATGAGCCACCGCGCCCAGCCTGGAGCAGCCCTTTGAAGAGCGCTAGATAAATCTGCTCATGCCTGGAGGTAATTGGCCTAGGTAATCTGGACATTCCAGACTCTCTGCTGATCTAAGAGTTGGTGGTAGTGATAGAGTCATTGCACACCCATAATCTATTTGCAGCACATTGGTTGGGTACTTGCAGCCAAATGCATTCTGTATTGATATAGGAAGTTATCTTAAAAAAAAAAAGTATTGCACCACGAAATTGAAATTTAAGAAGCAACCTCTCTGGTAATTTGGGATTATATGAAAATTTATGTTTTTACAAAATAAAAATTACATTACATCAAGTTTTTCCGGAGTTTCATGGATTTTTTTCAGTGCCTTAAGATCTCACACTTTACCTGCACCATCTGTACATGTACCCCAGAACTTAAAATTAAAAACACAAAAAACAGAACTCATACTTTTTGAAAGGAGGCAGAATTAAAGTCTATCTTGTTTTTTTTTTTTTTTTTTTTGTGACTACAGTGTTTTTAATGTAAATTCAGCAAACCATTCTCAGTGCTGGGCGAGCTGTCACTTTATGGAAGCCCACAAGCTGGGCCAGTCTCTGCCCTTTTACAAAGACAATTACAAAACATGTATCATCTGACATCCACCCAGAGGAAATGGAGAAAGACATGAGCAATTCACCCTCTGGACCTAGTACATCTAGGTTGTCAATATTTAGTAATGCACTCTCAGAAGCTAGGTGTATTAGGGTTCTCCAGAGAAACAGAACCAACAGGATGTATATGTATAAAACGTGCATATATACATACATATCTATATACCCATATATCGATTTTTACATATATGGATATGTATACATATCTATATAGATATCTATCTATATTGAAATAAATCTTTATTTTAGGGAGTTGGCTTATGTGATTGTGGAAGCTGGACAGTCCAAAATCTATGAAGTAGGCAGGCAAGCCAGAAGCTCAGGAAGAAGTTGATACTGCAGTTTGAATCCAAAGGCAGTCTACTGACAGAGTTCCCTTTTTCTCAAGGGACATCAGGTTTTTTTTCTGAAAACCTTCAGCTGATTGGATGAGGCCACCACATTATGGAGGGTAACTTGCTTTATTCAAAGTCAGCTGATTTAAATTGCTTCACAGCCATATCCAGATGTGTTTGATCAAGCATGTGGGTCTCTGGCCTAGCCAAGTTGACACATAAAAATAACCACAACCCTAGACCAGGTACTACTCCTTCCTTCCTTCTTCCTTCTTTTTTTTTTTTTTTTGAGATGGAGTCTCACTCTGTCACCCAGGCTGGAGTACAATGGCGCAATCTCGGCTTGCTGCAACCTCTGCTTCCTGGGTTCAAGCGATTCTCCCGCCTCAGCCTCTTGAGTAGCTGGGACTATAGGTGCGTGCCATCACACCTGGCTAATTTTTGTATTTGTAGTAGAGCTGGGGTTTCACTATGTTGGTCAGGCTGGTCTCAAACTCCTGACCTGATGATTCACCTGCCTCGGCCTCCTAAAGTGCTGGGATTACAGGTGTGAGCCACCATGCCCAGTCAACTGCTTCCTTTAAGTAGTTACTAACCTGAGGGAGCCATGCAGACAAGGCCCAGGTTTAATCCAAAACTTCAGTAGCTTTCTCCTAAATATGAACAAGTAGATCTTACATTTCCCAGGGGAAACAAGCAAGATTTAGTTTTCCCTCATATCCTCCCTATTATTACTAACAGTAGACACTCTCCATACTTCAACCAGGAAGTCACTTTCCTAAAAGTCTTCCCAGGGTTCTTGGTTGCCCACCAGGATTTAATAGCATGATCTCACAGCTTTTCTAAAGATGTGATGAGTCAAAATAGAATGAAATTTTATCTTGTAGTTCAGCAGCTAGAAAGAAACAACTTGGCATGACAACCAAAATTTAATAATGGCCTTTAGGACATAATACAATGATTTAGCCTTGGTTGAACTTTGTAGCCTCTCAAAACTTGTCCACTTATGTACAAAGTTGGAATTTGGTCATGTCTTCTTGATGATGTAACAACTTAGATGAGAAACATCCCCCTCCAGTTAAAGAAATCAGGGCTACCACATGGGTATTGCATTCAGATATTTTCTCTCAAATTAGTTGAATAGTAGTTGTCAAATGTGCAGAATAAAATAGGTAACATTTGTTAAATGCTTAACAAATGCCACACTTAGTTCCAAGTGCCTTATGTGAATTAGGTATTTTAATTTTTACAGAACACTAGTAGTAAGATCCGATTATCCCCATTATATAGATGAGGCATCTGGAGCAAAGGAAAGCCTGTAGATCTCTTAAGGCCATACAGCTAGTTAGTGACAAAGCAAGGACTCACATCTAAAGAGCTTGGTTTTAGAGTCTGCTGTAAGCCACAGCACTGTCCTGGGTGCTGAATAAAAGATGTGAGTTACAGTATGCTCAGAGCAGAGCTCTCAGACTGGCAGGTCTGGAGTCATGGATCCATGTTACCAGAGAGTAAATAGTGGCTGGCATTTTCAGAAAAGAATATATTGGAGTGAACAAGCCCCAGAAGGCATCTACCAAAAATAATTGCTATAGAAATGAACACTGATCAACTTTGTAAACAGAGAACTGGTTTACAGTCCTCATATTAAAAACCAGCTTTTTGGTGTTTTCACATGGTATGGAAAGAACTAGAGCACAGAGAAGAGGTTTTAAAAAAAACAAACATGGGCAGTGCAAAGAGACAAGGGAACCTGAATGCACCAGAATAGAGGCCACATTTTTGCTGAGAATTTTTACCCATTTTTATGGAGGAGCTAATTTGAAATTTATATTTGAACCTTACTGTACATGTATTGTAGTTTTAGTATATACATATTATTACACTCAAGTTATCTATGTAATTGTATATAATTATTATTCATAGATCTCATTCGATATCATAGTTTGAGTGATAACTCAATAACTCCCTTTATTTTCTTTCTGAAACCTGAATTAAAGCATAGTTTGAGCTATCGTGCCTTGAGCTGCTCATCTGGCTTGAGCAGACGCTGCCTTGACTATCAGGGTCAAGATGCAGATGCTGATTGGGGTTGGTCTGCGAAGCTTCACCTTTCTCATGATACCACCTGGGTGTGCTGCCTGAAGTTGGTGTTCTGCACAGAAATTTCACTGTGGTTGGCTTCCCACTGATTAATGCAGTTAGTGGCCCTCCACAGGGCCTAGCTCATGGAGCAACAGCAAGAGCTGTTGAGCTGTTTGAATACATCGGCAGAAAAAATTAAAAAAAGAAAACTTATCTGCAATACCGATTATGTGGATAGTCTTCAGAATGATTTAGACACGTTGGAGTGATCAAGCCGTCACGAGCTTGGCTGTGGTGCTTACTCTTTTTTTTTTTTTTACATTCCTGGCTAAGGTTCAAAATTTAGAGAGGTGGCAGGCTGAGGCCCCACGCAGCTGTCAGCATCTCTGTGGACATCTGAGACGGCACAGGGCCCACACATGGCCATGAGTGAGGCATGGGCCCTCCTTTTCACAGGAGGGCTCTGGATAAAATGCAGGCAAGGCTGACCTTGAGACTGCGGCAAGAGGCTGTGTGGAGGGAGTGGCTTGACTTCCACCTAGTGGCAATTGCAAATGGGGCAGCACTCTTTCCAGGTTAGAAACATTTAAGACTAACAACCTTTCCAAATATGGGGCTCAGAATTTTCCTAACTCTTTCCCCTGGGAACAGGCCAATTCTGACTACTACCAAATCAAACCAAACAAAAGATAAGCCAAGCAAACCAAACCAAACCTTTTGGGTGCACCTTCAGAGCGAAGTTTTTAACTTCAAAGGCATTATCATTTTATATAGGTATAGACAGATTCAAAAGTTATAAGCTATGGTTAAATGTTCTTAAACAATGGAAAACCAAAAACTTTAATAGTAAAGTTAATTTAAATTAATCTTAAAAGGTAAAACTTCATGTTTTTCAATAATTAGGAAAAGGAAATTCTATGGCTAAATATATCTCTGCTCTTGAAATACTGTTTTATTTAACAGAGTACAATAATGCTAACTCTAGATTTTTTTCCCTGTTTTTAAAACACTTACATTTATGTACTTACTACTTTACTTTGAAAAGTAAGAAAAATTAGAGTATTGATTTATGAAAACTCTTCCTATCTTTCATTATTGTTTTTTCCTGAGGATTAATATGGGAAATATACTGTTTTGCAATAATTAATGACAATTCAGAATATTTTTATTTCATAGACTTTTTTCAACATTCTTTTTTCTGATGTAGAAAGTCCATCTTTTATTCTTTCTTTTGCTTATTTCTTAGCAACCACTTTAATATCCTCAAAGCTTGGCTTCCATTATATAATTTAATTGTCTAATTCTTAATATAATGATTCAGTATGGCATTAAAATATGGTAACATTATTAATGTTGATTAAATTTTGTATGTCTAAAATTCTATTTTGTTATTGTTAATATTAATAAAAATTCCATAAAAATAAAAGTAAGAAGTAGTTCTAGTATAATATGTATTATGAGCCTAAAAAGAATATAGACTATACAAATTAAATTCAAATTTTTAGAATATATGTCAATATGAGTGTGTAAGCATAGTGTGTGTGTGTGTGTGTGTGTGTGTTTTAAAGTGATGTTTTAAAGGCAGAGAAGCAGGATTGAGGATCAGCTTTGGGTCAGACAGATAGGTGTTGGACCCATCACATGCAACTTAGCTTTGGCTTTGTCATCTGGAAAATAGATATAATAAAATATATATAAATAATAGTTGTCATGATGATAAACCAACTAATGTTTGTAACACACATAGTGTAATGCTGAGAAAACAGCACTCACAAAGGGTGATAGCAAGTAAATATATACCTACTATGTTTCCATGAAAATTAAAAATACAAAAAAATGTAAAAAGGGTGATAACTTTTGTCATGATGTTGTAATACTATTTTATTCTTTTAATATTTACTTCTCAGATAACCAATTTGAGTTTTATACCAAAGAAGAGCATATTGTGTATAAGTAGTAGTGTAATAAGCTTTTTAATATATTTAGATTTGTATTCAGGCACTCCTATGGAGTCATGGTTTTATAGACAAAAAGACTATGACTCTTCTATTTTGTGTTTTTCTTTCCCTGCTTCTTTCCTTTGGAATTTCGCTCATAAGAAAGGTGAATTTTTCTCAAGAGGCATAAAGAAATATTTACGATATGTGCTGTGGTTTGAATGTGCACCCAAAGTTCACGTGTTGGAAACTTAATCCCCAGTGCAACAGTGTTGAGAGGTGGAGCCTTTAGAGGTGATTAGGTTATAAGGGCTCTCCCTTGTGAATGGATTAGAGTGGGTTGGTTATCTCAGGAGGGGGTTCCTGATAAAAGGCTGAGTTTGGCTGGCTTCTTCTCCCTCCCCTTTCTCTCTCTCTCTTTCTCTCCTACGCAGACTCCATTGCCCTTCTGCCTTGCACCATAAGATGATGAAGCAAGAAGACCCTTGCCAGGTGTGGCCCCTTGACCTTGGACTTCCCAGCCTCCGGAAATATAAGAAATACATTTCTTTTCTTTGTAAATTACCCAGTCTGTGGTATTCTGATAGAGGGGCATGGAACAGAGTAAGACAATATGCATGGACCAATTCCATTATTTCACTCTGGCCAGGTGTGGATATTTTCTATGAAATGATAATGCCAAATCAACTAGCTGAACATTGTATAACTGATTAAATCTTTAAAATTAGTCTATATAGTATACGAAAATCATTTATTGTTTCATTACCAATTATGAAAAACTGTTTCCTTCCCTCAATTTAAATAGTCAGTGATTAAATTAAATGTAATAAAACAAAATCCTCCAGGTTTTTTTATTGAGAAAGGGTGTTTCGGGTTAGTGAAATTACAATTTATATCATTATCTCCACTGAAAAGCCTTATTTCTTCCTGTTTTTATTGTCTTATAAATTTTTATATGTCTTAGTTTATTTAAATGCCTATTGAATGGGAAAAACAAACTTTTTTTTTATATACTCACAGTCAACACGGTATCAAAATTTCTGTGATCAAAAGTGTGGATTTCCTCCCCACATGCCATGCATTTCTCCAATTCTCTGCAGTCATCAACTTGATGTCCTTCAATTTAACTCAATTCTGACACTATCTACCTGGAGATAGCATCAGGTGCTTCAGGTTAAGGGCTCAGTCCCACAAGGCTGCCTCCCACTTCAGAGGACAGTTGAAGTCTAAATTTTCACCTGTACTTCTAATGGAAGAGCTATCAATTGAAGGTTCTCTTGATCCCCTTCTTGGGTTCAACCATTTGCTAGAATGGTTTATAGAGCTCAGGAAAGCAGTTTACTTACTAGATTACCAGCTTATTATAAATAATTCAACTCAAGAACAGTCAGATGGGAGAGATGCATAGGGCAAGAAATGGGAGAAGGTGCTTGGAGCTTCCATGCTCTCTCCAGGCACAACACCATCCCAGCACCTCCATGTGTTTAGGAATCTGGATACTCTTCAAACCTGTCCCTTTGGGTGTTTACAAAGGCCTCACCATATAGGCATGATTGATTAAATGATTAGACATTGATTATTAAGTCAATCTCTAGTCACTCTCCATTCTATCAAGGTTGGGAGCTGGGGCTGAATGTTCTAACCCTCCAATCATGTGGTTGGCTCCTCTGGTCATCAGGCTCCCATCGTTAGAGACTTAAGTCCCCTCATTAACATAAACTCAGGTGGGGTTGAAGAAGTCTTCTTATGAATAAGAAAAGATGACCCTTTCAGTTTCATTACTGTTATTTAGGAATTAAAAGTGTTTCAGGAGCTCTGGCCACGAATCATGTATATTTCTTGTTATATCATAATATCACACCCATAGTATTGAATCTGGTCAAATAGCTCTTTGACTTATAGCTCTGGTTTAAGCGGGTCCCATAAATTTGAAAAGGATTTTGGCTGCTAATGAAGGAATTTCAGAAGACTAATGCAGAAATCACAGCAACTTGATTCTACTAGTTTAAACAAATACATTTACTTAGTGTTTTCAGACTACATAAGAGACAATATTTACTTATTCTCTGTTTTGGTTTACTTCATAGGAATTCACAGCAGAGCCCCCATTTAATTTGCGGAGTTAGTTATTCAGGGAGCTCTGTTCCAGGAGGTAGTGTGCTGTTTCAGCGCTCCTGTCACTCCCCACCTCTTCCCTTTTTCATGAGTCTGAAGTACAGCCCATATAGTATCTGCACTGCACATGCACTGGAAGGTGGAGGCCCAGAAATTGATTGAGAGGGCTATGTGGTTCTTTCCGCCACTTAACATTAGGCTCAAATAATTTCAGCTTCTTCAATGATTCCAGTGTCAGCAGACGCTGAATGTTCCTCAATCACATCTTGAAGTTATTATAGATATAGACATAGAGATTGGTTTTAACAATAGCAAACTGTGATTTAAACACAGTAAAGGAAAATACTTTGGAGTTCTAGAATGTAAAGTATATAGGGAAAGAAGATAGTGGCTAAGTCTTTCAGCTTTATATTTTGCATTTTGTTTGCATTGGAGCCTATTTCTAAAATATTACAGAGAAATATTTGTGTGTATTATAATAGATATATATCTCCTTTCATCCATATGTACATAATCCACATCTATATATGTATATATGTATATGTGTATATATATGCACAATGTGTATATGTATGCACAATCTATTTTATTGGCTTTATAGGTTTAATACATGAGTCTCATTGGATTCAATTTATGCTATCGCTGATAAGAAATAAACAATTTGGTTGGTTTGGTTTTAATCTTTTTTTTAGTGATAAACAGAGGTACTCTAAGTTATTTCTTCTAGTTTAGTTTTATGGTGTTGATATAATTATAAATCAGGTCAACTCCTTCCATCTGAGAAGTTATATTTTACACGTAAATTTTTTAGCAAGCACTAATTCTTTCTAGACAAAAGAAATGAGAACATTTTATTATGTTTTTAAATAAACCACACCAAATTTTATAAAAATTCCTCATGCAGCTTAATAGCTCAGCATAAGAAAAACTATATTTGTCTTTCTAAATAACATATTTATGATTTGATACATTCAGTTTTCTAGAGAGTGTACTTATGACTATAATTTTCTTTATGCAAACAACGATGGCAGAGAGAGGAATGTAAGAATAGAAAACATCCGCATTTGGTTAGCAAGCAATAACCCCTTGGTGTCCTCTTTGTCCTTTACCCCCTTTTCTGATTAAAATGAATTTAAGTAAAGCTAACTTATATTGATAAAAATATATCATCTACTGTACAAAAGGTGTTAGACCACTCCTCCCAGCTCTGCGAAGGTCACTTCTAGAGGACTGTATTCAGTCCTGGGCATCACACTTTCAAAAATGTATCAAAATACTTCCTCCAGAGGAAAGAAGCAAGAAGATGAAGGACTTCAAATCATTAGATATAGAAGGATCACTGAATTGTGACTGGTTAAGATGGAGAAGGAAAAGCTCAGGGGAGTGGTTGGGAGCTATCAACTAGTGGATAACCTGTTAGAAGAGGTCATTAGAAGCGATCTGTCTTTAGAAGTGTGGTTGGATTAAATTATCTTTAATGGTTTTTCCAAAACTGAGATTCAATGGTTCTTTTTCTGACCTTTTGCTAGAGTTGTTCTGAGGAGCTGAGGCTTGATGCAGGTATTGTCTTCACATTTCGTTGTAGAAATTTACATACTTACCCTGCCTTGCAATACTGAAATTTCTTAATTGTCTGTATGAGGAGAATACTTAACATTTCATGCCAGATATATTTCTTTTTGTTGAATGAGTGTTTTATTCATGTAATCATGATATGGAAATATCCCCACGGAAACCATTACAATATGTTAAGAGAACCTTATGTGAAATTTTAATGGTCAAAATTTATGGACAGTAGTAGATTTGCATGCTTAACTGTGTAAATATTTCTGCTTGATTGGAGGAGCCTCTTTTTTCTTTTTTCATTTAGATAGTTTTTGTTTTTATTTCTTTATTTTTATTTATTTTTTATTATACTTTAAGTTCTAGGGTACATGTGCACAACGTGCAGGTTTCTTACATATGTATACGTGTGCCATGTTGGTGTGCTGCACCCATTAACTCGTAATTTACATTAGGTATATCTCCTAATGCTATCCCTCCCCCTCCCCCTACCCCACAGCAGGCCTCGGTGTGTGATGTTCCCCTTCCTGTGTCCAAGTGTTCTCATTGTTCAGTTCTCACCGATGAGTGACAACATGTGGTGTTTGGTTTTCTGTTCTTGTGATAGTTTGCTGAGAATGATGGTTTCCAGCTGCATCCATGTCCCTACAAAGCACATGAACTCATCCTTTTTTATGGCTGCATAGTATTCCATGGTGTATATGTGCCACATTTTCTTAATCCAGTCTGTCATTGATGGACATTTGGGTTGGCTCCAAGTTTTGCTATTGGGAATAGTGCCGCAATAAACATACGTGTGCATGTGTCTTTATAGCAGCATGATTAAGTCTTGGTCTGTCACCCAGGCTGAGTGCAGTGGCGCTATCTGGGGTCACTGAAAGCTCTGCCTCCCGGGTTCACGCCATTCTCCCGCCTCAGCCTCTGGAGTAGCTGGGACTACACTACAGGCGCCCGCCACCACGCCTGGCTAATTTTTTTTGTATTTTTAGTAAAGACGGGGTTTCACCGGGTTAGTCAGGATGGTCTCGATCTCCTGACCTCGTGATCCGCCCGCCTCGGGCTACCAAAGTGCTGGGATTACAGGCGTGAGCCACCGCGCCCGGCCTCTTCTTTCTTTTATACCTCTATTCCAGGAGTTGCTTGGCTCAATGAATAAATACGGTAATTTTTAGACGTGTGAGATCAGAAAGCAGGTCTGTCTGGGATGCGTGTCATTCTTTGAGATAAGATGCCAAATAACTTGCAGCAGAGTCTAAAGATTAATAAGTCAGGATTTAAAAATATATCAGATTAGTTTGTTCCATATAATTCTTTCCAGATTCTTTTATATGATCACTCTCTCTGACATTAATAAGCACGGGGAAACAATTAGAGAAAGAAATAATTATTTAGTAGGAAGAAAATTGCTCAAGTCCTCCTATTTTGCTTTAGTCACACCTTGTAAATATTGTATTTAAGAACTTTAATACAAAATTTGAGAAACTGGAAGATAAGGAAAATATTGGAAGATGAGAAAAATATAATAATGTAGTTGCTTCTAAACCTAGAAAATGAAGAAGCCTTTTGCCTTTAGCCCTCCTTCTTTAGAATTAACCTCAGGGAATAACCATGGAACAAATGCTCTCCCATTGGTGCATTCTCAGGAATAGAAATGTTTGAGCAATAACTTGATTACATAAGACATATTACAGTCTATGAGGGAAAAGAAGGATAGATACCTTTACAACGAAGCTCAGCATATAGTGAAAGACCTGAAGATGGAGCTCTTTGCAAAGTTTTGATAGTGAGTATGATTCCCGGCATTTGGATATTGGTGCTTGTTTACAGTCTTAGAACTTTCCTTTTCCCCAAAACTTTGATTTATAATCTGCTTTAAAAGTAAACTTAGGCATCATATTTTTAAATCTGAAAGAATTAAGGA
Organism: Colobus angolensis palliatus; assembly: GCF_000951035.1. Classification (NCBI taxonomy): domain Eukaryota; kingdom Metazoa; phylum Chordata; class Mammalia; order Primates; family Cercopithecidae; genus Colobus; species Colobus angolensis. The sequence continues at coordinate 446,698 of NW_012116032.1, read as the reverse complement.
AAAGTTACACAAAATCTGTGATTTTTTTGATCATATTTCTGAAAATAGTAGCCTAACGTAATCCTCAACAGTCTTTCTTATTTTGTTTCCCTCTTTAAATCTTGCATAGTGTCATTTTTGGTGACAGTGACGATAGCTGATAATGTAATGTTCATGGTGAACATCTTCCATTAATTGTACTTGAAACCTCCTTTTCCACAGCTACCATATTTACCTTTCTTGCTTACTTTCCTTTTAGATAGGAGATAATACATAAACAAACAAACAGACAAACAGACATGTCTTTCAGATATACCTTAGTAACGTCTTAGAGTTGTTTTGGGATCCCAAAGAAACATTTTCTTTGGCAGTCTGTTGTCTAGTTTTATTTTTTAAATGAATGAGCTTCCAAATCCTTCCCTCATCCCTTTCTCCCTCTTATATTTATTCAAAAGAATTTGCTGTTACTCATTTTTCCTTAGTATATAGTTGTGAAATCTTTTTGGTGTTTTGTATTCCTCTGTTTTGTTCATATTTGTATATGTATGCTTTACAAACCTAGGATCAATTTTAGAAATCAGTTTTTGTATTTATCTAATATTTTAGGATGATTAACAATATTTTGACTTAAAAAATCTTTTTATTAGGATTCCATGTGAATTCTGCTTATGAGAAATAGTTGTTTTCTATATTTTCTGTCTTCTTTGTGTTTCAGTCAATGCTGTGAGCATTGCTTAAGATAACTCGATTAGTTTTAATTATATTTCTAATAAACAAAGGCAATGTTTTTTAATTCCAAAATTTTAGGTTACAAAGTTTAGAGTCATTCTAAACCACAGTTGAGATACTCTCCAATGTGTGTAAAACTCATCCTGTCATATATATTTCTTAATTCGTTGTTATGTGATGGTTTAATTAAGATGCTTAATCAAGCTTCAGAGATAAGAATTAATCTTGTCAACCTTTCTGGTTATGAGCAAGCTGCTTGCTCATTTTTTTTGTACTTTTGAAAGAGCACTGCATAAATACTGGAAAATATCATCTTTGTTCCTTTTAATTACTAAAATGAAATCCCAAAGCGTTACTGTTTCAAACAAAAACTAAAATGCATGCAAATCTCAGAAAGCATATTTTGGTGTAGTGGATAACTACCACTTTGCTATATTTGTATGTTTTAAAGTATATATATATTACATATGACATATATATTATATATATAATGA
>NW_012116032.1:427508-444695 GCF_000951035.1 Colobus angolensis palliatus | reverse complement strand
ATTAGTGAATAAAATATTAAAAAATCTCGTGTATAGCAGTAACTAATTTGTTTTTCCCTTTTTTTAATAAATGAAAAACTAATGGTTGCAGATTATATAATAAATATTTTAAAATATGTTTCACAGTTGGTAGTTTTAAATGACCATTTGTGAATTATAATAATTATTCCTTCTTTGTTACCATAGTGACTTCATCAGATTAATCATTTTAAGTCAAATTTTTAAGGAAGAGTAACTCACTAATTTTTCTTGAGAAACATAAATGCAGCAAACACTGATGACCTTGGTTATAATAGTGCTTTCATTAAATGTGTCAACCTGGCATTGCCAGTTTAGTCCAAATTGAGTCCATTTGATTTAATTTGAAGAGTGAAGGGCAAGAAATGTGAACTTCTCTGTAAGTAACCCCTCTTTCTTCTACCAGGAAGCCTTTCCAGGAAACCTTGCAGAACTTCCAGTCTCTCCCTATCCCTCACTCTTCTTGGCCAGGCACTCTTCAATGTGCTCCCACAGTGCCCTGCATTTAACTCTCGCATAACTTCTATAACACTATAGTCCTGTATTGTCATTGCCTGTTTATCACTCTCCCCCTTTTCCTTCCAGCAGATTAAGTGCAAGAGCATGTCTCATATTACTGCAAAAATTAACACAGCAAATAGCACATGTTAGCATCCAATAATTATTAATGAATACATCAGAAGTCTACAGAATCTGGCTGCGTATACAAAGTTGTCTTCAAAACAAGCCCACAAATGAGGCGATTACTCTTGTAAGCACCATTTTTATATACTCACATTTATGTATGTAGAAACTTGAATTTTTATATATTCACATTTATATATGTAGAAACTTGAATTTTTTTCCCCTGAAACTAGCAATGTCAGTTGAAAATCTTAAATGCAGTTATTTTCTTCCACAGTAGTATATTGATACATTTCTTTGATATTTCATTTAGAAATTGATCAAATTTAAAAAATAATATATTTTTTATAAAGGTAAATAGCTTGTATTATTAATTTGCCAATATAATGGTGCCATGAGTAATCATTTTTATGTGAGATTTTGGGAGAGACAATGAGTAGTATTGTCATAGTAGTTTATGAATGAATGGAAATACGCTGTAAAACTATCCATTTGGTTTTATGCTTTCAGTAATGTGGATTATTTTCTCAGCACTGTACTAAAATCATCTGAAATCCATTAAAATCCACCTGGAGCCTGTGAAATTCAGAAACAGAAGTAATTTAATCCCTTCATGGCCTGACAGAGCAGAAGGAAATCTTACATGGTGCCAGAGATTAAAATCCCAACCCACTAGTCTTCTCAGTCCCTTGCTCTCTTCTTCATTTATTCCTATCTTTCTAGATGAGACCCTTGAAACGTAGGTTTAATTCTCACTAGTTTTAACATGGCCCCAAAATGCCACAGAAAAATGCCTCATCCATTGCTAAATTGATTTTCTCTTAGTCACTTATTTGTATGTTTAAGAGATTATCCAAGGAACCTATAAGGGTGTTTTTTTTCCTCTTTCAAAATCTGCTATTCACAAGGTCTGTGAACATCTTAAGTTACTTCCTTTACCACCTTGCCACATCCTCTTACAAACTTTTATTGTCTTGGGCTCTGCAGTCAATTATCCTGTTTGAGACTGATGAATAAGAACTATTCATAGATCTCTCACTAACCCAGTGGATTAAGAGTCTCTCTGGGTATTTCCAGTACTAAAACATTAGACTGTATAGAACAACAATTACTTTATATTTTGAGAAAAAAATTATTTTTAGTTACATATATACTCAGATAGCTGTGATGTCTTTGAACATTATATTATTTTCTGCCTCATAAAAATATTACTTCTTGGAGTAGGGAATTTAAAAATTAAAAAAGAAAAACTATTAAAAATACGAAAAATAGGAATTTTATTTTACTATGATTTAAGGTAATATAGGAGGAAGACTCATGCAAGCAAACCATGAAATGCAAAGATACACAGTGAAGATGGACTTAGACATTCTTCTGCAGGGAAAAACAATTTGCAATAAATAGTGGGTTATAATTAGTATTTAAGTGAGAACTCTCGTTAGTAGAATGAGCTCTATGATGATCCTAGACTTTAGATACTGAAATGTGGAACCTAAATGATGGGCTTTATATTCATCAATCAAATGTTTATTGAGTGCCTAATAAATGTCAGGCCCTGTAATGTTCTGAGGATACTGTAGTGAACAAACAGTTCCTGCTCTCACAGAGCTCAAATTCTCACAGAAAAGGCCAACATCGCAAGTGTTGAGTTTGGAATTATACTTGTAGTTCAAAGATTGGAAGTGAAGTCGGGAATGGCATCCATGGTTTGCAAAGAAAAACTACACGATAGCTCATTTATTTTTGCTATATTTTTCCCCTTGAAATATCAGTTTCTTTCTTTTTTTTCTGTAAATCCCTTATCAATTAATTTCTATTGACACAAAGTAAAATCTCATTCAATTGGGACATTGTTTATTTATTCTATTACTATTGTTATTAATATTCTGCAAAAGGTACTTTTTAAACATTTGAATATAAATTATATTTTAAAATTATGCACAGGAAATATTTTGGTATGACTTACTGGTTACATATATTATTTTTCAATTTTTTCTCATTGTCCTATTACCCTACATTTATTTTAAAATTTTTTCAAATATCACTAATCTGAAAAGTTAGATAAATATTTAATTTTTGTTACAATTTGTCTATTTAAGTGATAATGAGATTTTGAAGACCATAGAAAGAATAACACAGAGGGATGGCAATGCAAAAAAAAAAATCTGTTGTAGAGGAAAATTTTATTTAAATAATCTGGAAACATTTCTTTTTCCTTGAATTAGCATGTTTAAAGAAAAAAAAGAAGGAATGAGACATGTTTGATTCTATTATACATGATTACACAATCTCTGAAGGGCAATATTGGGCATTTATTTGTCCATAAATGCTACAAATAAGAAAAAAATAGATGTTAAAATAAATATGAATAATATTTAATGACCAGTTATGACATCAAACTGATGAGCACCATAATTTCTTGGAATTTATTATAAAGTCTTGTCTTTTGCATAAAGTGTTGGGATACATTTGAATCAGCATCTAAGTGGTAATACTTGATTTGTTTTGGAGATTAATACATTGAAATGAAACATAATCATGATTTTATAAAAAATGTTGGTTTAATTGGCCTTTGCAAATTTCTTCTAAGGGTAATGCAAAACCTTTAATTCTTTATTATTGACATGTATAGAATAAAGCATAGGCAAAGTAAACTTATATTCTTGATTTGCTAGACTACCCCAGTTTACATCTGCTGTAGATCAATTAATGCCAGTTAATTATTTCAGCCCCACTTCACTCTCAACAGTGTCCCAGTTTGGACAGAAATATATCTTCACTTGAGTAATAGGTTCAAGAGTTTAATTTTGCCTAGACAACTAAATTAAAGAAACAAAATCATTATTTTTTTTCACAAAAATGTAAACCTAATTTAAAACATTTTGAAAAGTAACAAAGATCACAAAATCTACATATAATTTTCCAGAGCTGGATCTTGAGTAGTAATTAATTTCTGGGACAAAATGAAGATTTTACTTTTAATTCCTTAAGCCATGATATTCGGTTCCAATTTGCTAGGTTTTATAAAGCTTTGAAGGGCCACCTTAGCGTTTCTAAATATGGGTTTAGGAGTAGTCCTATTATTGGTAACAATTAACATTTTAATCAGTGTATCGTACCAGACACCATTCTAAGAGCTTTTTATACATGATTTCATCTAATCTGCACAGTAACAAGATGAAGGAGGTACTATTATTATCTCTAGTCTACAGCTGAGGAGACTGAAGCTTAGAGTAATTAAGTGATTTCTGTCCTTCCTACCTTCTGCTTTGCTGAACCATTGACTGGATAGCTGTGTTCCAAGTCAGCAGGATAAAATAGGTCCATCTCTCCTACCAGTGAATGTAATACTAGTATTGACTTCCTGACTCATGAGATGTTCAGTAACTTCTGAGGTTCCACATTGTTATATGTGGAAAGATCGCCATAGAAGATGTAGTCTATACATTCCTTGAGATAATCTAAATTTTACTCTGGGATCAAGCCACATCATCAGGCATACATACTTGGATAACATTCCTTGGGAGCATTAAAAAATGTGCCTCCTCTGAGCTAGGTTCTGCTGTTGTTCCTTGAGTTTTCTTTTAGGGCAATTTGAGTTGGTGCTCTATTTTTTGTTTGTTTATTTATTATTATTATTATTAGAATACTCTTTTTTTTTCTCAAAATGTCCACCAGATTTTAGAGCTAGGAGAAGCCATGTGTCTTCTGAGTTGTTGATATGTCTTTTATTTTATGGGCACCGTGTATTTTGTTCCTGATAACGTCGTTTTCTTTCTTTGATTTCCAGAAAATGAGAGCCAAATGTCTGATTTACTTTTTGGTATTAGACAAAATTTTCAATGCACATTTCGTATGCTGACTTTAACCCTAGCTATCTTTTCTTTCTCTGTCATTAACGGCAAGAGCATGGATCTAGAATTAGACCACTAGGGTTCAAATCTCATCCTAGTTGCTCTTCAATTTTGTATCTCGGGCAAGTTAGTTAGCCTCTCTCAACTTTCTCACCTGTAATAGAGGAGGGTAACAATAGACAGACCTCATAAGGTCATGGGAAAATTAAATGAAATAATGAAATAATACATGAAGAAATCTTTGAACACTCCCTGGCATATAATGTAGACATGTATTACTATTATATAATTACATTGTCATTTGTAAATTTACTCAAATCCTCTCTATATTGAGGCTTAACATAAATAAATGTTAAAATGTTGCCTTGCTCTGTATGTAGTGTGAAAACAAAAACATACTTTGGCCAAATTGAAGTATATGTTAGACTGAGACTACAAATCACAAAAGGTAGATTTTGTTTACCTCGTTTTGCCTGTTTTCAGAAAATATTTAGAGAATTTAGGCAAAACTCAGAGAACTCGTGTAGATGAATAGTTTTTAATAATATGTAAATGATACTTTGCAAATTTGAGAAACTGATTAAATAAAAGTAAACTTCTGATTTTGCTAAGATAGAAATAGAAGAATCTATCAAACAGGTAAATGTTAGCCTAAATAAAAGAAAACAAATATATAAAATAAATATGAAATTTTGCCGATACTTTACCTTTTCAGGAAATGAAAGTATTTTCTGTTCCATTGCGTGGGAGGAAGCACTTGAGTTTCAACCACAAAAGCAAGCATGTCCAGGCAACCGAACACATGCAGAGATGGTTGGCCAGGCCTCATTTCTGCAACAAGCTCATGAAAGATGGGTTAACTAGGTTAATACTGTAGCCTACGAAAAACTCATTGAGGGTAATTAGCTTTTGTGGGAACATTGCGTGTATCATTTCCTTTTATTTCTTAATGAAAGAAGTACTATAGCCTACGAAAAACTGTTAATACTGTAGCCTATGAAAAACTCATTGAGGGTAATTAGCTTTTGTGGGGACATGGCATGTATCATTTCCTTGCACTTCTTCAAAGTTTGACGAAGCTATACAATAAGATGACATTTTCTATTGAAGCTTGGAACTAACTTTAAATTACAGATAAAAATTATTTTTATCTTCGATTTATCTGAGTTTTGTTATTAAGACCTTTTGCATTGTGCTTAAACGTGGTTATTTACTTATTTATTTTAAAAATTTTAAAAAGTTTATTGATGGAATCTCTGTCTGTTGCCCAGGCTAGAGCTCAGTGGTGTGATTGTAGTTCACTGCAGTCTTGAACTCCGGGGCCCAAGCGGTCCTCCTGCCTCAGATTCCCAAGTAGTGGAACTATAGTTGTGTGCCACTGCACCTGGCTTGTTTGTTTTTATATTGTTAAGGTTAATCTTGGCCTGTATTTTTTCATTTGATTATCCATAAATACCAAAATTATTGTGGTTATCACTGCTATTTTGAATACCACCCAGGTAACAACTTGAACCATATAATACGTCAATGAAAAGGTCCAGGGGAAAGGATTTTAAGAGGAGGAGCCTTCAAAGTGGAGCCTTCGATTTTACTGAAGTAATAGAAAAATTCAAATTGTGTAATAAGTGCTTGAAGTTAACTTGTGGGTCGTGAGAGGAGAAGAGAGTGTGTGATTAACAGATTTAGTTAGGATGCATCTAGCACTATGTCAGAAGGTAAAGTTAGAGTGGAAGGAGAAGGGAACTGGAGAGAAAAAAGGTATTTAATGTGTTATATAAGTGATGGACAAGATGCAGACTACTCTTGAAACAGGATCAGTCTTCTTCTCAGCAATCATAGAGTCAAAAACAAGTAATGAGCAGCTATCTAAGGTTTAATTAGTCCAGGTTTAAATGAGGAAAGGTCATCAACATAGCTCTGGCATATAATACTGATAATCTCTAGTTTGGTATCACTTTATGAAACCAAATCCATAATTAAGAGGCCATAAGGTCAATAGATCCTCTGGTCCATATCCCAAGCTCATGCAGGTATGTAAGCACAAGTGAAATTGTTAGATTTACATGGATCTCTGGGTAGTTCTAAGGAAGAAAAAAAAGACAGCCCAAGAATGTATGTGATTTCAATTCCTGAATTTAAAAGTAATATTATCATGCTACTTTTACTTTTCCCTGGAAATGCTATATTTTGACAGCTATAATAATAAAGGTAAATGTTTACTAAAAAACTTATTTTTTAATAGACACTTTAATATTTCATTTATTTTAATCCACATAAAATGCTGTGATTTATTTTCTTCAATGAATGAATAGGAAAGGTGAGAGTCAGAGAAATTACATGACTTTTCCAGGTTCTGTAACCATTAAGCACAAAAATATTGTAAGATTTTTTATAAACTACATTTACAGAATTGAAGACATGGAATAGATTGCAATAGAAATCTTATAACTTGATCAAATATTTACTCAACACTGAATGAGTCCATCAAACCAATACACACTTGCTTTATGAAGCTACTTCACTCAAGGATCCTTCTTAATTCAAATAATTTCAGATAATATAATTGAGATTTTCACATTGAGTAGGTACCTTAAAGCTGTTAGTGATATCGGAATATTGATGGTAATGGAGAGCTAATCTCTGCTTTTACACTTGACTATCTTACATTAAAGATCTGCTATCAGTGCATATTTGCACATTTATTCATATAGAAATAGGAATGTATGTTTATATTCTTTACTGTTGAAATCAGAAGAAACACTGAACAAAATTGTTTTATCTTCAGAAAAACTTTAACACTTTAAAGATGAGCTTTTAATGGGGAAAGGACTCTCTGTTCAATAAATGGGGCTGGCATAACTGACTGGCCATAGGCAGAAAAATGAAATTGAACCCCTACCTTTCACCATATACAAAAATTAACTCAAAAGGGATTAAAGATTTAAATTTAAGACCAAGAACTACAAGAATCCCAGAAGAAAACCTAGAAAATACCGATCTGGACATTGGCATGGGAAAGAATTTATGACTAAGTCCTCCAAAGCAATTGCAACAAAACCAAAAATTGACAAGTGGGATCTAATTAAACGTAAGAGCTTCTGCACAGCAAAAACAAACAAACAAACAAAAAGACACCCACAAAAAAACTACCAACAGACAACCTATAGAATAGGAGAAAAGATTTGAAACTATGCATCTGACAAAGGTCTATTATCCAGAATCTATAAGGAACTTGAAAAATTCAGCAAGCAAAAAACAAATAGCCCCATTAAAAAATTGGCAAAGGACACAGACACTTCCCCAAAGAAGACGTATGGCCAAGAAACATGAAAAAATGCTCATCATTACTAATCATCAATAAAATGCAAATCAAAACCATAACGAGATACCATCTCACAGCAGTCAGAAAAAAAAAAAAAAAAAAAAAAAAAAAAGAAACCATACTGGCAAGACTGTGGAGAAAAGGTATCGTTTATATACTCTCGGTGGGAAAGTAAATTAGTTCAGCCACTGTGAAAAGCAGTTTGGAGATTTCTCAAACAACTTAAAATGGAACTACCAGTTGATCCAGCAGTCCCATTACTGGGTATACACCCAAAGGAAAACAAATCGTTCTACCAAAAAGACATATGCACTTGTATGTTTATGAACTATTCACAATAGGAAAGACATGGAAACAACCTAGATGCCCACCAACAGTGGCTTGGATAAAGAAAACGTGGCACACATACATCATGAAAAGCTATGCAGTCATAAAAAAGAATAAAATCATGTCCTTTGCAGCAACATGAATGCAGCTGGAGGCCACTATGCTAAGCAAATTAACATAGGAATAGAAAACCAAGTACTACATGTTCTTATTTATAAGTGAGAGCTAACTACTGAGTTCACATGGACAAAAAGATGGCAACGATAGACAGTGGGGACTACTAGAGGGGAGAGAGGGAGGGGGAAGGGGCTGAAAAACTACCTGTCGGGTACTATGCTCAGTATTTAGATGACAGGACCATTTGTTCCCCATACTTCAGTGTCACACAATACACCCAAGGAACAAACCTGCACGTGTACTCTCTGAATCTAAAATAAAAGTTGAAATTATAAAAGGAACATAAAGATGGGCTCTTACAAATTGTCAAGAGGTAAACAGGGTATAAGTGAACCAATTGGAAAATACTTGTGATACAACTAGGTATTGATGACTTTTATGTTTTTGCAATACGATATAAGACAACAAAGCAGGTCTTACCTGGTTAGACCAATTATATATGTGTGTTTTTCACTGTGGATGATGATAAAATTATTGATTTTAATTGTCCTTTATTTTCTCCATATTTAGAAAACATCAGTGTGGTCTTTTATCATTTTTCCCACATGGATTATTACAGGCGTATATGAAGAATGAAAAAAAGTTGTTATTTGAAGGAGGATTAGGCATTGGTAGTATCTTCTGCCTTCCTGTAAAATTTAAATACATATAATTTTAATTATGTTTTAAATAAAGTTTTTTCTTTTAGTCTAAAATTTTGGATCCAATGGCCTTGTGTACGTGTACCACAGAATAATACAAAAACACTATTTCACAGTTTGTAGCTTAATAAAACTTAATAAAACTAAAATGGTCTCAGCCAGTTCTTATGAAGTATTTATAAACATAAGTTCTATGAAACTATTTCAGATTAATATTTGATCTAGTTTGCTTTTCCTGCCCACAATTTAGAGATATCTTTGACCTTTTGTCTTGAAGTATTTGCTGGACTTGACCATGTCATGTGCAAAAGATGGAGCTCACAGGCAAAACTAGACCTGGCAAAATTAAGTAGTCAGGATTTGTCTCTGGGAACAGGGAGAATTATTATCCCCAACAGAAGCATAAACACTTTCATAAGGATCAAAGTTGTCAACCAGAGGGATAAAATTCTGATAACAAAATTTCAGACAATTGGCTCACAAGTGAGAGAATTTTTGTGCGGGTGGAGCCTCACCTCTTTCTGAAGCTATGAAATCCCTTCAAGATTTTGACTAGCTCTGCCTATTTAGTTACTATTTTTATAGTTTTTAAAATTCAATTTATAGAGATTATACCTTAATTCCAGTCTGGGTGGTGATGTGTACTGGGCAAATGAGGGCTGCCATTTTTGTCTTTTAGAGAATATAGATCAGTTTGTCAGATCTAGCTTATGAACCTCTAAAGAAGAACAGGAAATCACAGCATTTGTCAGAAAACCCATTTTCAATGGAATAAACGCTTCATATTTATTATTTCTTATTGTCTCTGAGTTGCCTACTCATATCAGTGGCACTCAGGTTCAGCTATTGCTTTATATTTGGTAGTGTAGGTGCTAGCATATTTCAAGCAGAATGTAAAGATAATAAAGTTAACTTTGGATTATTAAAGCTCACGAAGAAGGGAAATATCACAAAGTGATTTTCTACAGACTTTTGCATGGTCTTCAACTCATTTCTCGCTCTTATTATCTATAGTCAGTGATAAATGTGTGTAGTATACTTCTCGATTACTATGCACCTCAACCTAAGTGATGGTATTTCTTATGGTTCCCTGACTTACATCCTTCATTCATATAAAAATTTAATGGACATACAGATATCTCAAATATATTTCTGCCTTTTTGCCTTAGTGACTATTACTTTCCCTGTTCTTCTTCCTTTTTTGTTTATTTTAGATTTTTCCTTTTTTTTCCAGGCCAGTTTAAATATCACTTTCTCTATGATTTTTTTATTTATAGTGGCTCAAAAATGTGTCTTTTCTTTGAATACTCAGTTAACTTGTCTGAAAACTCTTAATTACCAACGTTTAAGATAAGATCTCCTCAGGAATAAAGATAAAATTATTAGTTTAATTCTGTTCCACAAAATTTACTAAGCATCAGCTATTTGCCAGGCACTATGCGAATTGCTCAGACATATTGGACAACAAATGATTTATTTTTCCAAGAAATATAGATTGAATTCCTAAAATACGCTACATCTTGTTTTAGGTAGTAGTCTCTGCTCTCCTGGAGCTGAAATTCCAGTGGAGGTGAAAAATTACACTGATGTTACTTCATGTATGCTAATGATGCCTCCTCAAGTAAATTGTAAACCCCATAAAAGGAAGAAACTGGTCTTCCTTATTTCCTGAATGCCTCCTCATTCTTCTCATGTGTGCTTATTTGTGGAAATTCCATAGCCTAAATTCTCAGTTCTACTCTCTCTTTTTCATATTCTTCACTAGTAAATTCAGATGACTTTTATTATTGCACAGTGCCCTGTTTCTAATGGCTATTATTCTGTTCTGAACATGAATTCCACATCCAAGTCCGTACTCAGCAGTTACTAAAATTCAGCATACCTAAACATAAACTCATGCGCTCCCACCGCATGTTCTTTCCTCATTTTAACTCTTCGTGGCGCCATCTCTTCAGTCCCCAGACTTGAAACTATCCAGTCATCTTTGACTCATCCTTTGTCTGCTTCAGTCCTTGCATCTAATTAGCTATAAAATTGTGTTGATTCGTTCTTTTGACTCATGATCACATTGACCACTCCAGATTAGGTCTTCATCATTTCTTACTTGAACCATGAGATTAGTTTCCTAACTGTACCCTTATTGTCATCATGTACTCTCTCCAAATCTTCCTGCCATAAAAGAAACATCTTTGAATACTCCCATTTATCATCCTTCTTCCAGTTCAAAAAATCTATAAGGAAGTCTCATTTCTTATTATGTCAAATCTAATTTTTCTTGAGTTTCCAGGCACTCTCTAACTTGGTCCCACTCTGTCTGTTGAACTTTGTTTTCCTCCACTGTCAACATGAACTCTTCTTCAGTCAGGCTATCTTCACATATGCCTTGCTAAGTCTCATGCCTTTTCTCCAGAAGTGCTAGAATAGAGAGGTTAAGAGTGTGGCTTGGGAGCCAAAGAGACCAGGGGTGGAATTCAGCTCCTGCTTTGGTCATTTCCCAGGTCTGTGACCCAGGGCAAAAAAAAAAAAAAAAAGAGAAAAGAAAGAAAAAAGAAAGTTTTCTAAGCCTGTTTCCTAATAGGAAGTATTTAACTTAGTATATATTGTGAGAAGTAAAACATAATGTAGTTTATGTGCTCGTTGTCTGATAAAATCATGTGCTTAAAAATGTCGTTGTTGGCATTTTTAATATAACTATTGTTTTTCCCCTTCTGGCAGGCATTTCTTCCATCCCCTCACCTAGCCTACCTGGTGCTGCTTTTTTTTTTTTTTTTTTTTTTTTTTGAGATGGAGTCTCACTCCTTCGCCCAGGTTGCAGTGCAGTGGCACAATCTTGGCTCACTGCAACCTTCGCCTCCCAGGTTCAAGGGATTCTCTTGCCTCAGCCTCCAGAGTAGCTGGGATTATAGGTATGCACCACCATGCCTGGCTAATTTTTGTGTTTTTAGCAGAGACGGGGTTTCACCATGTTGGCCAGGCTGATCTTGAACTCCTGATCTTCTGATCTGCCCACCTCGGCCTCCCAAAGTGCTGGGATTACAGGCGTGAACCACTGTGCCCGGCCCCGGTCCCATTTTTAAGGCTTTGCTTAAAGCTCTCTGACCCTGTGAAGTCTTAACCAACTTACATGTGCTTTCTCTGAATTTCTAAAGCACAAACTACATAAAAAATTGGGGGTGTGAATTACATGTTAAGAGGGGAACATGAAGTGGGATATGGGAATCCAGGAGGCTTGGAATCGAACTCAGTCTTTCAATAATTAGCTTGAGGCCACAGACATAATCATTCTGAATCTCAATTTTCTCATCTTTAAAATGGAAAAATTACCCACTTTTCCTACTTTATAAGGTTGTTGGAGGATCAAATGAATTTATCTCAGAAATTGTACAAGATTATTACAAGTCTGAATTTTCACTGCATATTTAAAGATTAATTGTGAGGATATTTTGGTAAAGAACGGGCATTGATTTGTGGGGTGTTTATAGGTTTTTAGAAAAAATAATTATATATAAAACCCTACTTATTAAAGGTGTTGTTGAACAACTACATTACTTTAGGACAAAATGAAAATGACTCATTATGAAGAAATACAGTCTTCTAAATTCATTTAGATATGTAGTGTAATAATCATGTTTTGTCTAGTTCCTTGAGAACTATACTTACAGAAAGGATAGGGGCTTAAAACAAACAAGTTAACTCACTTTTGTTATTCTCAGTGCTCAGTGATAATTCCAGAGAAATTTATTATGTCTTCTTGAATTGTTTTCAGAGTTTTCTAACAGTATGAAGAAGATACTATGAATAAACACTGATTAGTAATGTTTACGTATTTTTCTATTTTAAAGTCTAACTTTTCCCTATCTTTAAGCTGTCTAACTTTATTTTTAGTTTGGTTCTACAGACCGTTTTTCAAGGGAAAATTATTACTAAAATGGTCTCGTATGTAAGGTAACCTCTCTGTTAACCCCACCCAGGCTAATTGGCATCATTAAAGGTGGAAAGAAGGAATTCTAGCCACAGGGAGTTGCCCATTTTCTATGATTCATAAGAGCCACTAGGGTGAAATTTAGAGGGAATCCACTCCTATTTAAATGACAGGTTCTCACTCTTAGACAATTATTTTTCAGTACACAAGTTTGTTTTTTTTTTTTTAAATCTGGCCACACCTCTTAAGAAAACAACAGCAAAAATATACGTCAAGCCATCACGGTTGCATCTTCAGTCTTATTCATTCACAGTGTCATTAACCGCAGACACAATGAAGAAATAAGAGTAATTCAAGGCGGTACTTAGCTAAGTTCTTTTGTTTAGCCTCAAATCTGGGAATTTTGAAGATGTAAATGTGTGTAGTGGAAATCAAGATGACTTTTCCCCAAAGAAAAAACTTTAAATTTCCAGGAGTTCACCCCTGCAATCACCTGTGTTTTGAAACTTTTGGAATAGATAGTATTCCAAAGTTAATGTAATCCATGTAGGAATCCTTGGGGGTTGTCACACTCTCCAAACTGACCATTAATAGTGCATGCACTGCTTTAGCTTCTTTGGTAACTAGAAGAACTAATAATAATAATAGGCCAAATGTACCACTAGAATCTCTGATCAGAATCCTTGGGTAAATAAGTGAAAGCAGTGAATGAACATACCAGCAAAAAATAATTTGATTTAAAAGGTGTGGTTTATACAGAATTTTAAGCACATTGGCTGTTACCTTGATATTGAAACTTATCCTCATGCTTCATTTATCTGAATTGTGCAGCTCAGAAAGTCTTCAAATTACTTCTTAAACTTACTAATTTTTTCAGTGAAGACTTGAGTTTAAATGAAATTTGAAATGAAAATGACCTTATAGTGATGTGTTTATATTCTTGCTTTAAGGTCCACATTTGAAGTTTACTAATGTAAGAATTTTTGAAAAATGAGACTTTACTTTCCAAGTTTCTTTTTTTTTTTTCTGGATAATTCTTCCTCAGTGGGTTTCCAGGCTTATGTTCCAATAACAAAGTGATGGTTATGTCATTTTCTGGTTTGTTTGTTTGTTTTTTAATTAGTCCCTGCCCCTCATAGTTTCTCTATCAGTTTATTTCAAAATCAGATTTTAAAATGTATTTATTTGACTATTAATTTTTTCTGAAAACAATTACATTTAATAGTGAAAATTCATTAATTTCAAATTGAATTTAATTATTTAGTAGAAAAAATGGTTTAAATTTTTTATTTAATTGGTAATATTCCCTTGTGAATTGTGGAAAGTCAAGCTATAAAAGAAAAAGCAAACAACCTCTTTTTAAGACTCTCTATCAAACTGTTACTTTGACTTAAAATTCTGTTTTTTTGTTCTGCCTCAACTCAAAATTCATGAGTAAATCTTTTTCATATTCTTTTTTCACAATAAAAAAAGGATGAATACAAGTCTTTTGAAGAATGACAGGTTTAAGCAGGTAGAAGAGTTCAGCAGTGAAGGTGGATTGTGGTGTTAGACGTGGGTAATAAAAACAGTATTTTCAACACAGCAACTGGGGTGAAGAGTGGCAGTTTTGGGGGGCCAAAGAGGAAAGAATGAAATTGTAGAAATAACATGAATCGAGGCTCACATATATACGTGAATTTGGAAATTTTAGTCACCTCCCAAAGAATATTCCAAAAATTTGTTCTTGCAAGTGGCTCATTGCAGAAAAAAATATGAGCTTCGTTGATTGAAATCACTGCTATTAAACAAATTGTCTAGTTTTCATGTAGCTCCAAATAAAGTTATATGAATAAAAGTGATATTACAACATTGTGTGTTGGGCTGGCTCATTCTCATTTTTCATGATAGGTATGCTTTCTCTCCCTAGTGCAGATGCCATGCCCACTAATTTTTTCTCTCAAATGTCTATGATTAGAGCTGACAGCTAAGAAGAAAATGGGAGGACAACCCCAATATGAAGGGTGGAAAAGATTAAAATGCAAATGAAAGGTATCAATTTTTTTCAGTCTAGGCGGCAAATCTAGATTGTATTTCACAGATGGGAGAGGAGTTGCAGGAAGGTTTTCCCCTGTTGCTGTGACAGGTCACCATTTCTAATCTGAGGGTCACAGCCAAGTTCCCTGTTTAGTAATTGCTTGATTTGACATCTATCTTGACCTTTATTTATTTTGGCCTTTCTGGCTAGAGGTCACAAAAGCAAAAGAAGATGGAAGTCTTATAAATGCCTTGATGATGAAAAATGAGAATGGTATCACTTTGGCCCTATGTATGAATATATGTATAATGTCTTGAGGTGTTTTAATGCTTGGGTGCAACCTACAGTGGAAACACCTATAAATTTTTATCTGATACTAGAGATGCATTTAATAATGAGTTTGTAATGAAGATTATAGATAATAAAAGCGGCAAAATCTTGTTCTATCTAAAACTTGACTATAAGAAGTACAGGCAGATTGTCCTGGATTAATTATTTTTGATCTGATCAGAATTCATGAGCACATAATTGTGGAGTCGCACACAGAAAGTGTTACGTTCCGAATACTCTAAAACAGGGCACACTGAGCATTAGATAAGATATATGCTTTCATTGTATGCTTATCATTTATCATAGGAAATGTGATGTTATGAATAGATGGTAAATTTATCTTTTATATGTTATTAGGTACAGATCAGACATAAGTCTCAGACTTTTCCAAGGACAGCATTATTTTTTTCCCTAAAATAATGTTAGTGAATAAAATTCACTTTGCTTTTTTAGATAATAAGCCTAGGAATGTGAATTTAAGTTTGAGATGCTGCATTTTCTTTGCCAGTTGTTTTGTCCTAACCAGGGGATTTTAGCTAATAATCTTCAAGGCACTGAGTTAGAAGAAACCAAGATAAGATAGGAACTTAAGACAGAATATGATGATTGACTTTCTATAAAACTGTATATTATCACTTGCTTTAGTTTGTAGGGTCTAACAACAGGAAAACTTTATTTTATGCTATTGTAAGTGACCCGTAAGGTTAAAATTTCAGGGATTTTAAGTGTTTATCCTTCTCCATATTTTCTTCATAGTATTCATCACCATTTGTGATTATACATTCATTTCATGATTTATTTGAGGAATATATCTATTTCCCACTCAAATAAAAATTCCAAGAACAGGAATTAAGTCTGTTTGCATACAATTGTATGCCCTTAATTGATTCTTCTAGTCCCTAGCTTAGTTCCTGGCACATAGCAGGCCTTCAATACATGTTCTTGAATATTGTTGCAATAAATGAATTATCCTCTGAGACTCCACCTTACTAAGGTAGAAGTGAGGTTAGTGGAGGGATTAGAAGGTGGAAAAGTGAAGGGTTTTTACTTCTCTCAGTATAAAGAGATGGGGCTTATTGGCCTATAATCTCTCCAATTTTGAGCAGGTTGTGTTGTGCCTTCTTACCCAGGGTTTCTATTCATCGTGGTTCAGACGCAGGTTTATAGACACAGGAAGGAAAATGGCAAGGTCTTGTGCTGGCTCTCAAAACAGTAAGGCTCTGATTTGTAACTTCTGCCAGTTTTTGTGGTGCAGATACTCTCACCAAGGCTGATTTCAAGACACAAAGCTGTGTCACTGAATACAGCATTAGGAAGCAATGTGTATAATTGGCTTTTTTTCCCCCCAGAAGTGCTAGCATAAGAATGTGTCTTTGAAAAATCTATCTTTTCAGCCACTTTGTATACCACTCTCCAGACGGATGGACATTTACAGTCTCATAATACTGGACCTAGATTCACACTTGTGGCGGACACAGAGATGCACCACACTGGACCCCTTCAAGGAAGGACTTGCTGCCTAGCTGCCTCTCAATCAATTCTCTACTAATTGCTTCGGCATGCAGCCCTGTCCAAGGCCACACTTTCTTGGCATCTTGCATGCAGTGGCAGAGCCAGGAAGGCATCTAAAGTCTGGCTGCAGTCCCTCCATGGTGCTGCAGACCACTAGTGTCACACTCAACTTCTCCCTCTGCCCAGTCCTGCTTCTTCCCATTCACTTCCACAGGTATTATTTCTCATGAGCATCTTGTACTTAGTGTCTACTTCAGAGGGACCAAATTGTGACCACACTTGTGTATTTTACTTCATTTTGTTTCATGGTCTGGGAGAACATTCCCATCTTCCCCACGGACCAGGCTCATCCATCTTTCCTGAAATTAAGTCAGGCCTATCACTTCCAGGAAATCTATGAACAACTCTTAGGTAAAGCCAAGTGCTTTTTTTTTTTTTTTTTT
>NW_012116032.1:382450-426378 GCF_000951035.1 Colobus angolensis palliatus | reverse complement strand
ACAAAGGATGTGAAGGACCTCTTCAAGGAGAACTACAAACCACTGCTCAAGGAAATAAGAGAGGACACAAACAAATGGAAAAACATTCCATGCTCATGGATAAAAAGAATCAATATCATGAAAATGGCCATGCTGTCCAAAGTAATTTATAGATTCAATGCTATCCCCATCAAGCTACCATTGACTTTCTTCACAGAGTTAGAAAAACTACTTTAAATTTCATTTGGATCCAAAAAGGAGCCCCACAGCCAAGACAATCCTAAGCAAAAAGAACAAAACTGGAAGCATCACACTACCTAACTTCAAACTAGAATTACAAGGCTACAGTAACCAAAACAGCATGGTACTGGTACCAAAACAGATATATAGACCAATGGAACAGAACAGAGGCCTTAGAAATAACACCATACATCTACAACCATCTGATTTTTGACAAATCTGACACAAACAAGTAATGGGGAAAGGATTCTCTATTTAACAAATGATGTTGGGAAAACTGGCTAGACATATGCAGAAAACTGAAACTGGACCCCTTCCTTACACCTTATACAAAAATTAACTCAAGGTGGATAAAGAATTAAACAGAAGACCTAAAACCATAAAAATCCTAGAAGAAAACCTAGGCATTACCATTCAGGACACAGGCATGGGCAAAGACCTTATGACTAAAACACCAAAAGCAATGACAACAAAAGCCAAAATTGACAATTGGGATCTAATTAAACTAAAGAACTTTGGCACAGCAAAAGAAACTATCATCAGAGTGAGCAGGCAACCTACAGAATGGCAGAAAATTTTTGCAATCTATCCATCTGACAAAGGGCCAATATCCAGACTCTATAAGTAACTTAAGCAAATTTACAAGAAATAAACAGCCCCATCAAAAAGTAGGAAAAGGATATGAACAGACACTTCTTAAAAGAAGACATTTATGCAGCCAAGAAACATGTTAAAAAAATCTCATCATCACTGGTCATTAGAGAAATGCAAATCAAACCCACAATGAGATATCATCTCACACCAGTTAGAATGTGATCATTAAAATGTCAGGAAACAACAGATGCTGGAGAGGATGTGGAGAAATAGGAACACTTTTACACTGTTGGTGTGAGTGTAAATTAGTTCAACCATAGTGAAATAGCATTTGACCCAGCAATCCCATTACTGGGTATATACCCAAAGGATTATAAATCATTCTACTATAAAGAAAGATGCACACGTGTGTTTATTGTGGCACTGTTCACAATAGCAAAGACTTGGAACCAACCCAAATGCCCATCAATGATAGACTAGATAAAGAAAATGTGACCTCTATACACCATGGAATACTATGTAGCCATAAAAAAGGATGTTCTTTGTTCTTTGCAGGGACATAGATGAAACTGGAAACCATCATTCTCAGCAAACTACCGGAAGAACAGAAAACCAAACACCACATGTTCTCACTCATAAGTGGGAGTTGAACAATGAGAACACATGGACACAGGGAGGGGAATATCACACACCAGGGCCTGCTGAGGGATGGGGGCCTAGGGGAGGGATAGCATTAGGAGAAATACCTAATGTAGATGACAAGTTGATGGGTGTAGCAAACCACCATGGCACGTTTATACCTATGGAACAAACCTTCATGTTCTGCACATGTATCCCAGAACTTAAAGTATAATAAAGAAAACTAAAAAAAAAAAAAAAAAAAATAAAGAAAACTAAAAAAAAAAAAAAAGAAATGGGCAGGATTGGAAAAATCTTAAAGCCCAACTGGATAATGGCAACATTTTCTTTGAGTTCTTTAAGATCAGTGCTGTGGCAAGTAAGAGTTTAGACAGACAATTTAAGGAGAGGACACTGAAACTGCTTCCTGAAGGAAGAACTGTTACCCAAGTAAAAATTAGGAAAAAGTAGGGAGAAATTTCCAAAGAAGCAGGAAGGAAATCTGTACCAAAGCATAAAGGCAAGAAATCACCCGGAATGTTTCTACAACTATTGAACATTAAGGGGGATGGGATGTAGTCTGTGATAGAAAGAGTAGAGAGAGATTAGGATGGAGAGTTAAGCAAGGGACAATTAACAAAGGACCCTAAAAGAGGTAAGAAGGCTTTGAGCTTTATTCTTAAGGCACTAAGGAACTATTTAAGGCTTTTACATTGGGATTGCTATATGACAAGATGTGTCCTTTCGAAAGCTCATTCTGATTGTGGTGTGGAGAGTAGATTAGAGACAGGTAAGACTGGAGGCACGAATATCAGTTGAGAACTTTTACAACCATCCAGGAAAGAAATTATGAGAGCAGAACTAAGGTAGAGAAAATGTAGCTGGGGTAAACCTGGATTTGAAAGATATAAAGTAGAAGAGAGGACATGATGACTTATTGGTTATTGAAAATGAGGAAAAAGGAATTAAGAATTATCCCTGTTCTCTGGCTTTTGCAGATGAGTGGAAGTAGGGTACCATCCATAGTAGTAGGAAATGTCACAATAGAGACAGATTTGGGGAGTTAGCAGAAAATATATGAATTCAACTTTACATGCCTAAGACTTGGAGTTAGACCTGCGTTTGAATCCCTGTTGAACAAAACTGGGATTCGAACCCTGTGTCTGTTCTTCACAGTCCATGTGTTTTGAGCATACAAGGCTCTCTAAGCCTTGAAATTTTAATCTGTAGTATGGGGATGTTATAACCATAACATTTGTCTTACAGGGACTCTGGATCATCAAATGAAAAAACTCAGGTAAAACAGGTACTTGGCACTCAATAACTAGTAATTATTCCAGTCCCCAAACAGAAGAGGACTGGAAACTCTTGACTAGTTATTGTATTTACATGAGTTTGAAAGAAATAGAGTTCTTGCCTCCAAAAGAAATAGTGAGGGCAATCTCAGATATGCTTATCATGTTCACGTTCTAAATCCTATAGCATCCTTGCAAGCCAGGTGTGTGTTCTCAATTCCTGTTCAAAGTTGATAGGATATACTGGTATAACACTTAGAAGTGCTCAAAATAAACTATACTGCCATTCAATTTTGAAGTCAAAAGTTGATCATGGAAATGCTAGCAGATTCAAACAATGATGCAAAATGTACTTATTCGTAAGTCAATAAAGGAGAGCTGAGCCATAAAATCTACTTCCAAAGCTTAATTTTATGTTTTCCTGAAATGTTGTGCAACTGAGCCTTTTTCTCTGAAATAAAACTTGGCACAGAAAAGTGAAAACTTAGGTGTTGTTTAACCACTCCATGGGGTATTTTTCCTTCATTGCTGTGTCATCTTTTAATTTTACTGTCATATAAAATTAGATAATTTTAATAATAATACTACCTTTCAATGAACAAGGCTTTCTTCTATTTTATCACATCATATAATTAAGAACCATTAACTACTGTTAGGGGATTTGGTTAAATTATCTTTAAATTCATGCAAACAAAATGAATGGCCTTCCATAATCTTAAAAAACAGCCATGGACTTTGTCAGCTAGTGAGAAGCTACTGTCAACAATTCTCCTTGGTATTACTGCATTGTGTGATCTTCATCACCGATGTTTTTGAAGACCTTATCTAAGTTTTAACGTAAACTTACTAAAAGGTTTTGGGTTTATGAAGCAGTATTAGCTAATTATAACAAGCTATTTATTCTTAAAGTCACTTTCTAGGGAGATGCTATATTTTTAGTAGTGATACTTTATACATTTTAAGTATGAAGGCAATGCTAAATAAGCAGAAATGAAAATATAGACACAAATTTTAATGATAGTATTTGGAACTATATTTACTTTTGCTTTTCTTTCTTTACAAAAGGTATAAAGTAGGCTTTGTTGTTAAAGTAGGCTTTATTGTTTCATGAGTTATGACAAACCTTTTTTCTGCAATTATTAAAAAAAAAAAACTTAAAAAAAATTTCTTCTAGTTGTATGGTGTAACTTCCCTAACATCAGTATCTCTTCAACTTTCTTAAAAGAGAACATTTCTTTCTCATCACACCACAGTGTTGGGATAATACATTTAATTTTAGGTTGTTGAAGATAGCAATTATTGAGATAATGTATTTTGTTCAGCATGACTCAATGGAAAGAAGAATTGGTCAAATATGGAAATAGGCCTGGGGAAATATCTATGATGTCAGACCACTGAGCAAAGTTTTGAGGACACCCAATCATTGTTGTCTCCTCTACTGGTGTTTAAACATACAAAACCGTTTGGATTACTTCATAGGTCATGGACAAACGTAATCTTGGTGGGAAGCTTAAGTACAGAGATACAAGCTCTCGGTTGGAGGAAGGAGTCAGTTACCAAACAAGGGGGAAACATAGTCATTTGTTGCTTAAAAGAGTGAATCTCATGATCTGCAATGTGAATCCTATCCCGTCCAGTGAATTAGAGATTTGTGGCACTTTTCTTCAGTGAAGGAGCAAACGAATCCTGTAAGTAGGGATTCAAATATCTTCAATGTAACATTTGTAAAAAGATACTTTGCAAGAATATAGGGAATATTGATGATTCCTTTCAAATTGTCTGTTAGAGGAAAAGAAATTTTTAAACAGAAAAGTTTGAAATCCTGAAAAATGCCATCATCTCTCTAGTAGATGTTGGGTGTACAACAGTCCCCTTATGAGTAGCAAATCTAAAACTGGGCTCAGAACCTTTAAAAATATCACTTCTCTGAATTCTAAAAATAATCTCCTAATTGATATTTTCCCTCCATGTCAATCTCCTCTAAGGTATACCTCATGCCCCAGCCAAAATTATTTTCTCAAAATTCTTATCTATAACGTAACTTCTTTCATTAAGACCCTCCCCTGATGCTTCATTGTTCTCATGATAATCTATAACCTTTCTTAAGACACACATGGCCCTCCATGAAGTAGTCTCTGTCCATGCCCTTCCAAGACCTAATCACTCTCAGCCTGTGCCCTGGTGGTAGGCATCAATCTGAACTGTTCTAATAGCAGGTTCAAGAATTTAGTACGTTGTTTCATGCTTCTATAGCTTTGTTGGTGATATTCATTCTGTCTGAAATGCCTTCTCTCTCTCTTCCCCCTCCCTTCTCTCTCCTCAGTCCCCATTGCCCATGTGACAAAATCATATTCATTCTTCATTCCTTCTTTGAAATTCAGACTTTTTTTACGAAGTTTTCCCTGAACTCTGCTTATCCTTGTATTATTAACACCTACCACAATACCTAGTGCATGGAAACGCTCAACAATTGTTGGATAAGAATGACGGTGATGTCACAAAATACACACTATCAGATGACATATAATTCTGTCTGGTTCGTTGATTTGTCTGTTGATTGAGAGGGGCACAGAAGCTGTCTTTTTTCTACTTGTTGCTCTTCTATCATAATTAAAAGATTCCTTTCTGGTTGTGCCCAAAGAAAGAAGAGATCTATATAACCTGTATTTAACCAAGCCTGGTGTTAAATCCTGAGGTAATCCTAGCATTTGGGCACTGAGAAACTTTGACCCTTGAAGGTCTTTTATTGATTGATTGAGATGTTGAAATTTACAGAGAAAAGCAGAAGGACTGAGGATACTACTTTATTAAGTGTCTAAAACATACCCTGTTACTTAGAACCAGTAAATGTTTGTAGATTAATTGCAATTTATGTATTTATAAACATATGTACTTAATGGAAAATGCTTTGGGGATAATCATTACAATTCTCATGGAACCAGAAGAGAAATAAAATATCCTTAAAATATTTTGGTTTTTTTTTAATGTAATACGGTTAATGTCCTTTATTTTATATCTGAGGAGACCTGCTTTAAGCAAATTATGTTCCTTACGTAGCTATTGGTTTTCTTTTCTACATTCCTTTTTTTCCATGTAAATAATTTCATGTCAAAAAACAGTCTGTTTATAATGGTGTGTATTTGCATAAACTTAAATATGCAACATTTAGCTGCAATATCTAATAATTACATAGTCAGTTGTTTTTAGAACAACCAAGATAGCTTCCACAATAGGTCATTTAGACTTGTACAGGCTTGATACATTTGTGTTATAGCTAGGTCATAGTCTTTGAGAAATTATCTTTTTAGTTGGTGTGTTTGTAATGTGGTGATTTTCTGATCATGTTAGAGATGCTATGCTATACCTAATCTTGGAGTTTCTCTAGGATCTATAGGTATGATATAGAATGCTATAGGTATGACTGTTTCAGATGGTCTTTTCTGGAAGTCATACATAAGTTAAAATGATCTCTATTAACTTTACTCTTGTTATACATTTTTGTGTCAAAATGTCAAGTGAGTAGGAAGAAATAAGGATAAAAACAGAAAGAAAATAGTAAAATCTGAAGATGAAAAGTAGTGCAGATTATATAATTTTGTATTTTTTAAAGGAAAAAATTGTTAAACAAAAAATTTTATTTAGAGACAATTACATTTTATAAATATAATAACCATGACATTGATAGTATTTTCCAAAAGAACTCAATGCATTTAACAGACACAGCTTCAAATTTTTAATGTAAAAAATAGGCATCGGCTGGGTGAAGTGGCTCATGCCTATAATCTCAGCACTTTGGGAGGCAGAGGCAGGTGGATCACTCGCGGTCAGGAGGTTGAGACCAGCCTGGCCAACATGGCGAATCCCCATCTCTACTAAAAGTACAAAAAAAAAAATTAGCCAGGCATGGTGGTGGACACCTATAATCCCAGCTACTCATGAGGCTGAGGCATGAGAATCGCTTGAACCTGAGAGGTGGAAGCTGTGGTGAACTGAGCTCATGCCATTGCACTCCAGCCTGGATGACAAAAAAAAAAAAAAAAAAAAGTTCCGTAGTATTTACTGTAAAATTAAAGAAGCTTAGAATTAGAAAGCATCTCAATTGCAGAAATAAAATCTTCACACTTGTTATTAGAGTCTACAAAATTTGTTTTTCTTTATCACGTCCTTGTTTAGATACTGATCATTGACTATGTGGACAAAGAAGAAATTCATGATAGATGGTATGATTGTCAAAATATTTGGGACTTCTTTTTATTGGACCCTTGTTTACTTCATCCTTTTCTACTGGGTCTCTTAAATATCAAGCTTAGCCAAATATTTTGACGAAGTGAAGTAAGTATGGCAAAAGGGATATGTGCCACTTCCATGCCGAAGCCTTGAGAGTTATTGCCTCATCCATTACCTACCTGTCCTATTAGCATACCTCCTCCTTAATTGCCCAAGAAGCCCAGAAAATCCTTAATATTAAAGGAGAGGCTAGTCTTGTTTCAAGACTAGGGCACAAGAGGCACAAGAAAGTTTATTCAACTCATGAATGCCTTTGCCTTCTTCTGCCACATGGTGTCAATGTCAGAGACTTGTCCTGCATTTTTCAGCTGGATGCCCACCCACTCTGTAAGACTGGGCCCTTTGCTTGTATGCTCGGTTACCAGTCACTACAGCACAGCCTTGACAGAGTATCTGAGTGTGAAAGTTACTAGTCACTACAGCACAGCAGCCTTGCAAAAGTGGCTGAGTCTGAAAGGCTTCCAATGTCAATCACACATTGTGCCCAACAACCTGACCCCAAGAATGCCTTCAGTTGGTGTTCAACCCTGAGCTTGTAACAGCCTAAACTTTCCTTTTTCTTAAGGACTCATTGTTCTTTACTCTCATAAGCTAGTTTAAGATATCATTGGTTCTGTACTTCCTACAAAAATGATCTACCATCTCTTTCCTTAGTGACAAACTACTTGTAAACGAGTGGGGCATCTTTGGCCCATGTACACTCAAAATGCACGCTCTATTTTTATATCAGTCTCCTAGGACTTCAGTGCCTCCTCATCCTATATTCACATCCTATATTGTACCTAAACTAGCCATGGTTTGACTACCCAGAAGGCAACTGGGTTTTAAATCTATTTAATGGTAGAGGAGAAAGTGTTAGGCTCCTGTGGCCCTTGCAGGGATAATGTTGTACCTGTTGACGTTGACATAACACTATCAGAATGTGCTTGGCTTGCTGACGGGTTATGAGCTGAAATGCCTGGACCCCAGGTATACTGTCCTGTCTATATATGGCTTGGCCTAAAGAGGTACATCCTTTTCTCAAGTACGTTCCTTGGTTTTCTGCAATTATTTTCTGACCATTTGCATTGATGATACATTTCTGTAAACTTTTAGACCTTTTTCTCTGCCTTTACTCTTTGAGATTTTTAATCCACTAAGGAAATGTAGCCTGGGTTATGATTCTTTGATGAAAGATATGGTGATGAGTAGTGTACAAACCTGGTAAGACTAGGCTGGACACAGTGTCTCACCACTGTAATCTCTGTATTTTGGGAGGCTGAGGCAGGAGGATCACTTGAGGCCAGGAGGTTGAGACCAGCCTGGGCAACATAGCCAGACCCTGTCTCTACAAAAGACAAAACAAAACAAAGAAAAACTGGTAAGACTGACGCATTCGAGCACTTTGCTGCTAAGGATCCTGTTTTGCTACTTGACTTCTAAGTGTGATTCAGAGCAGGCACTTCTGAAACTGTGTAAGAAATGTGATGTTTCTTTTATGACAGTAAAAGAGACCATGACCATTCTGTGGAACTGGAGCTTGGGCTTTCTATCATTTTTTCCCAAAGGTTATTGTCATTTTTTATTCCATTCTCTGCTTTAAGATCTATCTGACCAACATTTATCCTAAAGTCTAAGCATTGTGTGGTGGGAGTGATGGTTCGAGAGAGGGATAGCAAAGTCAATGCAAGAGAGAATAAAATATAGAGGAAAAGAAGGAAGAAAACTCAGTTACAGAGCTCTCTGCTTACATGCTTTACTAAGCAGGTAGTATATGTTATTGACTGTCTTAACTGACATTTTCAAAAACAATAAAAACATCACCTTTAATATACACTATGGCCCTATGGAGAAAATGTGAATGCTGGGATGTTAAGTAACTTATTCATATGATGTAATAGGTTGAGGATCCAGAACTTAAGCTCAGATCAAGCAATTCTCCTGCCTCAGCCTGCCAAGTAGCTGGGACTACAGGTGCACACCACCATGCCCAGCTAATTTTTGTATTTTTAGTAGAGATGGGATTTCACTATGTTGGCCAGGATGGTCTTGATCTCTTGACCTCATGATGTGCCCACCTGTAATAGATTCTTTGTGTGTTTATTTTTGGTAAGCTGTCTCCCTCGCTTGGTTGCATGCTTAAGAGCTGAGAAGGGATTGTTTTGTTCACTGTCTTATATGCAGCATATAAGCAGAATGATTGTCATATAACAAATGTCAGTTAATATTTGTTGAGAGAATGAATGAACGAATGAACCATTGGATTAGCCTGTTGAAGGTCAACTTGTAAGCATGCTACACTTGTAGGAGTGGCTCTTTATCATGGGCCATCCTCTCATTCCCTTCTCAGTCTGGAGGAGGAATGTCTAAAGTTGAAATTCTTCTCAAATATTTATTAGTCCTTAAGGTTTAAAACCTTGACATATGTGTTTGGAGAAATGCTTCTGAATCCACTTTGGTCTGCATAGATACTAATCTGGAATTATATATTGTTTTTCAGGAGAGTTTTCTTTAATTATCCAATGTTTTCCATGAGATTTACTGCTTTTTGCAGTTGAGGCTCATTGACTTTTTCCTACTGGGCTATTAGTTTCTGTGACTTTATAATTTGCTGGTGTATTTTAGCTGTGATTTTGGTTTGCTATGCTCCAATTTCTTCTGAATTCTAATTCTTACCTCTGTTGCATCATTCTTTTTTTTTTTCTAGGTCCACACATATTTGCTGTGTAACTTGGTAGCATTAACAAGTGCAGCAATCTTATTTTGAGTCATTACTTTGGGGTAACCAGCTGAGTTTTAGCACTAACTTCTGGCACCTATTTTGAGTACATCGTTGATTAATTTTCTGCCTTTCAATCACTTGTTACTGGCCAGGGATTCAGGACTGTTTACCCTATTCTGGAGCCTACTCAGATTTTTCCAGGAAGATAGCTGTAGTATTGAGATCCTACCCCTTCGAAAGGAAGAGTCGGTAAATCCTTATGCATTTCAAGGCCTAAGCATTAACCTATACCAAATACTGACTATTCAACATCAACCACCTAAAATAAAACCTCATGACATAAATTTGATGATCATATACAAAAAAGCAGAACACAAATAACAGAGCTTAAATGGTAACATTTACTTTAATTTTAATAAAGCTCTATATTTTATGAAAAATGGTAGATTCAACACGCTTTACCAGAGTATTGAAAAAGGAAAAGTGTTCACAGGGAATTTCCAGTGCACTTTAACTTCATTGTGCTATTTGACCAGGTTAAAAAGTTAGTTATCTGTGGTTTGCCATCCCTTGAAATATTGTATAGCAGACCTTTTGGCCTACAAGTCCCAGAGTCATCCTGGATTAGTTCCTAATTTTAGCAATATCCTGAGGTGAAATTTTGACCTTGAGATCCCTGGGGCCTCCAAAAGCTGATTTAAATCCACTTGTCATCTGTAACTGGCTTGCATTTAAACAATTTGTCGCACAAAAAGTAAACTTTGTGTTCATAGTATCATCCAGTAGGAAGGGACCCCCTCAAATTATAAAGTTTATTATGATGGCTATTATCCAAGCATTTTAGACAGCTCTTTCCCATTCACTAGTACTTCTGAAAATGCAATGTTATCCAATTTCTTTAACCTTCTCTTAAAAATTAGATCCATCATTTTTCTCTGTAATTGTTTATAAACACCAATATTTTCTAATACTAATATATTCAAGTAATATATTAGGCATATACCTAGTTATTATCCTCTTAGAATTATATAAATCTTCCTGATCACTTTTGATTATTCTGATGTTCAGCACAAATATATTTTCAGTGAGAATATAATCAGCAGAGATTTTGTTATCACTAAACCAATTCTGTCCCAATCTAGTGACCCTTAGTTTAAGTAAGAAGAAATGAAGTTAGAGTAAATGACTATTGATTGATATTGGTCTCTAGTTTGTAGAATCCAAAGTAAAGGTAGAGGTTGAAAGAAAAAAATCATTACGTACTAATACCTTTATCCCAAATGGATTTATAAATTAGTGTCTAAATATTTATGGGAAAACAGTAGATAGTAAACGGTTGGGTTGTATGAGTATTATACATCAAGTTATATTCCCTCCCTTTCTATTTCAATTCAGCTTTAAAATCTCTTCACTTAAAAAAGTGATTGCCTAGAGACCTTTGAAGCCAGGGAGGATGATGAGGGGGCAAGAGGTTTATTCCCAGGGTCACACTTCATTTGCATAAGCTAGTAACCATAGGGCACTATGGAATGTCTGTAAATAGATTTCATTACAGAAGTTCAGCTTAAAGGGACTAAAAATAATCCTCAAGCAAACATTTTATATTGCTTCAGGTTCTGCTGTAATAAAAATATTTTAGTAACACAACATTCTATGGAGGCAGGAAATGAAACAGGAGGCTCTTCATATCTTTCTTTTGGTGCACTGTTATGAAATGTTTTAAATAAGACAAACACAATATTCTTACTTTAACAAAATCGTCCTACAAAAACAGGATTATGTCATTCTATATGGCTGTCACTAGGTAGTAAAACAAATACAGATCTTTTTCTCTTCCCTCCTCTCCTCCCTCTTCCTCTCTTTCTCTTCATCTTTTGCTCTCCTCTCTTTCTGTCTTGGCTTTTGTTTCTCTTGAACGCTGACTTTTTCATCCTGCCACTCTTTCAGGTTCACTGCTGCGGGATACAGCCAACAATAACATGCCTGGAAATCACGAATATTGCATTCTGTTCTCTAAAGATGTTTTGTCTGCAAAATTTGATTCAAAACCCAAATGTCAGGTTTAAACATTGGCATCTCTAAAAGAAGGAATGTATACGAAATACACTGTTTTAATTCTGACACAGAAAAAGGGAATGTTCCATTAATCATAATAAAGCTTGAATTGGAGGAAAAACAGTGGAAGACATCAATAAGCCTAATTTCTCAGATTATTATATATATCTATAGACACACAGACACACACACACACACATATATATATGACCACATATCCTGGTACTTAAAAAGGTGAGTAACTTATATCAATTCTTCAAATAGAAATATACTGCTGTGAATGTTATTTTTAATTACATTTATACCAATGACATAGACTTTCGTGGATTTTGTATTTTGGCTTTAAGAAACTGTGATGGTACATTTCATTTGTGGGTCATGTTCTGTACCCTACGAAGCCTAACATTTTATGTATTTATGCATTCCTTCATTCATCCGTTCAACATTTACTAAGCACCTACTAGATGTTGGACACTGTGCAAGGTGCTGAGCAGGGGATAACGCTTGGGTGCAAGCCTCAGCATTGGATACCAGGAATGTGAGTGGCTAACTAGTGTGCTAGACTGATCATTCACTTTGGATTTGGGTCAACCAGGGCTCAAATACTACTTAAGAAACTAGTTAGCTGAGCTGTTTAGGGTAAGACACTTCACCTCTCTCAGCCTCAGTGTCCCCATCTAGAAAAGAGGTCAGCATATCTCTGTTGCAGAATGCTTGTGAGGTTTAGGGAAAATATAGGTAAAATGATAGCTACATTTAGTATACTGATGCTGGAAATATCGTAACTAATTTTATTATTAGAAATGGTACTGATTTATTCCTGCTCTAACTCAATTAATAATTTAATACTTTAAAAAGTAATTTTAACAATTTTAAAATATTCATTTGTCATTAATATAGGAACACCTTTTAGTGGTTTCAAATTGAATGGTATAGTTTTGTAAGGCAGTTTTATTTGAGTTATTGAGCAATCAAAATAAGGCAGTTTTATTTGAATTGAGTTTATTGAACAAAATAAATTTAATAGATTTAGCCACATTATCAGAATATTAGGATTAGCATGTTTGAAAACCTTATGCTCTGGATGTCTGAAATTGATATTCAAGAAGAACTTCTGTGAAAACAGTAACACATTGGTTAGCCTAGAAACTATTAGATCAGTCTCCACACATAAAATGCCGTCATATTTCTTTGATTGCACGGGGCCCAAACTTTTATTTCTACTTAAAATATCCCCATCCTCCACGTTTGTTTGTTTATAAGAAAGCACAAGTAATAACACAGTCCTATAACAAAAAAACGGAGAGAGATACAATACAGAGCACCTAGATGCATCGTTTTTCCGTGGAAACACACGTCTTTTTCATAGTAATTTAATCAGATAATTTCAGTTTATGTTACTTTGTGTTTCATCATGTTTACTTTTCTAATAACTACAATTGTTCTCAGACTGACATTACATTTTTCCCTAGAATAGATGTGCTTAGATTGAAAAAATCCAATTGAATAAGAGCATGTAACGAGAAAATGTAATCCATCGTTATTAAAAAAGGCAGCTTACCTTTATCTGGGTGTTAAATAGTACAAATCCATGAGAGCCAGTGAATGTTTTGAAGTCAAAACGAAGGGCATTACCAAGGCTGAAGTGGATTTGTCACAGAATTATCCGTATTACTTCAGAAATAGGTTATTATATCTAGGCGGGGTAAGGGGAAATAGGAAGGAATAAAATGAGAGAAAGACCATTTTATTTTTATATGTCCTTACCAGGGTGAAACACTTCTGATTTAGGTTTTTATGCCAAATATATCTAAGATAAATAAAATCCAAAGTGGCTAACTGAATAAAGAGCTTTACATCTAATTTATTAAATAGGATATGATTTCCAGAAGGAAGCTTTAGATGAAGATGTCTTTGACTAATGAAACCTCTTATAATAGCATTATAAAGAACATCAGCATAGAGGCCAGATATTATGAGAAACTGTATCTGTTTTGACTGGGAACCCATACACTTAACCCACAGGAATCATGGTTGGTTTACTGCTGTTAGGCATGTTTTTAAAGTATTTGTGAACCATGCCTTTCTTGTTAGAAGATGTGACCACTGACATAGTTTGAAAAAATTTTACAGTGGCAGCAACGAAGTCAACATTACTTTAAGCATGGATTTTTAAATAAAGCATTAAAATGTACTGATTCATATATAGTTGTAGTGCTCTTGAATTTATTTACAATGAAAATAACAAAAAGCAGTGAGAAACAGCATTTCACTGAATAACAGCACCTTAGTATTATAATAAGCAGAGCATGGTTTGGGATAAAATTACCTGAATAATTGAAAGAATTTCATTGTAACATGATTTCACCTATATGTTAGACCCATGGATTTTTTAAACCCGCTTAGAGCATTGTACCAATGTTTAAATTACATGCTTTACAGAATCCAATTCAAATGTATTTTTGTATGTCATCAGAACTGCCATGGAAAGTGGTAACTATACATGCAGTGTGATTTTAGGTAAATTTTCTTTTAAAAAGAAGAATTGTATATGTCTTCATAGGAAGTGATCCAGGGAAAGCTTGATTTCTTTTAGTAATTCTTTTCTTAATACTTTTATACTCTTTATCCTACTCTCATTTCTTTACATTCATAAGAAAGAGGCTTTGTTTACCTTTCTGCTCACTCTTCTGCATGTCTCTCTCCTGGTACTTTGAATAAAAACAAGACACACTCATGACCCAAGGTTATTTTGATTATAAGGCAATATTTTCCATCTTTTGGAGTCTGGAATATACTGTGTGTAATGATACTGTTGCCACAGAAGTTGGTTAAAGCTGAGTGGTCAACTCTGAGAAATGCAGACCCTGTATAAAGTATCTATCATTATTCCCCATGGATTGAAGTTGGAGTCAGCTTCTAAATGGTAGTTATGAAGTGCTTAGGAATTTGGGAATTGACAGGTCACAGGCTCTCTGAACTTTTGAAGGAGATGGCTTAACTAAATAAATAAAAATAATAATGGTAGGTTTTATTTACTGAGCCTTAAATAGAGCCCAGTGCTATACTTCACATGCAGTACTCTAACAATAATTCTGAGAGGCCGGTGTTATATTCATCACTGCACAGTTGAAATTGGACTTCAGATAATTTAAGTAACTTGCCCAATGCCACATACATAGTGACAGAGCTAAGACTCAAATACGAGTCTATCTGACTCCATGGGACAAGCAGAGAAGGAAGAATGTCCAGACAGAATGAGAAAGGACAAAGAAGGGAGCAGGAGAAGAGATTCTGTGAGGTGTGAGTGCCAAATCCAAATAAACAATTTGGCTGTGTAGTTGGAGTGTTGTGAGCTCAAAGGCTAATGTCAGGAAATAAGACTTCTCAAATGTGTTGGTGCTCTAGGATTTGCTGATGCATTTACATGTGCAGAGTACAGAAGAGATATACTGCCGCAGGGAGCGACATGCTCACAGGACTTCAGGGCACTGCCTATACGTAAATCAGTTGACTGGATCTCAGGGTTCCTTTGTTTTTTAGGGATATATAAAAACTATATTTTACTTGTGATATATATATATATGTATGCAATTTAAAATATCATTTGTCAGTTATATGGAAACACATTTTTAGTGGTTTCAAACTCAGTGGTATAGTTACATAAGGTAGATATATATGTGTGTATTATATATATCACACAACTAAAATATAGGTTCATTATGCATATTTTTAAAAGAGTTAATAGAATAAAAAATGGGTTGCTCTTATTTGCTCCCTCACAGTAATACTCTCTCTAAAAGGTAATCATTTTAAAAATTATTATTTAATTATTTCATTTTATTTTATTTTTTAGAGACAGAGTCTTGCTGTGGCACCCAGGCTGGAGTGCAATGCTGTGATCATAGATCACTGAAGCCTCGAACTCCTGGGCTCAGTGACCCTCCTGCCTTGGCCTCCCAAACTGCTAGAATTACAGTCATGAGCCTCCACATCTAGCAAAGGTAATCATTTCAAATATTTTTATGCACACATATATATAAATTCAAAAATAGATTTCTACTCATATTATCTATATATACTTCTTTTTTAACATTGTGGTTTCATATAAACTGCTTAAAGCTTAATTTTTTATTTGTTAGCATGTCTTTGAAATATGTTCTTGTACTAGTGATGCAAGGAAATATAATACAAGGAAATATCTACCAAGCTCTTTTTAACTGCTAAGCGTATACTGGATGGAATCATTCCCTTATTGGTGGGTGTTTAGATTGTTTCATATTTTCACCACTGCAATGAACAAAAAGAATATTATTACTAAAACCTTTTTTGCACACGTGTAAATATTTCTGTAGAAGATATGCCTTGATGGAATTCTTGAATTAAAGTATATTCACATTTAAAATTTTGATAAATACTGCTAAATTGAATCTCCAAAATTCTTTACTCTTTTGCTCTACCATATTGAAGCATATGAGAGTATTTGCTTTCCCACACTCTCACTGATAGTACTTAATATAACTTTTATCAATATGATTGGATAAAAATTATATATCCATACAAGTTTAGTTGTTGAATGTTTGGTGAACATTGAGAAATGATCAGCAAATAATCACACATGTACTTATGTTGACTATATTGTTCTTAACCTGGTTTTTCAATCAATACATTTTAAAAATTGGCCATGGACTACTTTATGAAGTCTTTCAGTACAAATCTACTTCAGATGGTAGCTGATGAATACAGGTTAGCCATAGGTTCAGGTGCTAAAATTTTAGCTATATCAGTAGTAAGGACAAAGTGATTTAGGATGCTGAGATTTTCTTTTTAAGATGTATTATAATTTCTCTGTTAAATGAATTGTGGTTAAGTAAGGGTTAACTGTAGAGTGCACATCTGAAATGATGTATCTGTCTGTCTCCTTTCTTGACTTTATTTTAGGTTCACAGCCAAACTGAGAGGAAGGTACAGAGATTTCCCATATCAACCCAGTTCCCACATGTAAAGCCGTCCTCATTATCAACATTTCCTATCAGAGTGGAAATTCCTATATTTGTTACAATTGATGAACCTACATTGACACATCCTGATCACCCAAAAGTGCATAGTTTACATTAGGGTTCACTCTTGGTGTTGTACATTCTATGAGTTAGTACAAATGTATAATGACATATATCCACCATTAAATTATCACACAATTTTTACTGCCATAAAAACCCTCCATGCTGTCCCTATTCATCCTTCCCTCTAACCACTCCTTCCCAAACACTGGCAATCAGTGATTTTGTTTTATTTTCTCTAAAGTTTTGCCTTTTCCAGAATGTCTTACAGTTGGAGTCATACAGCATGCAACCTTTTCAAATTGGCT
Organism: Colobus angolensis palliatus; assembly: GCF_000951035.1. Classification (NCBI taxonomy): domain Eukaryota; kingdom Metazoa; phylum Chordata; class Mammalia; order Primates; family Cercopithecidae; genus Colobus; species Colobus angolensis. The sequence continues at coordinate 409,241 of NW_012116032.1, read as the reverse complement.
TTATTCACTTAGTAGTATGCATTTAACTTTCCTTCATGTCTTTTCATAGATTTTTAGTGCTTAATATTGTCTAGATATACCGCAGCTTATAATTCATTCACCTAACAGAGGACATCTTGGTAGCTTCCATGTTTTTATAATTATGAATAAAACTGCTCTAAACATCTGGATTTAAATTTTTATGTGAACATATGTTTTCCACTCCTTTAAGTAGATGTCAAAGAGCAGGATTTAGTTTTCTACTCATGTCCTATATGAGTAGAAATGTATGAATTTCTTTCTTTTGTAAGAAGCTGTTAAACTATCTTCCAAAGTTGCTGTACCATTTTGCATTCCCACTAACAATGAATGAGAGTTCCTGTGGCTCCATATTCACACCAACATTTGATGTTGTCAGCTTTCCGGATTTTGGCCATTCTAATAGGTGTATGGTGGTATCACATTGTTATTTTAACTTGCATTTCCCAAATGACATATGAGGCAGAGCATATTTTTGTATGCTTATTTGCTATCTGAATACCTTCTTTGGAGAGGCATCAATTAAGGCCTTTGGCACATTTAAAAAATCAGGTTGTGTGCTTTCTTATTGTTGAGTTTTAAGAGTTATTTGTGTATTTTGGATAACAGTCCTTTAGCTAATGTGTCTTTTGAAAATATTTTCTCCCTGTCTTTGGTTTGTCTTATCTTCTTGACATTATCTTTCACAAAGCAGAAGTTTTTTTTTTTTTTTAAATTTTAATGAAGTTCAGTTTATCAATTATTTTTTTCATGGATCATACCCTTGCTATTATATCTAAAATGTCATCATCATACCCAAGGTCATTTGATTTTCACCTACTTCATTTTCTAGGAATTTTATAGTCTTGTGTTTTACATATAGCTCTATTAATCATTTTAAGTTTATTTTTGTGAAGGAAATAATACCTGTGTCTAGATTCAGTGTTTTGCATGTGAGTATCCAGCACCATTTGTTGAAAAAACTGTCTTTGCTTTGTTGTACTGCCTTTGCTTCTTTGCCAAAGATCAGTTGACTGTATATATGTGGTTCTGTATCTGGGTTTTCTATTCTGTTCCACTGACCTATTTGTCTATTCTTTTACCAACACCACAGTGTCTTGACTACTTGTAACTATTTTATAGTAAGTCCTGAAGTCAGGTAATGTCAGTCATACAACTTTGTTCTTCTTCAGTATTATGTTGTCTACTCTGGGTGCCTCTGCACATAAACTTTAGAATTGGTTGATATCTGCAAAATAACTTATTGGGATTTTGATTGGGATTTCATTGAATCTACATATCAAAATTTTCATTTCTTATTGTATATAATAAAAATAAATAATTGTTTTCTATTATTGGTTCCTTGTACGGCGTTCTAAAACCCTTGAAATTTATTCTCTTTTGTATGAGATGACCAATGGTAAGGATGAGGGCTGGTCACAAGAGAAACTAACCACATGATTATTGTTAGAACTTTCAGCTTTGTCTCCCTAACTCCAGGGAGGTGAGAGTGCCTGGAGATTCAGTTTAGTCATCAATGGCCCATGATTTCATTTATCATGCTTAGTAATAAAACTCCTATAGAAATCTTTAAATGGTGGCGTATGGGGGCTTTTGAATTGGTGAGCATATCCACATGCCAGAAAAGTGGCACATTCAACTCCTCGGGGCAGAGGCTCTTGTGCTGGGGACTGTTCTGGACCTCTGGATGACAAACTGGCATATAGTGAATGCCAACTTGGTGACTTATACTGGTAAGGATTATTTGAGTTTCAAGCAATTGGAAGCTGAATTCCAACGAACAAAAACGAGATTTATTGACTTATGTAATTGGAAAGATCACAGATAGTACTTGCTTCAAGCAGCACTGGGTCCAGAGACTCAAGTAATGTCATGATTTCCAGTATTTCTACATCTCCACATTTTATTATTTCTTTCTATTGGCTGCATTTTCAGGCAGACTGTTTTCTCATCACAGCAGATCTGAAAACATAACATCCAAAATTCAGAACACAGAGTACGAGTTTAACCGCATATGGGGCACAGCAGAAGATAGGATTGATGAACCATAATATAGGTCAACACACAGTATTAAAATTAAAACACACCAAAAACATAGGAAATATAAAACATAGCCTAAAAGATGTGGCACATAGTAAAGAAATCTAATATATATTTAATGTGAGTAACAGAAACAGGAGAGAGAGAACTGGGAAGAAGCATATTTCATAATGGCTTGATGTGTCCCCAAACTGATGAAAGCACAAACACACAGATTCAAAAACCTCAGCAAACCCCAAAAAGGATATAAAAACCAAAAAATCAATACATACACACACAGACACATATACACACACACACGTACACACACACATACACACATGTGCACACACACAGATGAGCACATCATAGTCAAACTGCTGAAAATCCAGAACAGAGAGAAACTTTTTTTGTAAGTTGGAGAAAAATTATTAACTTTAAATAAATAATTTTAAGACTTGCATCTGTCTTCCTAACAAATAATATAAGCCAGAAGACAATATTGAAAGGGTTAAAAGAAAATAAATACCAGCCTAGAATCCTATGACCAGGGTACATATCCTACAAAAATGAAGTGGTATATAAAAATATTTTAAGCAAATAAAAACTGAATTTTTCATAAGCATGCCTGTCTTGAAATAAATACTCAAGAAAATTCTTAATGAACAGGGAAATGATTCTAGATAAGATAATGAAAATATAAAAAGAAATGTAGGGTACTAGAAAAAGTAACTATGTAGATTAATATTGATGATAAAATAATGTCTTATGGAGTATAAAGCACTTGTAAAATATTTGTAGAATTAAAATACAAAATTAATTTGAAAGGCAGAAAAAAGGTAAAGTTAAGACACTTCAAGATTTTAGCATTTTTTAGGAAAGTAGTAATAATTTACGTGACAATATAATAGATGCATGTTGTAGGTTAATAGCTAAAAGAAGACATATTTAAGAATTTAACCAGTCAAGAAATGGAACAATAATTTAAAAAAAGTTTGATTAGACAAGGATGGTAAGGAAGGATAAAAAACAAATGCACTTAAATTAATGCAATTGGAATAAATATACAAAGAAAAAGACTGAAGTTGTAAATGATGGGGAAAATAAATTATGTAATGCTTACAAGATACATATCTCGAATGTAAGATAATGATTGAAAGTAAAAGGATTAAAAAAGACATGTCATGTGTATACTAGCCCAAAATAAATAATGTCAGAGAAATTCTACTTTAATTTAAGAAGTCAAGTTTGTGTCATTATTGGTGATAAATAGGGACTTCAAATGATAGCCAAACTACTAGGACAATGTCACAATCTTAAAAATATTTATGTATATAACATGATTTTATTACATTAAAAAATACAAAGGAAAAATTAGCTGAAAGAAAAGGAAAAATATACAAATCCATAATCAGAGTTAGAGACTTAAACAGACCTATCCTAAAAACTGAGAGAACAAGCAGATGAAAATCTTAGTGGGAGTACAGAAAATCTCAACAGTACAATTATCAAATTTGACCTAGCCGACTTATATAGAACAATATGCCCAACAATGACAGAATGCACATTCCTTTCAAATGCACATGGAATGCTGATCAGACTTACTATAATTGGGACCATAAAAAATCTCACTACATTTGCAAGGATTGAAATAATTCAAAATATGCTTTCCTAAAGGTAATAAAATAATAATCAAAATGTATCAAAAGTTCCAAAATTGTCTTTAAGTTAAACAAAATACTTATAAAAGTCTGTGGGACAAGGAAGAAATAATAATAAGCTTTTAAAAATTATTTCAAATTAAATGACAATAAAATGTGGCATAGCAAAACCTATGGAATGAAGCTAAAGCTGTACTGGAGTGTAGATTTGTAGCATTAAATGCATACATTAGAAGAGAGGAAAGGCTTAAAATCAGTGTTCTAATGCTTTCACCTTAATAAGTTAGAAACAGCTACAACAAATCAAACTAAACAGAAATATTGAAAGGAAATTATAAAGATAAGAAGCAAAATAAATAAAAGAGAAAATAAATGTAAAGAAAGTTTTGACAGTCAAAATTTTCTTCTTTGAAAAAGTCAATATGATTGAAAACGTTTTTTAAGAGTGATGAAGCAAAAGAGAGAACACAAATTATCAATATTAATAATGAAAAAGGCAACAATGTTGCAGATACTAAAGACATTCAAATGAGAATAAAGGATGTTACAAATAAATTTACACTAATAACTTTGACAGCTTGGAGGAAATGAATAAAGTTTTCCAAAAACACCACCAAAATTGACAGAAGAAAAAAAATATAAAATGCTCCAAAATCTTAAAGAGTCAATTACTTTCAGTATAACATGCCGGGTTTTTATTATTAACAAATATTTTCTTATCTCATAGTATTTTGCTATCTGTCAAGGATCCCCCCACCCCTTTTTCTATTTCTGCTTATTCTTCATTGGGTTAACTTCTCATGTGTGAACGATTGTAATGACTTTCTTACTGTTTTTTTTTTTTCCTTCCTATTTTAGATCTCTTCTCAACTACAAATATTTTCTGAATATTTATGGCCTCAATAATCTTTGCAAAGCACCATTTTCATGCAAGGCAACTCATGGTCCCTAAACAATTCTTGAACTTCTAATTAGCCTTAAATATTTGCTTAAACTATTTCCCTTTTCTACTTCTACATGATTATTCTCAATGTATGGTCCTAAGATCAGCAGAATCAGTATCACTTACAAATTTGCTAATGCAACTTCTCAAGTCCCACCCAAACTTACTGAATCAGAGACATCTTTATCTTTATTTATTTATTTATTTTTATTTTATTTTATTATTTTTTAGAGATGGCTCACACTCTGTCACCTGGGCTGGAGTGCAATGGTGTCATCATAGCTCACTGCAGCCTTAAACTCCTAGGCTCAAGTGATCCTCCTGCCTCAGACTTTGGAGTAGTTGGGACTAGAGTTGCACGACACCATGTCTGACTAATTTAAAAAAACAAATTTGTGGAGACAGGGTCTCCCCTTGTTGCCTAGACTGGTCTTGAATGCCTGGCTTCAAGTGATTCTTCCAACTCGGCTTCCTAAAGTGCTGGGATTACAGGCCTGAGCCACCATGTCCAGCCCCCGGTGAGATATCTTTAATAAGATCTTCAGAAGATTCCTGGTGATCCTGATATATGCTATAGTTTGAGAAACATTGCCCTAAACATAGAAAAAAACCCTACCTTTTATCTAGACTTCCCTAAATGACATTGCTAGGCATTCCTGCTACTCCCTGGATTTACTAATTACATTTTTATATGTTTAATCTTACCTTCCTAACTAGATTGTATGTCATCCAAGGTAAGGAAACATTTACTCTAGCATAGAACTTTACATATGGCATATCCTGAATTAACGACATTGATCAGAATACTCAGGCATATTCTTTCTTTTTGTTGCTGCTGTAACATATTACCAAACCCTTAGCAGCTCCAAACAACACAAATGTATTATCCCCCAGTTTTTATAGGTTATAATTCCTTGTGGACTTAGCTGGATCCTCTGATTAGGGTCTCACGAGACTAAAATCCAGATTCCGGCTGGGCTGCATTCCTCACTGGAAGTTCTAGGGGGAAGAATCTGCTTCCAAGGTTATTCAGTTTCTTGGCCAAATTTAGTTCCTTATGGTTGTAGGACTGAAGTCCTTGTTCCTTGTTGATTGTTAGCCGGGGCTAGTCTTTGCTTCTAGAGACTGGCTGACTTCTCTCTCATGCTTTCCACAGGTCACCTCTAATCATGGTGAACAAATTCCCTACTGTGTTTCAAATCTCTCTGATTTCTCCTTCTGCAACATCTCTGACTACAGCCAGAGTCATGGCTCATGTGATTACACTGGGCCTACCAGGATGATCCATGATAATTACCCCATTTTAAGGATTATAATTTTGATTACATCCTCACAATCCTTTTGGCCAAGCAAATTAGCATATTCACAGGTTTCAAGAATTAGGGCATGGACATATTTAGGGGGGACATTCTGCCTACCACATCAAGCAATTGATTTAATGGCTATATGAAAAAGAATCAACTGAAATGATAAATTCTATATTGCATTTGTAATCTGGGTACAGTAAAAAACAAAGAAACAAAATTACAGCATTTTGAATTTTACTAATAGCCAGAAATATTTATGTACATAGGTAGAAGTGAATGATATATTTTTAAAAAACAAACTTGAGAGTCTTTAACATTTTTTAATAGTGAAAAAGAAGCCTTGGATCATATTCTAATACCTAATAGATAAGTATAGACTGTATCTATGTTTTTCAGTTTATTCTGGCCAGTGTAGCTTCAAACACTGTTGGCAGTTTCTGGATGATAAAGGCTTCTCCCTTGTAGATCCCCCTGTGACGACCCTCTCCACTGGACTTGTTGAGCAATTATTATGTTATATCTCAAGTCAGGTCATCACAAGCCAAATTTGGTGAAAATCTGTCCAGCCATTTTCAAGTGATGGTGTAACAGGTAGTTGATAGAAACTTTATTTATATAGATTAGGACATAAATGCTTTGTATGCCAATTATGATACAACAGTCAAGCTTTGAAAAGCTTTAAAATCTCTTAAAACAAACATAAGGTATTATTATCATCAATAATTACAATTATCTTTTATGATTTTCATTGTAAGCACTGTCATTTTATTTATGTCTATAAATAAAGGGATAAGACTTACTATCAGATATCTGTTTAATAAGGCTTAATTATTTATTATAGGACTTTATAGCATATTTAATAAAATTAATGAGATTCTGATTACTTGAGCTTGCTGCTCTCTTTGGCTGGAAAATCTCTTTGATAAGAAGTGAAGAAAGATTGCCAGTTTTCTTATGAGAATTACAGGGTTTGAGGATTAGTCAACTGAGAATTGGTGAGGTCCTTCTCTAATTAATGTCTTCCCACTGATGTTTGCCCTAATCTCCCCTTTTATTACATTTATTACAATGTTTCAGTGGGATGTCTGTGTGGCAGGGAAGATCTATTAAATAAGGTTACTGTTTGGTTAGTGAAGTAGCAATAAAGGTCCTATTTCTGTATTTGTTACTTTGTTAATTCCTTTTAATTTAAAGGGTCTCCTTGAGGGAGGCATACATTTAAAATAGAAAGAACAATAGAACTGGAAACTAGAAGATCCATTTCCAGTCTTGGCTTTGGAATCTTGGGCAGGTCACTGAATCTCTTTAGTCCTCAATTTCCTAAATCATAAAATATATGGGATTTGAACAAGATAATTTCTAAAATCACCTTATCACTAAAATGAACAATTTGCTGATTTAAAGGAAAAATCTTGCAAAAATTAATTAGCAGAAACATTCTTATAACTTTATTTACTTCCCACTTGGATTTTTGCAATTGTCTCCTAACTAGTGTTTTCTGCTTCGATTGTTCTGGTGCACTAACTGCTGCAGTCCATTAGAAGATTTAGATTTTAACAAAATGCTATTCATTCCGTGTTCAAAAACCTTCCACATTTAACCTAGATTTCAAGGATTTCTGAATTTTGATCTTATCTGTCTTTTTAGCTTTCTGTTCTATTATTATTATTATGAAATCCCACATTTCAGTTAACTTTCTTGCTATAATTGAATGTTTGTATTTTATCTTTATTTGTGTTATCCTATCTACCTGATAGCCTTCCTTCCTCAACTCCACCCCCTTGCTCCTCAATATGGAAATACACACTTTTAACCCCATCTACTGAAACTCTAACTCATTCTTCAAGATCAACTCAAAAGCTATTTTGTTTCCACTGCCTTCTATAATTGCTCCAACTGGAAGCAATCACTTTCTAAAATCCTACAGGACTTAATGATATATACAACTCAATAATAAACAGTTAACAAATGATGGTTTAATGTGCATGTTTTCTAGGTACAGCCTTTGGTACTGGGAATAAATCAAGAAGAAAAATAGACATAACCTTTGTCCAATAAGCCTTACAGTCTCATGGATGAGACAGATGCTAATAAAATTATATCTATTAGAATAAATGTATGAAAGAAAAAATCCTACTTCATTTTTTTTCTTTCCTTTTTGTAACCATTTGAATCTGAGACCCTACACTAAATTGTAAACCTGAAAAAAAGGTTTTATAAATCTTTATGGTATTTAATTATTTCTAAATAAATATTCTTAGAAGAAATACTTGAGTCTTCAGATAGGAATTATAAATTTAAAATGGTTTCTAAGACTGTCCTAGACCAAAGAATAACTTGGCGTTTTCTTCTACTTCCTGTTGTTTTCAAAGTTGAGTGGGAAAGAAGTTAGATGGGATTGTATATAGATAAAAATCTCTCATTTTTATTTTGGATCTAAGAGATTTGATGGGTCTTATTTTAGGGAAGTCACCTTACCATGATTTTTTTTGACCACCCATATTTTAAGTTTTACATTAAATAAATGCTTTTATTGTTATATTTTGAGTAAGATGTTCATCTTTATTTAATAAAGAGGTTATAACTTTTCCAATATGTATTCACTGAATACCATCCATATACACAGGACTGTGGATCTGGTTATGGATGCTACAAAGTAGTATGAGTTTGTTCAATAAGCATTTGTTGAATGCATACTGGAATCTCGTAGTGTAGTGGGCTTTCAGCATGAATGAGACACAATTTATGCTATTTGGAAGATGCAGTCTTGTGGAGGAGGCAAAACAACATTATATCAATATTGTCGTATTGATAATATGAAAATTGTAGATCCAAACATAGATCTTTATCCAGAGGAAGTAAGTTTGTATAAATTTCAACAACAATGCTCTTAAGAAGATAAAATAAGGCCTCACAATGTGAACATAATGAACATTCGAAGGAATGCTGTGGTCAGGGAAGTTTTCTTCATTCCATTGTCCAGCCTCTTGTTTCTAAGATAATAATTCTGATAATCTACATTATTATTGTAGAGGAGGTAGAGACACTTTAATGAAATACTTTGAGCAATCATAAATATTTTCAATTTAATTTTTTTTTTTTTTTGCAAAATCCATTGATCACTCTAATTACAAGCCTTAAAATCTGGTCTTGTAGCTTGACAACTGTTTTTCTATTACTGGAAAGGCAATTCATGATCGTAGCTGAACTTTCAACTCTAGATTCAGACAGGTCTGTACTAGTATCAAGATCAAGGCTTCATTGCTTACCAGCAGTATGACACTAAAAAAAAGCTGTGTCTATCTAAATCTCACTGTTCTTATCTATAAAACGAAGGTAATAATAGATCTATCTCACAGCAAATGCCAAAGAAATGTAGCTATTCTTTATCTTATTTCAAACCAAAGTTTAATTTGAAAATGGAAAATCTTTATTATATTTGTTAAACACTTTCAATTGAATGCAGACATAAGGACACTCTGATTCTGGTAGAGATAGTGAAAATGGAGCTATGAGCAGAGCGTACTCTTTGGACCAAAGAAACAAAATTAAAGGCACTTGTCTGGAGTTTACTGAGTTCACACATACATGTTCACAGTACGTGCCAAATTGCTTTTTATTGCTCAAGGGAGCATGGATTTTAAAGATGTGTGTTCCTTAATGGTAGTTTTGTGTTCATGTGCTTAATTTTGTTTACAGAATAATCATGTGATACTTTTTGAAAAGGTCTATAGAGCAGCTATTAAACGACAACAAAAGCGTAAACCATTACAGTTCCAGAAATTAGAGATAGTTCCAAAATTTTGAAGATAAAAAGAAACTCTTAAATTTAACATTTCAGAGAAATAGACTTAGGAAGCCCACTGGACAAGAGGTAAAAAAAATAGAGGTAGACAAAAGAAAAATGGGAGAAAGAAGACAAGTAACCCTTCATCCAATAAATTTTATTATTTTCTCATTGTAATATGCATTTAGGGAAACAATTTACAATCAAGTAGAAGTAATATACTCTTTTCATCATAAATACCTTGGAAAATATTAAAATTATACATTTGGCTGCTAATAGATTAATGAAATCTGAAAATTAAACTTACGTAAATCTCATTGTTGAGGTAAAGTTACACAAATTATAGAAATGAAGTAAATGTTCAATAAGTATTATTTTGGTAATGTTTATTTTATTTTATTTAGTTTGTCTTTTTCTGCTTTATGATGGTATAAGATAGTGGTATTAAAATGAATGTATAAAGAAAATAAAAATAAATTTTCTATCATTACTTCATAACTGACAGCAATTTTAATTCACCTCCTGGACATGTAACCCGTAATGTTCAAAATGTCATCTTGTAACTCTAGGTTTTATTGTATTTTCCTAAGGGTATGATGACAAAGACTGTGGGCAAATTTCAGATTGAAACAAATGCCAAACAAAGAGAGATACAGACGGGATTGGCAGGGAGAGAGAAAAAGTGAGTGAGAGAGTGAGCGAGAAAGAGAAGAGAGAAGGAAGAAGGGAAGGAAGAAGAGAGAGAATAAAGAAAAAATGAAATTAAAGCTCTAATAATTCCATCAGAAGGCAATATCAGATCTACAGTAGCATTTCTGCTATCTCGAAAAAGCCTCAGTTTACTAGCTAGTTCAGAAGGGGTATCTTAAGTCCAGTTTCTTATTTGGGGGTACTTTTTTTTTTAACATATAAACTCAGGTAAATCTCAAGGTAACCTAGAAATACATGAGAAACAAACTCTCTCAGTGATTGTACCATTAAATACGTGCAGTTTTATTTATAAGAACTCTTCAGATGCAAGTTAATATTCAGTTAAATGATATAAAGTTTTTACTGATAGAAACAATAACATGGCTAGTTTGCAGTTATTCAAATAAATGCCAGGGAACAAATGCCGCAATATTGATTTGCTTTGATCATCCTTAGTTCAAACGTATTTAAGCAAAGTAGAAATAGTGCACTTTTAATTATGTGACTTGATTTAGGCCAATTAATAAACCACAGAGAGAGACTTCATCTCAAAAAAAATATTTAAGATATAGATAGAAAGGCTTCAATTTTCATGAGCTATTACTTTTTCTTCTCTTGTAGTCTTATGTTGAAAATGGGAAAGTGGACTCCCTGTGAAATTTCCAGGTTTCTAGATTAAAGGAGTAACTTCTGTGAAAATAGATAGTCATGAAGCAATTTGTTTTGTAATTATATTCCCCAACTTGCTATTTCTGGGAGGGCCAAATTAATGAAGAATGTATTATTTAGTACTTATACAACATTTTGAAAACCTAAATCACATTGTTGCAACTAGGCAACTGTTGAAAAGTAAGTACCAGATTTATTAGCAGCTATTTTCACAAAGATTCCATTTGATAATGTTGGTGTACCTTCTGTAATTTATTTGATTAATAATATTTGATTTGAACCCAAATGATGACTTCTCACATATATGACAGAACTAACGAACTGTGAAAGAAGAACTGTTCAGATGGTCACCAATAACCACTGCTTAGTTAATCCTTTAAATAAACTGGAGCTCACAATGTGTCCCTTTGAAGTCATAAATAATGTATATTTTTCTTTTGACTTTTAATAAGCCAGTAGGGTTCATCTCACAGTCTCCAAACACATATATTTTATTATGGGCCTCTGCAGTTTACTTTAATTAGTGTGTCTGAGTGCTTTGGGAGACTTAGCCCTACTGAAAACAAACAGAGTCTTACCATCTATAAAACATTAGCTCCCTTTGGTTTATCCTGACACAGCGGGGGAGGCTCAGTGAGAAACACATGGTGTAAGTAAACACTCATAATTGCATTAGCATTCTCTGGTGGATTGGTAATTCAAGCTCTGTTCCATGATATTGTAAGAGCAGTTAGAACAGGTTTACCAATCTTGTGGTCTGCTGGGGATTTCATCAAATTCCATGTGAACAGAACTTTAAGTGACAAATCTACTGGAAACAGAGTACGAGAAAGGGAAGACTTTCTGTTAAATGGAAGCTTAGTATAGGCAGTATAATTTGTTTTATTTCTTACATAGCTGTGAGATTTTTCAGTTCTATTTGCCATTTCTTTTCTCATGTTATTTAATATGAAAGTGGTTCCAATCTGCTCTTCGGATACACCCACTTTATTGACTATGATTGTTCATTCAACACTGTATAAAACAGCTAAGTGGTTAGTTAAAATTTTCAGTTTTCAGTATCTGTTTTGATACCATTAGACCCAGACATACTTGCCAATGAAATAATCATGCTACTGATTGTTGATAGGATTAATGTCTTATTTCTAAGGAATTAATATATTCCTTAAAAAATAATTGGTAGTTAAAACTCTAGGTTTTGTAAAGATCCTTTTTATATATAAGCCTAATGCCCATTATCACTCTTATGCTTCTGAATGTAATATTCTAGTGATTGCTTGGAATAATATGCGACCGATATATTTGGGACAATAACAAGAATGTAAGATATTGCCTCACTTTTATTTTTCTTTTAGCTAATTTTGTCAGTTAGGTTGATCAAAATAAACAAACTTACCTGCTTAAGATATCTTTTAGGCTTTTCAGAAAAAATAAGTCCCATCAAAATTTTGATTGGAGTAACTAATTATTTATAGTGCAATGAATATGTAGTTTACACTAGTGCTGTTCATTAGAAATAGAATGCAAGAAGTATACTTTTACATTTTCTGGTGAATATACGAAAAAGTAAAAAGAAACAGGTGAAATAAATTTTACTAATATATATTATTTCAATTAACATATCCAAAACATTATCACCTCAACATGTAAGCAATATAAAAAGTTACTAAGGAAATATTTGATATTTTTATACTAATTTTTTTATTATACTTTAAGTTCTAGGATATATGTGCACAACATGCAGGTTTGTTACATGTGTATACATGTGCCATGTTGGTGTGCTGCACCCATTAACTCATCATTTACAATAGGTGTATCTCCTAATGCTATCCCTCCCCTGTTCCCTCCAATTTTTGAAATCTCAGTGTATTTTACACTTAAAGAACATCTCAATTTGGACTAGCCACACTTGAAATGCTCATAGCCACATGTGGCCAGTGTCTACCATGTTGGAGAGTAATATTACATCTTTTCATACAGATTAAATAAATGGATGGTTTTAAAAAGAACTATGTTGAAACTTAAAAAAAAATCCACAAAATCCTTATTCCCTATTACATATAAATGTCCTTAAGCATTACTCTTTCTGGAATCTCTGGTCTGATTTGTAAGTTGTAATTTTGTTTTACCCTCTCCCTTCTGACTCTGATGTCATTTCATAGTTTGCTTTCACTGTTTTATATTTTGAAAATTACTTGGCTCATATGTCTAGTTAAGATATATTTCAATGTATAATTTTTCACGTTGATGTCAATGAGAGAAAATTGCAATGTTAATGGTGTGAAACTTATTAATGAGCAATGAGAAAGAGTTGTGTAGAAAATATTATCTTTCAAGTATAGAAAAGAGACTGGTTATATTTTCCAAGCTATAGTATATTATTTTTGCATTGTTTTAATTGGGAGCATGTACTGCCTACTACTGAAATATTGTGAAAGGAAAAATGTTGAAGCTTTAAAATTTCTAAGTGTTAGTTAAGTAAATAGTAGCAGAGCACTATAAATTATTTCTCTTTTTCAATTTTCATGTTTTAGAAGTTAATTTAACTTCTAAAAAGAAAATATTTTAAAAATTTGTCCATGTAATGTGGGCTATATAGTGTTTATGTAATTATTAAGAAAAATTTCTTCAACATTGTTATTTTGTATTTAGAGGAAAATACCTAAGATTGAGCCTTACTGATGGTAAGGCAAATAAAAAGAAAAACTAAAAAATAAAAGAAACAAAGAAAGGAACTAAAAAAAGAAAAGAAACTAAAAACAAAGAATAAAAGAAAAATGTGTGAGTTTCTAATTCATAAATTGCTGTCTTTACAAAGTTATTCCCACCTTGCTGTAGCTATTCAGTTCTATATCTATATGAGTTCAGCTTAAAGAGCACAAATATTTGGATATTTTCAAGTATTTATATTGCTAACATAAAAAACATTTGTCTTCTAATGATTAATTTAAAATAAAAATTGTCAGAAAATGCTATTAAATGAATATTAAGAAATTATAGGATCTTTCAATGCATTAAATGATTTAGTTTGCTGAGCCACTGTTTAGTCAAAATGGGTCTTTTTTATTTATCAGCCTTTCACTGGTCACATTTTTCTATAGCTATAATAGATGTCACCTTTAAAAATATCTGAGTGTTTAAAATTCTTTTAATTTGGTTGTACTACGTAAATTCAAATGTATATTTAAAAATTTCGTGTGCAACTGAACACCAGAGGATATATAAATATATCTTGTACAAATTATGTAGACTATAAACACCTTAGGTATGTAGATAAAATAAAAATGCTATTTATAATGTGAAAGTATAGATTATATTTAACTTGCATCACAGATGAGCTTCTATATGTAAATTTGTTGTGTCAGTGATGTATTTTGAATATTATTTACATAAAATTTGGTGTGAGATTCACTACTTAGATATTTTACTAGGTCGTCATTAATATTCAGTTAGCAAATTCTCTAATTTTATATCAACTCCTTGAAATTTCTTTTCCATTTCCAAAGTATATTGATATGTAGTCTTATTACATGAGATTCAATTTCTTAGACTCAAAAAGTTGGTAACATAAATAACACAATAGAACAAGAAAACTTTTCTTAAAAATCTAAACTATTAGGATAGGGCATATTGGAGGATTATTTAAATTGAAATTTTCATATATGATGAGTCATGTCAGCATACATTACAATTTTAAAAAGTGGTAGTAACGCCACCTTAATTTTGAAAAGATATATTTCAAAGGAAGATTTTATTTACAGAACAACCTACTTTATGTTTTTCTATAATTTATGCAGGCTCTTTGTTTAGGCATTATGAGTATTTAAATCTTACGAAGGAAATCATTCCTCTGTCAAAACTTTAAAGATTTGAATTTGGTAACTAAATGAACAACGCTAAATAGTTCTTCGAATTGTCTCCATAAACTTGTTCCTAGTGATCTTTTCTAGGAGTAGGAACCAGATTTGCTTTGAAATTGCTCAGTGTTTGCCTCCCGCCAAAGCTGAACTGCTGATAAGCACACCCACCGGCTTAAACAAGGTGCCTGACAGACTAGAATGGTTGGTGAGGAATCAAAAATATGCTTTAATCCAGTGTTCATTCTCATATCACAAAAAGGGATTACAGAATGACTGCCGTTCACAAAAGAAAAAGGCAAGCACAATTAAAAGCCAGGTTACTAATCCCTTCTGCCTGGGTTTAGAATCAGAGCCAAAAGAAATAGTGTTTTAACAGGTACATATGCCCTTAGGGGAAAGCACACCCCGACCACCTAGCTGGTGAGATGAAAAGATAATAGGATTCAGTTATATCAGTGGCCAACAAATTGTGCCTCAACTGCTATGGCTGACAAGAGGCCATAGAACTAGTGGGTGGCCGAGAAAAACTCTATTTTGTGACAATGGGCAGATAAATGTTGTGGCCAAATATTATCTTTCCAGCCTAAAGCTTCTGTCTTAGCAGTCAAGACATATATCATCAGTATGTGAGAAAATTTTAGAGCAAGTGCCTGACTTTTTGGAGAGCTATTTCCAAATGATTGAAGGGCAGTCTGAGCTGCTAACCACTAATTAGCCTAATTGACACCAAATTGAAAGGGATGACTCAGCTGTTGTAGCAACACTGCCTAATGGCAGTGTTGTGTCTCAGCTGTTTGAATGAGAAATAATTATTAATTGCACCCTGTGGAAACAGAAACTGCTGCATTATATTAATATTGGGGAAGTAGAGGATTAAACCTGTTCTTAATCTGACTATAAGCGTGCCCCACCCTGCTGGCACTCTTATCATCAGGAATAGCTGACACAAGTTGGGTAAAGTGATTTCAGTTCTACTATTGCCACATGGGGGTTTTTGCAGACAGCCCTTGCTGGCCAACCAGTTTTCTAGAGCAACAATAGTACTAAATCTAAAGTTAAAAAGAAAAACAACAACAAAAAAGCCAATAGTAGATACTGAATAAGTGTTTACTATTAAAAACATGAGTTTCTTTGTTTAGTATTTTTTTTAAACACAACAAAGCATTATTTTTAATTGATAAGTAGAATTTTATTTTCTATTCTAAACATTAATTTTTAATCACTGGATATAACAGTTGTTCAGTTGTGTCTACTGAAGAAGCAAAGGAAGGAAGGAATCTTGAACGTACTGTAAGTTACAGGTTAGTGTATGACCAAACACTGGAAAAGTAGTTGACTTTAGTTGGATTTGTCTTCTTATATTGGGAAATTAATTTCTGGGACCAATAGGAAGGCAAATGTTTGAAATACAGCTCTTACTATCTAGGAGGGCAGTAATTTTTCTCTTTCTATGTAAATTGTTAGATTCCTTTACTTAAGATGAGATCTTCCCTGCGTAGGTTTGTAGCTACAGGATTGGAAGGACCTCTGCAGGCCTTTTGGTTTTTGGCAAACAAAGTAGTCATACCAACGATTGAGGAACTGTCTTCTCTAGAAGTATGTTTGAAATTTTTAATTCAAATGGAAATGACTGAATTTTTAAGAAGGCACAGTAATAAAAACAGATTTAATACCAAAATTTTAAAATTTTCTTGGGAAACTCATCAGAGAGAACAATATTTGATTCTACTATAACAACTATAGCCATAAAGTTTATAAAGATTTGGCTTGGCAGTTGAAGAATAACTTATTTTCAGGTCTCTAACAAGAATGCAGAGTTGAATGAAATATATAAAGTGTGGTCAATTTCCAAACTAGCAATGAGATGTGTTCTAAGTGAGTGCTTTTCAATTAGATTGGACATCAATATGCATTTAGATTCCACAATAGTGATTTTGACCTTAGATCATTAATTCATTCACTCATTTATTCATTAAGACAGCAAACATTCTTGCAACATGTATTTAGGTACCATATAAATCTCTGAATTAAAAGTCAGATTAGCCAATCAGAGACTATAAAGTGGTAATATAGTTTCAATCAGTATATTTCCAAAGATAATAGTGGGAAATAATTATTGTAATGCAGCTTACAAAATAAAAGGATACAACTTGGGATAATTTTGTGTATTTGTAATGAAACATGAAATTATTGAATTGAGTCTTCCTCAAAAATCCTTGTTTTTCACATCAGCTCAAGGAAGGACAGATCTACATTTATCTACACACATGAAAATATGGGACTGGTTGCTACTGCTCCCCGGTTGAAGCCAGGTTCCTGATAGAGATTATGACAGTGCTCACTTGTGATTGTAGTGCTAGTGAAGGAAAAACAGCAGGGAAAGCATTGGAAAAGCAGAAAGCTAACACACACACACACATACACACACACACACACACACCAGTATTTGTTGAATGCAATTCTGAGCCAAGTGCTTCCATTTATTACCATTTTCTAGTTGTTCACTTGGCCTCCTGGGGTGTAAGTAGGCTCTCTCCCCGGTGAATGTGGCCATTGAAGTTTGGAGGAATAGCTACAGCACAGGTACCAACAATTTTGGACAATTTTAGAAATGCAGTATTTTCTTGTAACTGCAATTTAGCAAGTTAATTCTTCCACTACTGAATTCAGAAGTATTTCAACCATATTCCCTTCCATCACTGATCTTTGTATTACTTATACAGTAAAATAGCTGAGAATACATTATGGTGGTACAGCTATCTTATATTAATACATACTTCCTTCTAAGAGCTGTCCATAAAAGGGTACCACAAGAGTGACAGAGGATTGAGAGAGGAGATGAATATTCACATATTTATTTTACAGACATGTGTCCATCATCTCTCTGTGCCAGGCACTTTGCTGTGCACTTGCTATGTGAAGCCATTGGAGGTGATTGTAAAAATGAAGAGGTGGGAAAGAATTTTTGAGGAGGTTCCTAATGCCACAACTTTGCATGTTGAAAATATTCCTTAGGGAGTAATTATAGTTACTTAGCCTCCCTCTTGACTCTAGTCCTGCTGATAGGAAATAAACTTCTACTGCTCTAGGCTTAAAAAACAAGCATGGAAGATGCCTTTACATTTCCTTTATTTCCCCTTATTTTTTAAAAAACCATGGTATTGTCAAATGTGCCAAGTGAAGAGGAGACTTTAATTCATAGGTTCAAGGGAAGAGGCTTAAGATCAAAAGTTTAGCTGAGCCATTAGACTCATTAGACTCAGTATTCCAAAAGAGAGAGAGAGATGTAATGGGAAGAGGGAAAGGGAGGCTATTGACTGGGATTCTTCTGGTTTTTCAGGTAATCATGAGTGTTCCTATTGGGAATGAAAGGTTTGGATGTCACTGCATTTCTAAGTTACATTTTTAACATCTCTATGAAGCAATATGCTGGAGGCAACTTGTAGAGGCTCTCAAGAGCTGAAGGTGCACCTCTCTTCCCAACTCTGAAGTCAATGACCTCATGTTGATATCTTCAAACTGGCAATGGTAGCGATATTTATTCCATAGGAACTGGAAAATGCTGCAAATCAGGGCTGGTCTTCTCCCCATCCCACAGAACTGATTGTTAACCATTTACCAGCATACCACTGGCTGTAAGGATTTAGCATCTCAGTGAATCATCCTACCACATCCAACCACACTGTGACCAGTTTCAGAAATTACCACTTGGATGCTGACACAATATAAATCCAATCTAAATCACTCACAGTCACTGGGAAACCCAGTGACTGCAGCTGCTGTATCAATGACACACAGACAACTAATATGGGAATTGTTAATTTTCATCACACTCAGGTTATTGGTATAAATGAAAGAAAAATCACAAATACTTTAGAACTTAGTAGCATTAAACGATGCACTTTATTGTACATAAGAGCACTGACATTAAAGGAACTCTTTCTTAATTAAAGTGTTAAGAAGTTAAAGGACATTTTTAAAACCAGAAGCAAAAGAAAAAATGTCAGTAGAATGTATGCTGGAATTGGTAATGCTCTTGGGATAAGCTGCAAATATGGGTATTTCTGGCAATGTTTCTGAAAATTTTACCTTTTAAACTTATTTGAGTCCTTACTGAATAGAGATATTGTATACTCTTTCTTCCTTGCCTTTTTTTTTTTTTTCTTAAAGGTTGTCTGGCTTAGTAGTTTCCATGGTTCTTACTATGATTGTTTTTACCTGGCAAGTTATGCTAATCTTGTTTCCACAAAAATTGCCTGGAAGAATGCAGAATTGTACTTGGCTTCTATTCATCTTGGATCATAGTTACTGAACAGTTATTCATTTTGGACCAAAAAATATTTCATCTCTTTGGTGTTGTGACTTTCTTACACTATTTTGATTACATTGAAAAATACTTGAAAGTTAGGGTAAATGAATATTTAATTACATATGCATTCTATAGTTACATATACTGTATATGCATAGAAAACACAAAGGATATGTATTAACATTAAGGGAATGGGATAGAGGAAGAATGGGGCCTTTATTTTCTGATGTATATATATGTGTTGTCTGAATTTCTTTCAATAAATATATATTAATTAAAAATAATACTTGCACGCTGGGCACAATGGTTCACACCTGTAATCCTAGCACTTTGGGAAGCTGAGGCAGGCAGCTTCAGATGGCTTGAGTCCAGGAGTTCAAGACAAGCCTTGGCAACATGGAAAAAACCATCTCTACAAAAAATACAAAAAAGCTGGGCATGGTGGTACACACCTGTAATCCCAGCTACTTGGGAGGCTGAGGTGGGAGGATGGCTTGAGTCTGAGAAATGGAGGTTGTGGTAAGCTGTGATTGTGCCACTGCACTCCAGCCTAGTTGACAGAGTAAGACTCTGTCTTAAAAACAAAAAAACAAACAAACAAACAAAACACCACTTTGGGAGGCCGAGGCAGGTGAATCACTTGAGGCCAGGAGATCAAGACCAGCCTGGTCAACACGGTGAAACACCATCTCTACTAAAATTACAAAAAGGCTGAGCGTGGTGGTGCATACCTGTAGTCCCAGCTACTTGGGAGACTGAGGCAGGAGGATCACCTGAGCCCAGGGAGGTTGAGGCTGCAGTGAGCCAAGATCATGCCACTGCACTCCAGCCTGGGTGACAGAGAGAGACTCTGTCTCAAAGCAAGCAAACACCACCACCCCCCATTCAAAACCCCCAAACAAGCAAAACAAAAAACAAACAACTTACAAACAAACAAAATAAAAAACCCAAAAGCTTGCCAGTTTCATGTTTACAATGCTTCCCTACTCCCTAACTGCAGAAAAAGGTGAAATAAAAGGAAGATGAGACGAGATTACAGTATATAAATGGCTCTGTGGTTTTTGCCTTTATCTTCAAAAGAAACATACATAAGATTTGTCATGCTTCTAAAAAACCAGTGTACAGCCACAATAGGGTGTCTATAATTAAGGATGATTTATTGTATATTTAAAAATAACTAAAAGAGTGGAATTGAAATATTCAACACAAAGAAATGATAAATGGTTCAGGTGATGGATACCTGAATTACCCCAATTGGATTACTACACATTGTACGCTCTTACCAAAATATCACACATACTCTGAAAGTAAGTATAACTATTATGCATCCATAAAAATTAAAAACAAAAGTTTTATAAACTGAAAAAATAAAAATATAAATTATCTATTTTCTATTGCTGTTTCTATTTTTATATCAAGAAAATCATCATTACATCTATTTCCCAAATGGAATTTTGGCAAAGGTGTTTGTTTACTGCTCTGCTGATGTTTTGACATTTACAAGGTAATTTTTATTAGTTCAGTTCTCAGAAAACCAAAAACCACGTGTTCTCACTTGTAAGTGGGAGCTAAATATTGAATACACATGGACACAAATATGGGAACAATAGACAGTGGGGACCGCTTGAGGTGGGAGGTTGGGAAGGGGTGGGTATTTGAAAGGCTACCTATTGGGTACTGTGCTCACTGCCTTGGTGATGGGATCATTAATATACCAAGCCTCAGTGACACTCCATTTACCCATGTAACAAACCTGCACATAATGCTCTCGAACATAAACTAAAAGTTAAAAAAAATCTAGTTCCGTTTTGAACTGAAATTTATTATTCTGTTGAGGTTTCTTGCCTTGAAATCTTAATGATACAGGCCAGTATGTCTAACTGGAATAGCATACACAGTCTCACAGTTTTCTGTCTTCTGGTAAAGCAAAGGAAAATGCAGCTAAAATGGATTCATTTATAATTTCAGGAGATTACTGTAGTTTTTATGTTGTCACAGCTTGCATCGTGGAGGTAATTTTATCTATTACAATAAAAAAACTTCTAATAATTCAAGCTGCAATGAAGGAAGACTCCAAACCTCGCTGTCCTTTATGTACCTTTTAAGGAGATGAAAGTAACGTCTTAAAGTCTCAGGCAGTCAGAAGACGAGTTTGAGGTGTGCTGTCACCACATCACCTCAGCTTTTTTCAGTCAAGAGCTGTTTCAGATCTCTTTGTGGTATGTTTGGCAATACACTTAAAGGATTACTACTTAAGCTACTGATAATCTGGCTTCAAGCGATTGTCTGTCTGTCCATCCAGTGGCTTACTCTTTCTTTGGTTTTCAAAAACCCAAAAATGAGTGGCCAGAAACACAACAACAATGAAAAAGGAAGAACCATAATCTCGTTTAGCGTTTTCCTCCCAATTTTCAGACAGCTATGGCATTAAGAGAAAGCTCACGTACTCTGGTTCAGTTTTGAAACACTAATTTTTAAGGTTTTTTTTCCAGGGGGATGAGGTGGGGTGGGCTAGAGTGAGAGACAGGAGGTAATATGGAATGGAGTAATTTTTTTTTTTTTTTTTTTAAGTATCACTCTGTCACCTAGGCTGGGGTGCAATGGTGCGATCTCAGCTCACTGCAACCTCTGCCTCCCAGGTTCAAGCGATTCTCCTGCCTCAGTCTCCTGAGTAGCTGGAATTGCAGGAACCTGTCACCACGCCTGGCTAATTTTTTGTATTTTTAGTAGAGATGGGGTTTCTCATGTTGGCCAGGCTGGTCTCGAACTGCTGACCTCGTGATCCGCCTGCCTCAGCCTCCCAAAGTGCTGGGGTTACAGGTGTGGGCCACCGTGCCCGGCCAGAATGCAATAATTTTGAAATCTCCATACTCTCTTTCATGTTTTAATCTGTTCCTTTCAGTGTTTTATTTTAGGAAAGACAAATCTCTTTTTTTCAAACTTCACTTTTGAAGTTTGGTTTTTGGTGGATTATCTTGATGGAACATTTCTCTCATGAGTCCAGCTAAAGACAAAACTAACTTGGATTTCTGCAAAGGTAGAGGTAATTCAAAGTAACGAACATCTTGTTGCCTTTGACTTCTTCTTCCCAAATTTCATATTTTATCTAGAATCTTATATTCTGAGGACTCAGACATTATTTTATATATACACACACAGTTAATATATAAAGTTCAGTTGACATTTATTTGAAAGTTATTTGGTCTTAAAAAAGAATTATAGCATTCATTACAAATTTTAAAAACAGAAAATAAAAACAAAGAATAATTGTTCAATTCTATCACATCTAAATTTTGTTTGTATAGGCAGTGATACAAATATTTATTTTTCCTATTAATACTGTTAACAATTATTAAATATGTCAATACCTTAGAATTTTCTGATGCATGTTAAAATATTCTTATATTGCTATTTATACTTATATCTAGTAGAGTTTTCTTATTTTTGTTTTTATAGCATTTTTGGTTGCTCTTAAGTGACTATGCACTGTATATCATATATTTAATACATAGAACTAAATATATATGTGTATATATTTATATATATTATTAATGACTATACATATTTTTCAATCCTAAATATTAAATATTTAAGATTCTTTACATTAGTCACTTTTCCTCCCTTTCTCAGTGCCTTAAACACAGAAGAGACTTTCAGTTATATTTGATTGATTGAGCTTTTGTCTCCAGTGAGCTGTGTGGCCTTGAGTAAGTCAAGTTTCTTTTGCAGTAAAATGAAGCCAGGTCTAAAGAATTCCTAGGATTCTTTCTTGTTATTGGATTTTCTGTGATCTGCCCTCAATTAAGGACTCAAAGTAATATAAGCCAGTTTCTGAAAAATGTATATAAATGAAATATTTCCCTAGCTAAAGATGTGGTATTTAGAAACTATAGAATATGATCCATACAGCAAAAGACAGTAGAATACAGTCTAGACCGTAAAGAAAGTCTATGGAGTGTGGTGGGTATTTTTGCACTTCAATCACTTCCTTTCTCATTGTCCTGTATCCCCTGATAGATGCTCCCCCCAAGGTAATGACTTTTCTCCTGCTCTGCCCTGGCTCATAGGAATTGCGCATTTCCGAGCTCCTCTCAGGTGGGCCAACCCTGAGAGTGAGAGCATCCCTCCTTTGCCACATACCTGGCCATCTGCTACTGTGTTTCATTGTGGACCTGTTCTTTGTCAAGAAGCTGGGGATTTGATAGGTGGTAATCAGAGGCGTGTCTGGGTTTTGTGGCACTGGAAGTTTATACAATTTGAGAGGCTCTCATTTAGAAAAATAATACAAAATTGGGTACAAAGGAAAACATTTACTGAAAATGAAAAAAATCTTAAATCACAAATTTTCAAAAGTTAACAAATATGGCAAACATTACAAAATCTAGAAAAATAATATAATTATTTTAATTGACTATCACACATTTTAAATATCTTTTCCCTATACATTTGTCAGCATATTTTTTGATTGCCTCTTCATTATGATGGCAATATTATAATAATCTCTGTAGAGAAAATGAAAAGATAATTTTGTCTTTCCTCTTGCATAATTAATCAAATTTTCTACTACTGATATTTTAGAAAAGTTTCTTTTTCACTTCACCATTTGTAATTGCTCTTATGTAAACTTATGTAAATGTTTATGATTATGATAAACTTTTAGGCTTTTGAAATTTTCTTGTGTAGGGAGCAATCTTAAATCTCTTTGGACTGACTTTTTTTTTGGACAGGGTCTCTCTCTGTTACCCAGGCTAGAGTGCAGTAGGACAATCACGATTCGCTGCAGCCTCAGAGTAGGCTCATGGTGATCTTCCCACTTCAGCCTCCAGAGTAACTGGGACTACAAGTGTGCATCATGAGGCCCAGCTGATTTTCTGTTGAGATGGGATTTCCTTATGTTGCCTAGGCTGGTCTTGAGCTCCTGGGCTTAAGCAATTCCAAGCTGCCCACCTCAGCCTCTCAAAGGCTGACATTACAGGAATGAGACAGCCTTATGTCATTCTTTATCCACATTGCTTAGAACCTCCTAAGGTAATGGGGAGGATCTCATGTGGTTAAGGGGTCCTGAAGCTTAAGCATTGTTCAGTTGTGGCAAATCCATCCCTAGTGGTAACTGCCAAAGAAAAGTCTTTAGAGTTAGTTCTATGCTCAAGTTTGAACTTCACTACATTTTAGCTATATGACTTTAGAAATATCATTTCATTCTTTGAGCTTCAGTTTTCCCAATTCTAAAATGAGACTATTAATAGCATTAACCTTATTGGATTGTTTTGAGGTTTAAAAATAATAGTGTGTCTTCCCAAACTATTAGTTGCTTCCATCATCTTCTTCACAGTATTTTCTAATCTGAATTTTAAAAAGGCTTTTTTGGAACCAGGTCTTCATGTCAAAATTAGATGGTGATTTTTAAAAGAATTATCTCATGTAGCTATTTGTGAAAAATATTTGGGGACAAAATTGAGAAGATAAAATATATATGTTTGGCATTCCTAATATGTTCCTATAGCTTTCTCATGTATTACTTCAGCTCAAATATCATGGGTCTCCTTGTCTACTCAACTGTAGATACACATACGAATCACTCTCAAATAATCCTATCTTTTCTTCTCAAAACCAAGGTCTAACACCAACTTTAAACATAGTTAAAGCTCAGTAAGAATTCATGAATAAATGAATGAATTGTCTCCTACAATCCCGCAACAACTCTGATAGGGAGACTGACCTTACTTTACAAGAAAGGGCTCTGATAGGTCAATTTACCTGTCAATAGTAGCACAGCCAATAAGACCCAATCCAACCAAAGTCTAAGTTCATCCTCTTTCTTTTACACTTTGCATTCTTCACATTTCTTGATGTTCCTCAAGTCACTCCTTGTAGGTAGATACCTAATCCACACACTTTGGATCGGTGACTTTGAAATGCTTTTTAAATCTTTAAGGATCTCTGTCTGATATATTTCATTTATTTACAAGTCAATTATAACATAACCATAACATAAGAAAAAAATGCATTTATATTGTGAAGATTTAGTGTGGTTTTTATGAAAAAATTATCACCATTAATTTTCATTGTTAAACTGTTTTACTTAAATATCTTTCTATATATATTACTCTGCAAATTTATTTACACAAGAATTTTAATGTCTCACTTACCTCTATTGATTGAGGAATGGGCATTTTTGTTAATTGAGTATTTTGTTAATGTAGGAGTTATAATTCTACAGTTCATGCATTACTACTTTTCTTGAAAGTATAAAGCACATTGCAATTATAGTGAATGTAAATTTGCTTTGATAATTCAGATGACTCATTGAGTTCTCTTGTATCACAGAATTTTCAGGACGAACATTAAATGCAATTGTTCTTCATATACAGAAGGTGCAGGAGATAGAGATGACAGGAATCAAGATTGAGTTTGTGATCCAGCCTGGATTTTTTTTTTAATCACCCATGTCAGCTTGTTTATTTTTCATTTACATCCTTATCCATTAGAGAGAGAGAGGAGAGTAAAATTACATTTTATATATCCCTTTGAATTTCAGATAAATATGAATTACATCATTATTTTATAATTAATCTTGGTACATTCATAGGTATCTGAGGAAGTCATTAAGAAACCCAGACGCATCATGGAGAGTATGAGCTCCTCTGTCTCTTAGTTTCCATATATCACTGTGTCTTTGAGGGTTTCCACTCACTCCCCAACCTCCAAACATTAGGTTGCCTCTTACTTCTTCCCTTTTCTATGTACACATACTGCCCGGGTAGGCTCTTTTAATACTAACTGTGCTCTGACAAAGCTCTACTTTATCTCTTTAACTATACCCTCTCCTTGAAATGCAAACTCAATATCAAACCGTCTACTGTAGAAATCAAGTTTGGAGGTGTATCTTAAACATTTGAAACTTAAACTGAACCCCCGATTTCTCATCTCTACTCTCCCACCCCTAATCCTCTAGAGGTCTTTCCTGTTTCAGCAAATGACAACTCCAAATATTCAGTTGCTCAAGCCCCAAATTATCTTTTGGTTTTCTTTTTCTTTCATAACCCAAATCTAGTCCACCTCTTATCCTGTGGGGCCACTTTTTGCTACAGACACCATTATCGCACTAGTCCACATGACCACCATCTGTGCCAAGAGGATTGTGGTTGTCCCTCTTTTTATTTATTTTCTATTTTATTTTTTTTTGAGAGTCTTGCTCTGTCACCCAGACTGGCATGCAGTGCTGCAATCACGGCTCGCTGGACCCTCTACCTCCTGGGCTCAAAAGATCCTCCCACTTCAACCTCCCAAAGTGTTGGGATTATAGTCATGAGCCACAGTTCTGGTCAGTCTCTCATTAAGTGTAAATCAGGTCATGCCACTCTTCTGCTCCAAACCCTCCAGAGGTTCCACCACTTGGCTCCATCTCTCATTATGCTCCAGGAATGCTGGCCCCTTACTGTTCTTTCAGCCTGTCAAGCATACTTCCTACGGGCACTTATGGTTTCCTCCGTCTGAAATTGTCTTTCCTCAGATAATAACGTGGTAG